>NC_083751.1:9886666-10218333 GCF_033458585.1 Syngnathus typhle
GAAAGTGTGTTATAAGGGACTGTCTATCTTGTGTGTGGCGTTCAGGCGTCTACCGGAGCCTCCAGCAATCGCTCAGCATCAGCTCTCAGGATGTCCTGATAGCCATGGACTACTGCGAGGAGTCCCTGCAGGAGATTGATATCACAGCCTTCCTGCAGGCCCTGTGCGGACACATCCGGCTGTTCCGGGAGAACGGCCAGCTTCCAGCCTGGACTCAGCAACCGAAAGCCCCTGGAAGGTCGGCCACCTTCGTCGTCGGAGAGGCCGATGAGGATCGAGCTGACGTCAAATCTGCCTTGGCCTCCTCTTCGAGGTAAAAAGAAATAGTTTAGTTACATTAAGATTCAATTTTTTATTTTTTATTTTATTTCAATACCTTTCACTTTTTTCTACATTAATAATTAAATGAAAAGTTCTGAGATGCAAGACGCCAGTGAAGCCGAATCTGGAAGTCCCGCCCCTCGGGAGGTCTCCGGTAAGATGGCGGCATTCCCCTTGGACTTGCTCCAGACGCACCCTACCTGTGACGTGTGTCCGGACGTGCACAAAATAATTCAGGTGAAATATTGCACACGAGTGAGCAGGCACATATCACGCCGTTGTTGCGCCGATAGTGAAACGCTTCAACTCTTGCAGGAAAAGTTCCTGGGGATCGTGTTCCAGTATTTCAAACCCGTGCCTTCCAATCCGCATTACTTCTATTATTGCCTGCCATCTTCCAAGAAGGAGGTGAGGTCATCTACATTCACCTCCTTAAAGTCTCTTTTCATCAGGAGATGAGATTGCTACACAATTTGTATTTAGGATCTGGGGAACTACCACATTTATTTTAAATGTCCAGACTGTCCAGATTTATTTTGGTACATTTCTCCAATATAAAAATGCCCACCCCCACCCCACGAGACTTATGCGGTTACTCCACAAATTTGTGCCAGTCTATGTTAATGTTTGGGAGCGCTACGCAACATTTCAGTCTATTTTTCCCTGTAAACTCTGATATGAGGTCACTCCACAATGTTGTATGCATTTATGTTACATCACGTTCCGTGTGAATATGTGATGCGATGTTTTGGCTTCTCCAGGAGGACTCGGAGGACGGTGAAATGGAGGTGAGGCCCTGCGAAGAGATGGTGTCCGAAGCCGAGCAAGCCACTGAAGATGGTGAGCTTCATCCCAACACCTAGGATCCCGTCCCACGTTTTGTTTTCGCCTTTTGCAATACGGCACCTTGTGTTTGTAGAAATGACCTCCGGCGGCTGCATCACCACTGAGAGCGACAACGACTTGGTAGTGGAATACAAGGAGCAGCCCAGTGGCGGCAGCATCAGGAGCCTCAGCGCCAGCGAGGACCGCTCGCACTCGGACTCCAACACGGTCAATCAGGATCAGGACCAAGACTCCTTCAGCATCTTGGAAGAAGGAGACTCCCTGCTGGAGGCGGAGGGGCCAGAGATGGACATGCCGCCGCTCTTCCTGCACGTCACCTGTTCAGTCAGTGCCAAGAGCTGCCATGGATCCACCCCCATACACACCCTACCGACCTGCCTCGGTGAGTTGAGTCCAAATATTGCCAGTGGCTCTCTTGAGAATGCAAAAATTGCCAATCTTTGTTCAAATATGTACAGCGATGCCTTCACTTGTGCGTTTAATTCATTCCCCAACAACTTTATTGATACACAACCGACAATGCACCATTTTAGCGTGAGGGAAGGGCAAAAACACGGAAACAGGTTGTAAAGTTTTGAACCCGTGAATGTTGTGCCTCCAGGTCAGATCATTTCCTGCCTGGAAGATGCCGAGGCCTCACAGTTGCTGGACCTGAACGAGCTCTCGGTCACGCTGGACATCTTTGTCCTCACTCTTCCCGTGGAGATCGAAGTCATGGCTGACTTTCATCACAACAGGTGAAGCGGTGGCGTTCTAATCAGCGATTAAAATACTCATTGTGTCGTGTACGCATACCCGCAGGTACACGTCTGAGAGCAGCGTGTCCTTGAACCGTTCTCCGGGTCAGCCGTCGTCGTATCGGTCGGACGACGAGTTGTCGGCCGTGCTGGAGGGACTAAAGGGGGCCGATGTGGACATGTGAGTGTGGATCTCAAAATAGAGGCAGATGATTTCATTTGTTGGCGCAGAGACAAAGGCAAAAATGTAACGTGTGCTCTCCCCTTTCAGGGTCTGTGGTGAGCCTTTGTCCAAGCTTCCGCTTCCTCACAAGCTGGCCATTCTAGCCACCATGGATGAGGTAAGTGTGCAGTGATGTTCTCCAGCCTATAAAGGGCAACAAACATCCTTTGCTGTTTCCTCTCCATCAGATCCGCTGGCTGCTGGAGGACGAGATCGTGTCCGCCCTGCGCCGCTCGCGCACCATCGGCCCTGCCACGCTGCTCAAGGTGGCGCAGCACGTCGTTGGCTCAGCCGGACGTCCACACTGTCGCAGTGAGGACGTCCCGCTGCAGTTTGTCTTCAGGCCCGAACAGTCGTTGGACAGGTTCAAGGAGGCAAGTTGCTCTGCTCGCCACTTCTGCTTTTGCACTCGGAAAGTAGTTGTCCCAATTACCCTGGACACAACAGGGCAGCAGAAGTTGCTGTCTGTAGTCCTGAATTTCTGTGAGTTACCCATCTTGTGTGTTTTTTTTGGTTTATTTTTAGATTTGAGACAAGGTTTTTCTTCCTCCATTTCAACTTACAAGCAACAATTTTGCAGATTCCTCCAAAAAAGACATGTCAAGCTGTTTATTACCACTTCCACTTGTTTACTTAATTATCTTAAGGCACCACTGCATGTGGGTTCTCCATTCCAAACTAAAAACAGTACCCTGTAATGTGTGTTGCGCTCCCTGCAGGAGTTCCGTCGCATAGCACTCTCTGGCTATGTGCTCAAAAGCGAGCAGGACAACTTCTACTATGCGTCTTTGAGCCGGCTGCATCCTCGGAGGATGCAGAGGCTGTCAGAGAACAACACCATAAACAGGGCAGCGCCTCAGGAAGAGTCGCCCTTGGAGAGCCAGGCCGATGCCGACGACGTGGTAAGAGATTCTCATGTTTGAAGATAACGTCTGAATATGTGAATACTGACGAGTATCTACCGTAATTTTCGGACTAAAGTTGCTCCGGAATATAGGTCGCATTAGCTATAAAATGCACAATATCGTGAAAAAAACCATAAATGTGTCGCTCCGGAGTATAAGTCGCATTTTCGGGGAAATTTATTTGACAAAATCCAACACCAAGAACAGACAACAACAGGCTAAACGATAGGTATGCTAACGTGACATAAACACAAACGAAGAGCTGAGAACGGGCCTGACGTAACATTCAGAGTTATTCAAATAACTATTACATAAATAACACGTGTATAAAACCATCTGTGTCACTCCAATTCATTAAATCCATCGATCGTCCTTTATGGAAACCATACCGCGTATGCGCCGCGCCGCTGACGTCTAAATATTCCAAATATTCCACAGACCCATATAACGATATATAAAGTATATATCAAATAACTATCACATAAACAACAATATTATCAAACCATCTGTGTCACTCAAAATCATTAAATCCATCGATCAAATTCCTCGTCCTTTGTCAACAACGCCGCGCGTGTGCCCAGATGTCAGCCTCGTCGTTATTCCACAGATCTAGTATGTAACTATATTATAGCGTTAACAAAGTACAAGGAAAGACGTCTCTTTATTTAACAAAACAAGAGTTCAACGAGCCAACAAGTACTGAACTGTAACGATAAAAACATACAAGTTGCTATACGAAATAAAATATATCAAATAACTATAACATAAATAGTTCACCACCAGACGGCCCCAAGCACCGGCGTCGACTTCCAGGTGTGTGGCGGCGTGGACTTCCATCCCCGGAGGTGGCACTTCCAGCCACGGAGGTGGAAGAGAGCTCCATAGAATAGGACCGGGCGTGCGTAAAAGCCATGTCCGAGCCCCATCCACCGTCCCCGGACAGCCACCCGGCCGAGCGCCGGCCCACGACTTCCCTCCACGGAGGTGAAAGAGCTCCGTAGAGTAGGACCGGGCGTGCGTAAAAGCCATGCCCGAGCCCCATCCACCGTCCCCGGACAGCCACCCGGCCGACCGCCGGCCCACGACTTCCATCCACGGAGGTGAAAGAAAGCTCCGTATAGTAGGACCGGGCGTGCGTAAAAGCCATAATAGTTTTTCCAAACCTTCTGTGTCACTCCAAATCATTAAATCCTTCAAACTCTTTGTCCTCCGTGTCACTTACAAACAAAGCCGCTAATGATGCCGGTAGTACGTGGGGCCCTTCGTCATCCCGTGATCGAATCTTTGTCCTTTATGTAAACAATCGCCGCGCCACTGACGTCACTTGAAATTCAAATTACAATAATCCCTTGCTACATCGCGGTTCGTTTATCACAGTTTAAACTTTGTTTTTTATTTATTTTATTTTTATTTTGAAAATTTGTGAAAAAAATCATATATAAGCCGCTCCTCAGTATAAGTCGCCCCCCCACCCAAACTATGAAAACCCCCCGCAATTTATAGTCCAAAAATTACGGTAATATAATTGTGAAGCTATCGCGGGAGTCGCCCCTTTAGAATGTCCCATTATCTGTGAATGTTAGAGTGAGGAAAAAAGATGAAAATGAAGACACGTCAGGGACTCTAACCAATAATACAAATTGTTTTACCCGCAGGTCGCCAACGTCACTGCTGAAACCAACGGAGAGGCCATGGTGGAGGTCAGCGAGCCGGTCGTGAAGAGCGATGGTGGTAACACGCAGAGTTCGGTGAGCCTTCAGATGTTGAACGAGCTCACCTCACCCCCCAAGACCCCCTCCAGCATCAGCCTAGCTGAGTCGGTGCAGTCGGCCTCTCAAAGTGAGTCTACCCCATAGCGCAGAAAAGGCCTGAGCACTGTTTGGAAATTCAGTGTGAGCCAGATAAGGTCCAATGTGTCGCCCCAAATAAGCAATATGCTTATTGCTTCATCCAACCCTCCAATCTTGTTTAGAGGTGCTGAGCACTAAACATTTTCGCAGGCTTCGGCAAGTTGAGGCAGAGTCGTGTGCAGAGCATCATCTCAAGCCAAGGAAGTTTGGATTCTGACATGCAAGGTGAGTTCGAAATCCATCAAAAAAGGATCTCATGCTCACTTACGTATGTGTTGTTACGTGCATGGGGCCCTTGCATCAAACCCTGTGGAACTCCCCTCATTTACATATTGCTCAGGGTTCTTTTTTTTTTTTTTTTCAGGCTACGATGGCGGTAGCAGCGACTCAGAGTGTGAGAGTCCCACCCTGGATGAGCAGGAGAGTCAGACCCCACTGATGCCCGACTTCTGGCTCATAGCTAAGATCTACCCGGACAGAGTCAAAGTCTACTCGCATTCCAGGTGAGACTGGTCCTCAGGAACCTTCCAAACATTACTCATGGTCTGTGTGTGAGCCGGAAAGTTGTAGCTTTATGTTGAATGTTTGCAGGAGTGTGAGTGAGGAACAGGAGTTGAGCATGAAGGAGCAGGAGAGCAGGGAGGACAAGCACGAGCTGCCGGAATATTTACAACTGCACCAGCTGGTGGTGAAGAAGATAGGAGAGCTGTGTCGCAGAGTCAACCAGCGTATGCTGCTGCAGGACCTTCATGACAGCCACATGTGCAACTCCCTCCTGGTGGCAGAGAGCGAGGAGGACATCTGGAAGAGCGAGTCTGCGTACAGGCAGAGGCGCAACCCCTCAGACGGTCAGTCGCTGTCCGCCGTCTCCGTGCTTTGACGTTCGGAAGTGAACGGCGCTTTGTGTCGTAGATTACCACGCTGAGGAGAGCTACCAGGCCAGAGATTACCTGGCCGCCACAATGCAATTCATCCCAGGACACTTTTCCTGTGAGGTGGTGTGGAGCACCATCATCCACATACACCCAAGACTTAAGATGGGATCTAACATGGGCGTGTCCAGAGGTAGGCGGGTCTATGATTAAGAAACACAGCAAATCACATCTTGCACTCAGATGCTGCATGAGTGTCTTTGGTTTTTGTTTTTGTCATCTCAGCCATCCAGGCTTTACGCTCCGTGCTCAATTCCTTCTGCGTGGGCAACAGGAAGAACATGTATGTCTACCAGGAGCGTACCACCAAATCCGTCTTCTACCTCAGGTTGGTGACACCTCTCAGCGAACACGTCTTGCTCATCTGTTGCCTTTCCCAAACCTCGCAATTCATCTTGGTCATTGATTTACGCAGACTTTATGAGACGTCTCAAGTGGGGAAATACTCCGACGTGGACGGTGGGCTCCACACGTCTCGCTCCCTCAGTCTGTCCAGAAGTCAGGAGCCGCTGTTCTCTGAAGACCTCTTGGTACATTCAAAAAAGAAAATCTTTTCATGCCTCGAGCTCAATGTTGAAATCTTTCCAATCTTTTCAAAAGTTGGATCTATTCCTGTTTTGTCATAGTTTCTGACAAACGAATTACATAGATTTGTCTGATTGCTCCCAAATTGAACCACATACCGGTGGCTGTTTTTTGGGCTCTCAGGGTTCCAGGTCGTCTCTGGAGGGTTCTCGTCCAGTGGGCCAGGTGGACAAGCACATCCTGCTGCTCGTGCATGGTGTGGGCAACGCAGGTAACAGGCGACCCGATCCGTCTTAGCTGTCACCGTCACGTCAAAGAAATTCCACTGAATATTGTCTGTGCTCCATAGGTCCTGAGATTACAGACGAGCTGGTGAAGGTCCTGCGCAAACGTCTGGATGAAACCACGCTGGACATGATCACCCTCATGCTCGTCAGGAACTGCAAACTGACACCCGCTGACGTGGAGGTGCTCAAATGTCTAACTGTTGTATTCTAAATCTGAAACTGGTACCACGGAAGCATATATGGCATAGCACGCCTCGCTACCATCGTGAGCTGTGTAAAGAGCAATCGAAAGAAACTCGTGCCGCTTCACCTGCTTTTGTTCAGTTCATCCAGCCGTCGGGCTCTCCCTCAAGCGAGGTGATGGCGTTCGGCCTCCCCGCCTTCTGTCTCCCGTGGCTTTCGGCCGTGTCTCACTACCTCCGCCAGAACTTGCTCATCTTTCTGCATGTGCCCAAGTACACAGACAGCAACACGGCGCACCACTTCAAGGTAACGCCTTGACCGCTATGAAACTTGTTGTCCTAAAGTCATTTTGATGAAGTAAAGTAGTTTTTTGATCACACCTAAAATTTTCAGTCAAAACAGCCTTTTGAATTAAAGGGCAATTGTCTTCAGTACAAAAGAAGTTGCTATCGTTCACATTTTGCCATAACCTTGATGAATAAAAATGTCCACCTCAAATTGACCGTATGCATCTCCTTTCTGCAGCATTGCTTTCATTCGAACGCCGACGTAGCGGATGGCGACATCTACCTTTACAACAAGCCCGGAGGTCAGGGGACTGGAGGCAAAGGTACACCCCCTTTTGAATTACATAGTTCCAATGTTTGACTTGCTTGAATAAATTGGGATTTCTGATGGTCAGAAACCTAACCCCCCCTCTCAACCTCACAGACATAAGTGCTATTTTGATCATGTGCATTGATGACAAATCATCCAACCTGACAGGAATCGCCTGCATTACTCTGACGTTCGTGGATGCCGTAGGACATCCCCTTCAGGCCCCTGTCCAAGACTGCGGCAGGCACACTGACAATTGTTCCATTCCGCTGCAGCCTGAATACTTTGAACGCTTAACCACCGTGCTGAAAGTGAAAGCCAATTCTGCGCACGTCGGCTGTAGCCAAGGTCAGGCCTTGCGTTTTATTTTGAAATTGCTTCCAAATATAAGTAGGGCAATCTTTGAGGCGTGCTTGACCACTGTTACTTTTCTTTTTAGTTTTCTTTTGCTTCAGTTTTGGAGATCTTTTTGAATGTGACACTTTTGGATTTGAATAAATATTTAGAGGCGGTATCAGCGCCACTGCTGGTGCGCTTCGACGTGTGGGAGCAAGGCAACGTGAGCCCGGCGCAGCTAGCCGACAAACTGCAGGGGGCGCTGCGCCACGCCCTGTGCGATGTGCTCATGGAGTTGCGGGTGGTGCCCAACCCGCTCTGTCTGCCCTGCGCCAACGTGCACGCCACCTGCAAGGACACTAAAGGTAGCACCGCGAGGCCAACATACAAACTCCTACGAAGTTAGCTATTAGCTATATTAGCTATTGCTCATTAGGTATCCTGAAGCTCCTCTATTGCTCCTCTTCCTTTTTTAATATGTCTAAAATAGGTATTTTTATTGTCAATTATATACTAATTAATTTTTCAGTATTTCCAAACAGTGTCCGACACAGGTCAACTCGTATTGTCCTCTTTATTTTGTGTTTCATCAAAATCTGGATTGCTGATTCCAATGTTCAGGCGCGTTGAGTCTGCCCGAGGTCAAAGACACTCCCCGGCAGCGTAGCGGCTCTCGGGTGTTCAGAAGCAGTCCCTCGCCCATCACTTTGGCGCACCCCGGCAACGCCAGTGGCACCGCTGGCATGACAGCATCCAGCACACCCGAGTCCACGACACCCACGGGAAGAAGCACGCGCCGCAGCTTCTGGGACATTCTGGTATGTTGGTGCAAAATGCTCACAACTTAGCCAGTTAGCATAGGTTAGCACAAGGAATCTTATTTCTCCCTTATTCTAGGCATTGTAAGTATGGAACAAAATATTTGCACTTCCCACAACGAGCGTGTTAAACCTCGGCCCCAACTTGTTGCTGTTTTTGGTGGCCACAGAGCAAACCCGACTCGTCAGAACTGGGCAGCCCAAAAACCACGGATGACATTGTGCCGGAGCGAGGCGAAGAGGGTCGCACGACACGCCGCCGCCACAAGACGGACAGCGTCAAGCAGCAGTGGTCGCAAGAGAGGCTCAGTGAGCTGGAACACGCACAAAGGTACGCAAGGTTGGACGTGCTTTTGTTGTCAAAAAGAAATGAAAGAAAGAAAATGTACGAGACCAGGCTGGACAAACTTTGGGACGGTTGGGCGTGTTTTATTTATTGTCTTTACAATACATAAATGTAAAATTGTATCTATGACTTACCTACTTTCATTTATTTTTATTAAAGAAATGTTTTTCTAATATTCATTTTTTACAGCAAATTTTGTAATGAGTTTGTTTTACATTATTTCTAATATTTGTGTTTTTAAACCACTGTATTATTGAAAATGTTTATTTTACTGATATTCCTATCACTGACAATAACTCATCTCACCAATTTAAACAAATTCAAACAAATGTAATTAATTTGAGTACAATTTATTAAGCAACTATTTCTTAATTTTTACAAATCTCTTTATTTAGTTTTATTATTAATAACCAATTTCCAATTGGGGGGGTGCAAACTCTCATGTCAGTGAGATTTTTGGAAGCAGTCAAATCTCATTCACCAGGAGGAAAACTTTTGATGTTGCAGGAGGCAAGCCTGCCAGCTGGATGAGGGCGATGTGGGCGCTCTGCATCCCATCTACCAGTTAACCTGCGAGCCCTGGATCACCTTCATGGCCGAGCTTGGTATGCCGTTATCTCCTCAAATCACTTCTTTTTTTAATTCCAAAATGTTTCCCCTGTCCAGGCTGCCCGTCTATTCAGCAGAGCTCGGCCGACGTGGCGTCCCACTTCTTGCTGCCGTCCATCTTGACCGAGCTGGTCAATCTGGTGGGATCGTTGGCTCCCGACACCAGCGTCAAGGTCTTTGCCAAGACCAGGTCAGTGCTCGTTACGGACAAAATGCACACGGCAAAAAGTCACCAACGGAAGAATATCTTAAAAAAATTCATGCAGCATGTCACTTATGTCTGCTTCCAGATGTCCCGTATCAGGGGACATCTTTGTTCCTTTGTCTGCCGTGCAAAACCCGTGGCGTCCACTCGAGGCATCCCGCAGCTTCATCGTCATCGGGAGGAACTTCCAGCAGTGGTACTGCAGCACCGAGCAAGGTAAAGGCGAGGCAACCGAACCGTGCACGTAACCGCTCGTCACTTTGTCACTCGCATCTGTCGTCATGTGTACGCGTCTAACATGCGCCTGCCCGTGTGTCATCTTAACATGACTTTGTGTTGAGCCGTGTCTTCTCTGTCTCTTGTCGCACGTCTTGCGTCCGTCCCGTCTTTCCATCTTGTGTCGGCCGCAGACGACAGTTTAGAGGAGGAAAACATGGCGCAGCTTAATAGGTTCACACGTAAGTATGACTTTCGTTTCATTTGTGTTTTGCAGCGCAACCCCACACTCAAGTTTTATTTCATGGTCAGGTCGGCAGTAGTTCATCACTTTTCTGTCACTCTGAAGTATTTTGAAGTCGTTTACAGAACTTGTGTAACGGTCCTTCAGAAATGTCCTTGACTCCACCGTCCGTGTCCCTCTTGACTGTGTTCAGCTCACAAAGGCCTCCAGAGATTTGAGGCATCTGAGCAGCAGCAGCAGCAGGGTGACTGCTCCAGCCTCTCGGGCCAGCAGCAGCAGCAGACAGGCTGGACGTCATCACCGGCGCCCCGCCAGAGGTTCCTCCTCATCCGCATCTTGGACAAAAAGGTGACAGAGTTTGGACGCGTAAACTGGAATTTGCTGTAACTTCCTCCAATTTGATGCACTACACGTGCCCCACCTGCAGGTGACGCTATACAGCTACAACTGGTCGCTGGACCTGGGCGCCTCGCTCAGCCGCGAGTTGGTGCGCCTGGTCAAGTGGCAGAACGCCCGGGCCCACGTGCTGCACTGCCTGCTCAGCCAGAAGATGGGCCTGTTCCATCACCACTGCTTTTCCGACGCGCCTCTGCACGAGATCAATTCCAAGCGGGTAAGTGGCAGCCGCTCACGGACGTCTGCCGGCCGGCGCTTCTGCCAGCTGAGGTGGAAGCGACCTGTAAGGGCAGCATCTGCTTCACAGGCCGCGCCGGGTGGCAGGTCCCGCGGCCCCTCGCATACAGCTGTTGTGGCCCCTGGAAGCCAAATCTTGTCCTTAAAAAAAGTCATTCCTACAAGATGCACAATGTCAACACTGAAGTTTGCCAGAGCGACATGAAATCATGCAGCCGCTGTGTTCAATCATTCCTCACAGCTTGAGCATTTGTCATGTTTCATCTTGCTTGGTTGGTCATCTTATCCCACATAGAAGAAGTGACTGAGAAATGAGTTCATATATGAAAATGTGTCACAGCTGTATTGATGAGTCATCACAAAAAGAAGCGTTGTGTTCAGATTTGCTCCGCATTCAATCGATTTCAGCTCGGACTTGTTTCCTTTTCGTTTCCTCTTCTGAGAGCTTCAGCAAAAAACACAGCCGCTGCGTTTCTATTTGACATGCGGTGACGGGCAAATTCCAACAAAGCTGGGAGAAACCTTGAAACTATAGTTTGAACTTTAAGCGTGGATGCATAGATGTTAAATATTCTGGTCGACCAATCAGTTCAAATAACATGATTGGTGGTCGTTGAGTTCGAGTTTTCGGAAATTTGACGTTTGTAACATTTAATATGCTGTAATGAGTCACATTGTCATCATGGATACAATTTGTGAGGGGGAAAATGGATCTAATCAATTTTGGACTAAATGAAAAAAAAAAGTGAAGTGGCGTTTTCCACTGTTTCTCTTTTCAAGACTTTTTGAATTTTGAGGAACAAACAAAATTAACTGAATCCAGTTTGTGGTCAGACAAAGTAGCATATTGTGAGTAAGTACTTGAGATTTACTGGAGCAGCATCTTCCAGCAAATTGCCCTTTAAGTGCCCCCTCCCCTCCCGCGAGCCCCCTGCGGCCAATTACCAAGCGCAAAGAACTTTAGTTTTCCCTCTGATGGCCTTCAAGGCCGCGTCACTAAAGAGCTCGGACAGGAAGCAGAGTCAGAGCGGCAGAAAATTTGCCTGAATCGGCCTTCATCTGTCACGGCCGTGACGGGAGGCGAAGGGGGGGCACCGACCGGGCCTCCTCTGCCTCTGCGGCTCCTCCCGCCCAGGGGCTGCCGCTGCGCTCTGCCTCGTCGGCCCCGAGCTGCTCGGCTGAGCTAACGCGCCCCAAAGTTGCTCGACAAACAGCCAACGTGGGAATTAAAAGTCAGTCTTGTTTCCTGATGAGTTCCATTTGCGGCCCAGAGGAAATTAAACTGAACAGAACATTGAATGCAGCCTTACAGAATACGGATATCTGCTTCTGTGTTGTGATTTCTTTGATGCAACATTACATGTGTAGTATGTTGAGGGCAATGTAAAGGTTAATTTATTTCACATGACAATGTGTTTCACCGGGGATACGATAAGTATTGTCGCTGTTGTCCAGGACCCCAACCCCTTCCTGGGTCCGTCCATGGAGCCGGACACGCTGCTCCGTAGCGCCGTCCCACCCCTGGCCAACAAAGAGCAAGGTCGCTTGGCGTCTTCTGGCCGCAGCTTGGCCCCGCTTCACTTCCCCTCCGAACTGCTGCCCTTCGACGAGGCTCTGAGGGACATTTGCACCATCAGGACGCTGTCGGACGGAGACGCCGTCGCCCGGCACGGCGGGCAGCTCCTGGACATCAAAGTGGCCGAGAGGAGAGGTTCAAACACTTCACATTAGTTAATATATTTATACAGTTATAATAATAGGAGGTAGTGATAATATAAATAAGAGGTTCAGGAAAGAGATGGCTGTTCTTGTGCTGGTCTTTGCATTGTTGCTTTTGTTTTTCTTGTGTGCAGAGCTGGAGAAGCAGATGAAGATCGAAAACCTCTTTGTGACGTGGCAGCAGCGGTCGGCGCAGTCCAACATGCCCATCGCCGTGCGTTCGCCTTTACGTCATGAATAGTAGCGCTTGTAGAGCAAAATGTGTGGTCGTGACGTCGCCTTGGTTGCATTCAAAGCTGTTTTTGGGGCTTTGCTTCTTGTTATTCACGTTCATCATCTCCTCAGCCGGCCGACTTGGAAACGTTGAAGCAGTCGTCCCGGCTGGTCCACTACTGCGCCACGCCGCTGCTCTTTGACCCCCTCTTCCGCAAGCAGATACAGGAGGAACTCGCTGCCCAGCCACCAGTCAAGGTGTTTAGTCAATGAAGATGGAAGACTGTTAACATGGCCGAGGAAAATGTCAGGACAGCCGTGTTGTCCACTTACCACCATCCACCCTGTCGTGATTTGTAGAAGCGTCACCGGTCGAACGACTCGACGGCGTCGGGGCGCGACCGCAGCTACAGCAGCGACTCTGGTGACATGCTGCCAGGCCGGCTGAAGGAGGAGCCCTGGCTACTGGAGATCTCCAGTGGCTTCCTGCAGCAGTATGTGCAGTACCTGCAAAGCTTGGGCTTCATCCTGGTGCAGTTACGCCCGCAGTCCCCCGCTCGGAGGTTTGTCGTCGTCTGCGTCGTGCGCACTGAAGCAGACCCACGCTGACCCCTCTGCTGGTCCTCCGTTTTGTTTGACAGCATCGCCCGCGCCCGCGCTGCCATGTTGAGTTCCATGTCGTCGTCCGAGGGCAGGATGTCTTTCTCTTACGTCAAGCAGAAAAGCGAAGACAGCCCCAAGGTGAGACAGTGCAGCCACAACAGTCCAGGAATGTTTGCTGCATTTTTTCTTTCTTTTCTTCCTTTGTCATTTCATAAGCTGTTGATTGATTTTAGGGTTGATACAATTAAATACATCAATCAATTTTACATGCAGTACATTGTAAAAATTTAAAAATATATATTTTTATTTTATTTTTTACAATTTGAAGAGCAGTGATTAAAAGTAATGCACAGTAATTTTCCAAAACAAGACAAACAATTTCCAAATGCGTTTGGGGCATGTAGTTAAAAATTGTTGTTGTTGTTGTTGTTGTTGTTACCTACTGTGTTCCCTTGGATTTCAGACCACTGTGTCTGCCACCACTGCGTACTACCTTCAGAGGGCGTTGCCAGGTGGGATTGTGCTGATGGAGCTGGCTTTTCAGGTACTGTTCCAAAATAAAATTTACATCCCTCACCTGACGCACAAGTAAAATTAAAATGGTGGAAAGCATTTTGATTGCGCTTTTGTAATTTTGAAGTGTCTTTTTATTTTATTTGTCAAGGGCTGCTACTTTTGCGTCAAGCAGTACGCACTGGAGTGTTCTCGCATCCCCATGGGTCAGTCGGTCAACTCACAGGTAATGTCTTGTTCCGGCCAAACAATTTGTCTCCATGAAGTGGCTTGATGTTTCCTTGGTATTGCCCAGTGTAAAAAAAAAAAAAAAAAAATCCCCAATTTTTTGCATCTTACCTGATGTCAGATGGACGCCGTGATGTTGTTCCACCTGTCCAGGTGTCTTTGTCTTCACCCCCAAGCCCCGCCCCCACACCACAATCACACACACACGCGCACACACACTTCCTGTCATCTCTCCATCAGGGCGGCCTGCTCATCAAACCTCGTTGCAAGCCCTTCCCGGACGCCGCCCAGGTGTCTGACTGTGCGGTACGTCCCAGCCACTGTTAGGCGAGGGGGCCCGGGGAGGGGGGTCTGTTAACCCCACTCTGCCCTTACCTCGCCACTCTGCTTGCCAGACTCATCAGTCTTTCCTTTTGCTCCTGTGGGTTGGCTGGCATTCAAATGTCATGAAAAAACTTCAATGGCCGCCTAGACAAAGGTTTAATCGAACCTTTGAACTGCTAAGCTCCTTTCTGATTTCTTGGCTGCTTGCTGGTTGCAATTCACTCCGATTCTCTCCCACTTTCTAGCCACCTTCCTGCAGCGTTTTGTCCCGCTTGGACTTTTATTGTCCCCCTAGCGCTTGTATGCTTTATTTACTTTGAAGGGGTCAATCATGAGTCAAAGTGACTGACAAATCAACAGTCAGCAACGGTGTGGCGTTCCCCAGGGCGCACGGCCAAGGCCCCTGCTGGTTCGACGACTTTTCTTTTCCCAACATGCTTTTGGTCCCGGCTAGCGAGCGGTGTCACCGAGAGACAAGGCCCCCGACTCAACCTTCCCGTCCAAGTCACAATGGGAGTTGACTTGGCCGCAAAAGGAGGCGCCCGGGACTTCGGATTAGGGACGGGCCAGCTTGATAGTCACGCCTGAAGTGCAGGAACACCACAAGAGGGGATGGAAAAGTTCATGTTTTTAATTCCTCCCTGTCTTAGTCTCCATAGTATCCTTTCCCCATGGTTAGCTGTCTCTTTGACTCCTGGATTTGAGCAACACGGGTCTAGGAAGGACACCGTGCGGGATGTTGAAGTTAAAAGCAAGTGAAACCGCATCCCACTAAAGTACAGAGCATTCCCACTAACCATTTGCAAGACAGCGCTGTTGTTCTGATGATTCCCCCCCACCCAGCTTGGTCTGCATCCTTTCTCCTAATTTCCCAGAATGCTCTGCTCGCTTCGGGTGGCGGTCGATGCGGGATTAACAAAGTACCCTGTGTTGCAGCTCTCTATGCTGTTCACCGAGGAGTGTGACAAGGTGCGCGACCTGATGCACGTGCACTCGTTCAGCTACGACTTCCACCTGCGGGTGGTCCACCAGTACCTGGTGGGCTGCCACATGACGCTGCGCCAGGGCTACCAGCTCACCGATTTCCTCAGAGACTTCATCACGCAGCACCCCGACATCCCCAAGTTTGGACGCAACCATATCTTCCAAGGTGGGGATGACGAACATCCTCATACCTGCATATCGTCGCTGTCGGGCGTCAACATTAGATGTCCAAATATGGATGTTTTTTTTGCAAATTGACATGATTGGTCTGTCCCACCTCATCAATAACTTTGGACTCTTGAAGCATCTTTACTTAGACTAGGCTCACCTGGGAACCTTCAACGCAAAGATCAAACCTGTCTGAGGTTGATATCCACGATTGAAATGGGCAGAAACTCAAAAGTTTTTCGACAATATATTTAGGTGCCCTGTAAAGTTTAAAAACATTTGAAAGTGACTCTTAGAAAAGCTTCCAGATTCTGTAAGCGTGTGTTGCTTCTAGCGATTTTCCTGATTGTCCCACTGCCATCTTGTGATCAAGGAAGCTTCTCCACCTCCACGAGGATCATCACAGCCCACCAGCTGTACAACTACATCACCGACCATGCTGGCATATATGGCATGAAGCCCCTGCGCATGTCCAAGACCACCGTTGCCACCGACTCCAAGAAGGCCACGTCGGACCAGCACGAGTACGCTCTGGTGGCCTTGTGGAACAGGTAGGACAAACGCTACCGCAGAAAATGCCTGAGCTCCCTGGACTTACTTGGAATTCTTTCCCCGTTCCAGCTCAGGTTCTTACAAGGACCTGGAGGGCCTTCACCACCATGACGACTTTGATGTGTCCCTGGTGGTGTGTCACAATGCTGCTCCCTTTGAAGAGCAGTCGGAGGGAGAGCGACACTTGCTAAGGTAGGAGAAGCCGATGGAAGCTTGGTTACTGGAGTCTTCTCGAGAAACTTGGGGTGGGGGCAGACTTATGTGGTGTTATCAGACATTACTATTTGTATACAAGACACTGAAAGTCATGTTCACTTTAAGAGCAAAGTATGTGTATGCAGGTTGCACTTTTACGTGATCATGACGAGCCAGCGTGAGCTCTTCCCCCGACTCACCGCTGACATGCGGCGCTTCAAGAAGATTCCTCAGATCCACCGTGAGCCCGGCGAGCTGGGTGGCCACCCGGCCCTAGGTCGGACAGAGTCCTGCACATCTCCCAGTGGCGAGCAGGACCAATGGGGGGCACCCACCGGCTCCGGCTCAGAAACCTGTTCACCTAGTGACGGAAATGAGTTCTACCCTCTGGTTGGCTCTGCTCTCCAGTCCCAGGGATTGGTATACCAGTCCCCCCTGTTCCCGCTGCTCAACAACGAGGTGGCCGTCGCCCTCCGGCAGATCCAGACCAGCGTGGAGGAAGCCATGGGTCACTGTCGCCGCGACAACCTGTGGAGGAGGCTCTTCCACGGCGAGCACCTGGCACTGGACAAGCTGAAGCTGACCAAGTTGTCCTTCTGCGAGCTGGAGGAGCTCCTGGAGGCCGTCCAGAGCTGTTCAGTGGCGGACATTGACCCCCAGCTGGTGAGAATGCCCCCCTTTCCTTTTTAGTATTAGTGAGCAGGCGGGCAATTTTCGTAGCTTCCCCGGTTGCCGGGCTTCACATCTTGGTGTCCCTGCAGGACTGTTTCCTGAATATGAGTACGGCCTGGTACCAGAGTCTCATTAAAGTCCTGCTGAGTCGATTCCCTCAAAGTTGCCGGCATTTTGATGACGGCGGTGTCCAATATCTGGTGAGACCTCATCTCTACCCAAAACTGGATCGCGCGGGTATCAAATCTGACCCACTGTGTCATTGTTGCAGGCTGTTCTAAACCAGAAATTCACAGACTGCTTCGTTTTGGTTTTCCTCGACTCCCAAGCTGCCAAAACGGTGAGTTGTCAAAATGACGTCAACGCTACCAACCTGCGTGTTTGCCATAATCTTCTCTTTGCAGAGTCTCAAGGTGGTTTTGCGAGAACCGCTGCCGCCACAGCCGCAAGGCAGCGGCAGCCCGCCACCTCAGCTGGTCTCCATGTACCATCACCTGGAGTCCGTCATCAACACGGCTTGCTTCAACCTCTGGACCGGACTCTTGTAACCAACGCTTCAATCAAGTTAAAAACAGTTTGCGCCAGTTGTCGTTAGTAAGCTGCCTAGCTCCAGAAGCTACATCATGGCTTTGTAAGCGGTAGCATCAAGCTAAGCTGTTAGAAGACATTTTTAAATTATTTGGGCATTTCTGGATCATTACTCATCTGAAATGCTTGGATTTTGACTCCTTATGGTTCTTCTACAGTTAGCACAGGATTGCTCACACTGAGCAGCCCCTGTCGACAAGGTAGTGCCTTGTTGCGCCTTTTGGACTCAGTGCTGAAAAAATGACATTCCCACACTTAAGATGCTGGAAGGAAATGGAACGTGGGACTTTCCATCCATTAGTTTCAAAGGCGGGCTATACACAGGATCACCTTACGCACTTTCAGATTTCAAATCACTGAACATTTCATCCAGTTTGGAACGTAATAAGGGTGAAACCAGAGTTTATGACTGATTGGTTTTGGAACCTGGATTGGTCACCAGTCCACCACAGGACCACCGTCTACACTCACCGAGTGTGAAATGTTGAACTTTCCCATAGTCTTCACATCTTGGTCCTCTCTGGTTGGCGCTGGAGTGTTTATTTTCGAAGGACCCGACATTGGTTGCCAATTAATCGCAAGATGAGCACACACACAACCAGTCTCTGAAAAGAACATGTTGGGAGTTTTGTTTGTCTTGCACATTTCCTGTTCAAGAGGAAGCCAAAAGAGTTTGGATTGGATCTGGACTGTGGACATATTGGGCTTTGACTAGCACTTCATGTTTGTTCTCACATTTCAGTCTATGCTTTTTTTTTTTTTTTTTGCTTTTGCTTCACACTGCCCAAAAGTGCCTTACTAGTTTTTTTTTAATTCAACCCCAAACTCTGATGGGAAGGACATTTACAGAGTTTTTTTTAAACCCCCCCCCCCCCCTTTTTGTTGAGGGATAATGGCACAGCATCACTGTTGGCCAAACGTGCACACACGCACAGAGCTTTAGGATGTCAAACACTGGAGGCTATAAGAGAAATAGTGCACGCTCTTCAACTCTATCATGAACATTCTAAGTAGGTACTTATCTGATAATTAATTAGTCAAATAATCAATGAATTGGATTTAAAAACGTTTCAATTTCCATCCCTTTAGCAAGAACAGGACTTTTTTCAAATTAACAGTACAGGTAAATTACGATTTGGTTGCTGATTTGGTTTGTAATATCAAAACATGGGCAAAATCATTGTTTTCTAAAGTATTAGCAAATGCATTTATTTAATACCAAAGACAAAGCCAGCCATAATGGAGGACACCAGAAATCGGAGAATATTGACTGGTGACACTAAAATGCCACCATTTGTTTTAATTAAAAACATAAAAAAAGTAATTACATATTAAATTGATGATTAATTGCACCTCTGTTGTCTATGGTGCACAGTACAAGCCACTTCATGCATGCTGACAAACGCTCAATAAATCTGACCGTCATTCGATCAGATTTCATTTTTGGGACTGGGCTGGCGTGTTGACTTGGCATGGGCCACTTTCATAATGTGAACCTCTTGAGTGCTCCTTTCGCTGTGTCGCATCACTTCCTGCGTGTCCAGTAATCTTTGAGCCAACCCAAACCTTCCTGCGTGCTCCCTGAAGAAGAGTGCAGGTGCCAGGTTAAGTGTCACTTTGGAAACCGATAACAGCCGCCAACCCACCTAGCGGCTTGTATTCGCAGCCGACGTAGCCACGGTAGCCAAGCGCTTCCAGCATGGAGAAGATATAGTTGTAGTTGATCTCGCCCTCGCTGTCTGGCTCGTTCCTGCCGGGAACCTGAGCCACCTGTACGTGACCTTGCGAAGAAAATTATGTCACAATGATGTCATGATGTTAAGAAAGCCCAATTTAAAACTTTTAATTACAAATGTAATTTTGTAAATGAAAGCATTAATCCCATGGCTCACCCAGGAGAGGCAAGTATCGCTGCATGTTTTGCGTCAGGTTCCCATCCATAATTTGCCAATGGAAAACATCCTAAAAGTATAGAATGAGAATGTAAGCAAGTCAACGTCAACAAATACTTGGTGAGTGACCACTCACCATTTGCAGTTTGATGTTATCTTTGGCAACTTTTCCCAAGATGGTGGCAGCTGCGCACAAAATAAATGTATTTTTTTTCCTTTTTTTTTGCTTGGGCCGAAGAAGTTTGTACCGTAGTGAGGCGACGACAGGAAATATCGAGCGTCAGTCACCCGCGTGTTGATGGGCTCAATCAGGCCAGTGATTCCTTCCTAATGCCGAGAGGAAGGTTATGGTTGCTGGTGTTACCTTGGTCAGTTGTGACAGTGAAATGCCTTCACCTTCGAAAGCAGCTTGGCAGCGTAGTTGAGGTTCCGCACGAAGACCGCCTCCATCTCCCGAACGACCGCAGGGCCACCATCCATCCCCGGCGGAACCCGGCCGGCCATCAAGTGAATCCTGTCACATTACCAACACCGTCAATTTTTAAAAGCATTATTTCAAATTATTTTAAATCAAGAATTTTAAGCTATTTATTTATTTATTCATTCATTCATTCGTCTAACTAATATAGAGGCTCAGCTTGTGCGTGCGTGTGACCTTTTGCAGTCCAGAGCTCGTGCGTACTCGATGGCCTGATCCAACCCTCGTTTGAAGTCTTCTTCTCGTCCCGGTACCGCCGCCAAGCCCAGCTCGCCCGCCTTGAGGTCACCTGAAACACATGATGATGAGTATGATAATTGATGAAGAGGGGTGTCGATCGTTTCTGTCCCTGACCGGGTGGCGTATTGATGAGGACGACCTCCAGGCCGTGGTCGTCTTTGGCCCGTCGGAGTTCCAGCGGGTCGGCGTCATAGAGCCAGGCTGCCTCCACGGCTCGGAAGCCGGCTGCAGCAGCCGCGTGCATCCGCTGCGGGAAGTCTGGCAGCTCGGTGAACAGCCAACTAATGTTGGCGCAGAAGCGAAGCGCTGCAGTGGACGACGACATCTTTAAAGGTTTCCCCCCCCCCAGGCACCAACAAGTCAACGAACTTTCACGTGCGGGCAGCTGTGAGGTAAGCGGAAGTAGAAAGACGCAAATGTATCTCGTCATAGTTTTGTTTTTCTGACATAAATAATAACATACAAGTGTGTAACATCGTGTGTAGCGTCTTGTTACTTTTTTAAACTTGCAAGTCACCTCGAGTGAGACACATGTATTTTATTGCGTTGACCGTGACGTATGCGGAAGTGGAGGAAAAAACAAGTCCCGTGACTTGTCATTGTTAGTTTTCATACACAAACAATAACACTTAAAGTTAATGGTGTGTCACTGCGAGTATGAGACGTGACATCTGATGACGTATATGTAGGTATGGGACAACGTTATTAGTCACGTGACTTGCCATGTCTTTTTAAATATTTATTTTCTTGTTACCTTTTTTTTAATTTGGGAATGTGAACACTATTTTTTGAGTCCATTCTAATTCATACAGAACTATAGCAAAAATAATATTAGTCATTCAAAACGTCTTTGAATTTTGTCTTCAAATGTGGCCTTCGTTTTCATGGAGAACCGGGCGCTGAGCGAAGGCACTTATGTTGCTGCATGCTTCTACAAGCACAACTTTTGAAATATGTTCACTGACAGTGGCTGTCGACCAGTCCAGGGTGCACAGCTGGGACAAGCTCCAGCGTTCATCAAACGATCTTTCTGATTTGTGAAATTTTGCAGGCATCCCGTCAGCCACGCTGATGGCCATGTTGTCGTGTGGTTATGTTGGCGAACGCCAGCGAGGAAGTCAATTAGCTGGCCGCGATGCCGCCCCGATGCCCGCGCACCCCTCCTGGGTGATGCTCTTTCATTAGCGCTTGTGCTCATAGCGCTCCCTCTGGCATAGATAAGTCATTACACCAATCGCCACGATAAGAGTTCACCGACTTTTATTGCTGCTGTCAAATGAAGTATGTTTTCTGTCTTGTTAGGTGACATTTGAGGTAGCAAGTGGCGGTTCTCAACTAGCTGCAAGCACTATGATAGCCTTCAGGTAAGTCTTGCGCTTGAAGTCCATGTTGCCCTCACTAGTAAAACAACTCAGCAAATAATTAAAACAAAGGTGTACAAAATAACAAACTGTGTCTTAGTAGTAGAACTATTCTTCTAGTTCTCTTCCTCGTTTTGTTTCTTTGGAAGTGATTTTTAAATGACTGGGGATGATTTGCTATGATTGTTCTGTTTCTAATATGCATCATTTGCTGTTGCGAGCGGAGGGACATTGTGCAGTGACGAGGATGCTTCATGCCATCTGCCACTGGAAGTCTACCTTGAGAGAATGAAGCTAATATTAGCATGCATGCCCTCAGGAGGGCGGAGCCATCTGGTGGCTTCTCCAACAGGCGGGTTGGGGGGCGTGGGGGCTAAAGAGGAGAGGGCAGCCTAACCACTACTTTGTGCATATACATAATGACACTACTGTTGGATTTGGTCCCTAATTTAGGGAGCGCGCTATCTGCGCCTCACGGCAAAAGCCATTGCCAATCACCTGTTATCCAATTTACTCACTCCGTGCTTGTTTAATTTCTTCAGATGTAGGAAAATGCTAAGACACTGAAGCAGAAATTAGACTTACACAGGTTGGTTGAGTTCAGTCACAATTCTTGTTAAGAAAGCTCTGTTTTCAGGAAAGTACAATACAGTGCTGGCCGCTGGGCCCTTCGAGAGCAGAAAGTCTCCGTTCAGAAAAGGCAACGTTCAAGGTTCTTTGGTCAGCTTATATTCAGTTGCACAGGCCGGTGTGGGGCGAGTTTGATGGGTGATGAGTCGTTGGGGTGGGGCGAGTTCGCAGTAGGGTTTGATTCAATGGGAGTGGGTGCCATCCCGTCTTTCGGCCTTGGCGATCATCTTTGGCCGAGTCCTTGGCTGTCTCCCTCTGGCACCTGCTGGTTTTATTTCCAAGTGACCTTCCTGTAAACATTCTGCTCCATTCTTACACTGTCGCACCTCATCCATTCGTCATTCTTTCAATTTTGTGATTTTGTACGGAATTATTTGAGCTTCTGGCTGTGACATCATGAATTTATTAATGTTCCCTGACTGTGCAAAGTTTGTTCTCACCACTTACCATGTTTTTGTTTATCTGTTCTTTTGATACTCCATATCTTTGCTTACGTCATTACATTCTTAGTTTAATCATGCTTCCAACCGTATCTCTTCTTTGTTAGGCAAAATATTTCCCTAGCTCTGTGCAGAGCGTTCAGTAGTAATCGAAAAGCTGGCGTTTCGCATTTAGGCGACATATGACGTTTAGTCAAAACACAAGATACAATCAAGTACTGAACGGTCAAGACGACTCTGGCTGTGTCCCTGATTTAGAGAAAAAACATCAGGCAAGCATTACACAGTTCCTTAAGGGTCATTAAGCTATTTAGGCAATATATCAAAAAACATTTGTTATTTCACAGTGCTCAGAAATATATATCAGATCATAAAGTTATAAAAACATTTGTCATTACCACCTATTAAAAATGTCTAGTTATGTGTTCTTTATTGATTTGGTGTGTAGGTATAATTATATGCTTAAAATATTTATTTTATTGATTTAATATGTCAATATACTTTTCTGTTTATGTACTTTATTCAATGAGGTTTGAGCATATCTGTTTTTGTAGCCAGGCAGGACTTTTTGTATTTCGACCTCATTCCTTCACACACTACCATTACATATTTTCCAACTTTACAACTGGTTATACAGTAGATACAATCTGTGTGTGTGTGCGTGTTTTCATATATATATATATATATATATATACACTTACATACATACATACATACATGCATACATACATACACACACACACATGTATGTAATGTATTTATTATTTTTGATGTATTTATATTGTTTGCTCACTTATATATATCACTTATATCACCTATATATGTGCCAAATATATGTTGGCATCAAGCAATCATACAAATGATTAACTTAGTATTTGAGTTCACACGCACACTAACATTAAGGTTAAAAGATTAAAGTCCCAATGATCGTCACACACACATCTGGATGTGGTGAAATTTGTCCTCTGCATTTAACCCATCCCCATGTGATTTTGATCCATCCCCTGGGGGAGAGGGGAGCAGTGAGCAGCAGCGGTGCCGCGCTCGGGAATCATTTGGCGATCTAACCCCCCAATTCCAACCCTTAATGCTGAGTGCCAAGCAGGGAGGCAATGGGTTCCATTTTTATAGTCTTTGGTATGACCCGGCCGGGGTTTGAACCCACAACCTTCCAGTCTCAGGGCGGACACTCTACCACTAGGCTGGAGTAGCATCAGAAATATTCAAAACAAAAGATATAAATTGAGTCAGTATACCTGTAAAAGCTGTCGAAACATATTGGAAACTGTCAAATGTAATGCGCGTGTTATGGCGTGCGTGAATGCCACAAGTTAACTGCCAAATGAATTGGCCAATCAGCGTCACTTCGTGCGCTGTTGATTCCGGAAAGAGCCGAACTTGCCCGAAGTCTCCCGATCGACAAGCGAGCATCAGCGCGCAGCTCAGCGGCGTTCTTCTTTTTCTTTTCCTCCTCCTTCTCTTCTTTTTTTCCCTTTTTCTTCTTGTTTTTTTTTCTGACGGTTTGCCACCCGGGCGGGCCGAGCGAAACCAACGGACGACACCGAAAGAAGAGAACCAAGCCAGGGATTTATCGGGACTTTTATCATCTGATTTTGCGGTGGATATTGCAAGTGTGAACTGATTTTGTCTTTGTTTTTGTTTTGGCGCATTCCCGTTTGTTGGCGTTCTGATGTGGACCACCTGAAGAAGAAGACCACCTCCACCTACTCGAGAACATGGTGAGTGTGTGTGTGCACACCGTCACACTTGTACGCGCGCCGTTCACGGTTTGGGTTCACTACTTGCCTGGCAGCAGGCAGCTTCAAGTACTAATCATGAATGAAATAATTTAATAACAAATTCACCAAAATTAACGCTTGTGATAACAACAACGATAATAATAATGATAAAAGACAAAGAAGTTGAATAATCTGGTTAAGATAAGTGATAACTGATTTATTAATATTTGATTTAAGATTGATTTATTTACGTTTTAATTTTACTTATTCGTTTAAGTTTTTTTTCCAACGCTATATATTGTACAATTGTGTACCAATTTTGTGTAAACATTTTGATTTATTACATGTCATTAAAGAGTAAAAAGAAGTTAATCACTGTTTATGTAACAAGAAAAAAACATTGATGCTACACTAAAAATAAGCAACATGTAACGTGTCGGTGTCAATTTTGTGCAGGGATGAGCAAATCATCAGCTTAGATTTGTTTTAATTTCGCTTATTCTTTGGTTTTTTTAAAATGCGGTTTTACTTGTGTACCAATTTTATGTAAATAATGATAATGATAAATGGTTATGATAAATTATTGAATAATTAAGGCTAGCTTTTGTTTTTATTTTAAAAATTCTCTGTATATATTTATTATTCAAATATGTGATTTGTTAATTTATTACCTGTCATTAAAGTGTAAAAAGAAGTTAATCACTGTTCATGTAACAAGAAAAAAAACACTGATGCTACATTTAAAAAAAAAAAAAAAAAAGCAACATGTAATGTGGCGGTGTCCAAGGCGTGCAGGGATGAGCGAATCATCCCCAGAGTGAGCGATGGAATACTGATGAAGCTCCGGCACATGCCGCCGCCTTCATCTTCCTCGACTTCATTCATGCTGGAGGAGTCGCGCTCGTCTGCATGCACGCCGCACTCCGGCTGCTGCAGCGCTTCACTTCCTTGAGTTTCACATTCAAGTGCAACATTTTCTCAGCCAAATAACACAGTTGACAACCAAATGTATATTTTTGAATCAGAATTTTAGAAATGCGGTGTATAAAAATGATAAATTGGTGACTTTCCATGCCAAATGCAATATATTGTCAGTCTTTAGAATTCCAGTGGTTAATGCAAAATGTTATGATGATTACAAACGTGCCCCCATAATAGCAATAGTGATCATTAAGGTTGTCATACATATGAACATACTGTGTGTGTGTATATATATATATATATATATATATATATATATATATATATATATATATATATATATATATATAATGTAATAATGATAATATACAGTCTACATCAGGCCATAAAAATATGAAATTTCTCTTTAAAGATGCACTGAATGTAATTTTTGGGCCATTTTTGTTGCATTTATGGCAAGCATTTCCTGAGGAGACGATGAATCATGACCATATGTCGTTAGCATGGTAGCACCATTCTAGTACGTCGCCCAGAGCGCAATGCAGTCAACGTCTCTGGCCGGGCACTGGCGGGATGTGACCCCGCTGAGCCTGGCGCGCTCGCGCCGCCCTGACAATCTGTCGCTCTGCTGGGTGCTTTCGGGCGGACTGATGCGAGGACAGGCTAACAAAAAGAAAAAAAGCCCTTGTACCAACTGGACACTAGAGAGTGGGCTTTCTTCATGCCCGATAAAACGCTAAATTTCTGTCTGAAGTGTCAAATACGTATAAAAATGTTTTTATAGTGTTTGGACGCCTACCGATCGTGAATGTGCCGTTTCGGCAAATTATTAAGGACAAAAGTATTACCACATCAACAGGAAATGACAAAACGGTGGACAAATGAATTGGGACACTTGGGCACCCATGGAAGGGAAACATGACAACAAAACCAGCTCAGTGGCCTAGTGGTTAGAGTGTCCTCCCTGCGACTGGAAGGTTGTGGGTTCAAACCCCGGCCGGGTCATACTGTAAAAATGGGACCCATTGCCTACCTGCTTGGCACTCAGCATTAAGGGTTGGAATTGGGGGGTTAGAAGGAGTGGAGCTCTTTACAAGCCCTAGGCTTCGTCTCCCTCCTTGCACAGTTATTGATATAATAATATGTGCTAAACAATAAACTAAACTAATGTGGATTTGGGATGCACGCTAATGTTAGTGAGTTTGGCTAAATTGTTGTACTCCTCAGCTTTGGTAAAGGGTCTTAGCTGGGCGTCTCGCTCAGTGTGTCCGTCTTACATCTCTCTGATCAGAAGTTCTCTTTAACGAGCTCTCTTGAGGGCCTCGACAGAGAACACTTTCATCTTTTTATGGCCGTTGGAGTCAGCAAATGTTTCTTGTTTTTCTTCTTCGTCTTCGTTTACCGCTCTGCTGTGAAATTGTGACAGGTGCAGGACAGAACAAACTATGCTTGAAGATTGACTCCCCTCGTGTGACGCCTCAAACAATTAATCAAGAAAAACGAGACTAAGAAAAGGCTTTTGAGTTAATGTTGTTGCCAATATGTGGGGGGTTGCTGTTTAGCATTCAAAATCAACAGGAATCTTGCACTTACGTAATACCCTGGATAGTCAGAAGGGTGTGTGCGTGCGTGTGTGCGTGCATGTGTGTGTGTGTGTGAGAGAGAGAGAATGGAGAACAAGAGAAAGAGAAGGTCGTGAAAATGTAGCAGCTTTCTGACCAGTGGGAAGACCAGCACTGTGCTGACGCTGCACTTCAATACCTATAGGGACAGTATGCACACGCACACACGCAGACAAATATATCTATGGAAATATTTGTTGATCTTACATGAACTTTAGACTAGGCAAATGATTTTTTACCCCCCAGGTAGTGATGAAGGAAGGGTTTTGAGAAGTTGCCGGTGGTGTGTGTGTGCGTGTGTGTGTGTGCACGCGTGTGTGTGTGCGTGTCGGTCTAGGGTGGGGGTGCTATCCATTTCAGCAACACAAAGACTTTTTTTTGCCTCCTAAAGGCAACCATCTCGCCTTTCTGCTGCACATGAATCACTGCAGTAAACATGAACTCACACAGGGTCAAAAGTCACATGACGCCAACACAAAAGCGGGCATGGCCACCCCCTGGTGGGCGTGACTGCATCCTGCCCCCCCCATGCCCCCATGGAATCTCGTGTTACTGTCCTACTGGAGGCGCTCGCGTCTCGTGTAGCGTTGGGTTCAGGACCCAAAGTTCAGGACCCCTAGGAGCCACGACAGTTGTTGAATCCGGCCTGCAAAAGAATACTTGGGTCCCGCTGAGCTGGTGCACTCGCGTTTGCAGACTTTTTGTCAGCGCGACTTGCGTACACTTGCGATCGACAATGAGGCACTCGAAAGTTGCTACGCCAGAGGGCCGTCATTGTCAACCATTTTTGTATGCTCAGATATGTATTCCGAAACCTCTGAATTGGCTTTACAGCGACTATAACATCGGAACCTTTTTGCAATTTTCTGTGCATCACAAAGTGAGTGAGCTTTTGACGACTTGCTTTCGGCAAAGACCCTCATGTACGCTCACACCTGGGCTGTTTCCCAACAAACACTCCTCGTCTTCCTCCTCTTCCTTGTCTGCTCCAGTCCCACCGGAGGGAGGAGCCACTCTCACATGGCCCATACCTCGAGCAAAGTTCCCACCCTAGTCCCGCACCCCAATTGATGGCCCCCTCTGTCCCCCCAGGCTGGAAACCCGACACCCATGACATCAGCCACACTCCGGAGACGTGGGCAGTTTCCCAGCAAACGCCAGCAAGCGATCTCTGCTGGCGGATCAATCACGGCTCCGCAATCGGCTGCCACCTGTGGGTGACCCTGCTGAAATTCCCCCACAGTAGCCCCCCCCCTAAAAAGAGATACATCCAACAACACCCCTAGGCTCCACGCTGAGCAGCCAGAAGGAGGAGCATTTCTCAGGGCTTTGCGAGAGAATTCATCCAAGGCTGCCAGCATTCTGGATACTCAGGAAATTCGTCCTCGTTCTCTGGAGGACTCATCTTCTTCATCCTCTGGAAAGTTGTCTTCATCCCTTGGATAACTATTTAATCCTTTGGACCTCACAAGTCAGGAGAGTCTTGTCTTTTTGTTCTTTGCCTGGAAAGTTTTCTCCGTCCAGTCAGTGTGCTGCAGGTGAGACACCTGCTTGCACATCATGTTCTTGTGCTCATGGAATATTGGGGGGGGGGGGGGGGTATTGCTATTTTTAATAGTTTGTATGTGTGGTTCCCTTTTGGTTTTTGCCGTGTTGAATTTTAATTTGAATAATAAAATTAAAAAAATCAAACATTAACCACAAAAATATAACTAACATTCCACAGGATGATCTTGTTGGATTCCAAATGTGACATTTTAAAAAGTTAACCACAAAAATATATCCATAACATTCCACAGGATAATCATATAGTAAAATTCAAAATGCCATTTTTCGTCCGACGTGTATTTTCACATAAAACAATCTTATGTTAACATTTCTATCAATTCAAAACCTGGACAAAGTGTACTGTGAATGTGACGCTTGTAAGTCCGCGCCGGCTAACTGCTGCCATTGTGAGTGAGTAACTGATTGAAGTGAATCAAGGAGAGCTGCTCAGTGATAATGTCCCAAAAGTTGTCAAATTTAACCAATATGGAAAGTGAAATCTTTGATATTACTGATTTGTTTTGTTTATCGTTGGCTGCTGTTATATTCTTTAATTGGAGTTTTCCCAGAGACGTGAGAAAAAAAAAAATTGTGCTCTCTGGCCGAGTGCCGTGTATTTTCCGGTGAGAAATCTTACACGTTGCAGAGTCCCAGGGGAAGTTTAAGTTTCACGCAGCTGGAATTACGTCTGCGAGACACAACATTCACACACACATGCACAAATGTGGACGTTCTCCATGAGTTGGTTCCCAGCGGCGGAACGCGGCTGCTCGCTTACATCATGGCTCAAAGATCCGCTAATGCTAAAGCTAATTTAAGGCTTTATTTTCATAGCATTATCACTCAAACTTGAGATTTTTATTTTACACACACATATATATATATATATATATATATATATACATATATGTTAGGGGTGTAAATCGCGGGTTTTGTCACGATACGATATCATATCGATACAAAGAACTACGATACGATATTTGCCGATATCTTAAAGCCTGCTGCGATTCATTCACGATATATCTCGATATAGTGCTCTACGATCGATATTCTTTTTTAATAAAAAATATAGAACAATATCCTGATTTATAACAATTCATACGCAAAATCAACAAGGTACTGCAAACTCTTTATTTAGGAAATTACAAGAGTATTGCAGTATACAAAGTGCTTATTTTAACACTGAACTTTGATGTCGTGTTTTTTCTTTAAATGTGCGGCGAGATTTGTGCTCCCTGAATATTTGATCACCGCATGGCAGGATTTATAAACTGCACGTGTCTTGTCCGTTGAGCCATCTTTTCTTTGGAATCCAAAGTGCTTCCAAACGAATGACTTGAAGCCTAAAGGGGAGCCAATTTCCTCGTCTTTTTGGACACTAGCCATAGCACCAGCCCAGGAGCCGCGTACGAGTTGTCGACACCCCTTTCACGTGGCTGCTCTGCTCACAACACAACAACGCCGCGCACTGCTCCCGGAAAGAGGAAGCAAGCAACAATGAACTGGATTTCAAAATAAAGTCGCGTCTAATGTCCGAGGTCAAACACGGCGATATAAATCGATGTTTACGTTTAGCATCGATGCCAATAAATCGTAGAGCATTATATCGATTCATCGATGTGGATCGATGAATCGTTACACCCCTAATATATATATATAAACAGGGCAACCCTCAATAATCGGTTGACTTAAAAGTTATCAAATTTAGCAATAGTGACAAATTGGCATGACTTATTGAAAATGACAAATTCCAGAAATGGCTCAGATGAAGACCCAACCACTCAGGCAATGGCGCCCGTAGACACGTTGGCTCCAAGACATTCACATTTAAGCGTGTTAACAGCAGGTCACCAGAGTGCAGCTGCCCGGTCAGGAAGCGTCACCTTAAGGACACTCAGAGGGCTGAGCCGCGGTCAAGCGCCGCCATGACATGTGCGCGTGTTAGCGGTAGTGGCCCCCACTCTGGAATGTGACAAAAGTGGGGCGCACTTTGCGCGTTGAGCGCGCGTGCTTGTCGAGGTTTTTGGTTCGAGTGAGGAAATTGAGCCTCTGTTTCAGCGATTGAATTTGAGGCTTTCACACTGACATCAATTATTACAAAACAGTACATTTGAGAGGCTTCCTGCTGGTAATTGGCCAGAATAAGACATTTTGAGTCAGTCATGTGACGTGATCAGTGTGAGTTTGCTGAGTTATTAACAAATTTGTGTTAATTTCCATTTCTCCCGGCAGGTTTCTCTCGACTACGACGTGACCTTTTAGCCAATCGGCAGCCGAAGTGGAGACAATGGGCATGGGCCGCATCGGTGGTGCCGTTCCACTCCTGGCGCTGTCGTTGGCCTGGCTGCTGCTGCCGTCTCGCGCCGACAGTGAGTTTGCTACATTTCGGAAGGCCTAATTTACCGCACACGCCATTTCATGGCAGCGTTTGTCCTCGCAGCCATGCCGACCTTTGTCAAGTCGCCCGACGACCAGACAGGCATCTCAGGGGGTGTGGCCTCATTCGTCTGCCAGGCACTGGGCGAGCCCAAGCCGCGCATCACCTGGATGAAGAAAGGCAAGAAAGTCAGCTCACAGCGATTTGAGGTACGTGTAAAGAGAAAAAAAGACCAATTAAATCAAAACAAATATACAAATGGCTCTCTTTACAGACAGTTCCTGTCATGCAATTTTTTTTTTTAACCACAGTGTAGAACAGCATCTTTCTTCTTGGTGCCGTTGGTGTTTGAAACAAGATCCCAGAAATGCGTGTGTGTTTAAGAGCTTATCACATTCCACAAACTAAAGTTCTTTTGTGTTGCCCGGGCGTCACAACCTTTGAGAACATTTGTTAAGTTGCTACAGAACCAAAATTGATTTTTCTTTTTGGGTGAGGATGCTCGGTCCTTTCTGTGCTCGTCATTCCGCGCCCACCTGAGCGCTCTAATTGGCCGGCGGCCTTGCAGACAATCAGGAATGTTCTTCAGGAATGTTGGTGTTCTTCTTCCCGTTTTGCTGCCAAGTGAAGCCCGAAGGCCAAAGTGATGCCTCCCCGTCGGGAGGCCCGCCGCTCTCCGCCTCCCTCATTAGGGCAGGAATGCCGCGGCGGAAGTGTGAAAGCCCCTCGGCCCGACCTCCAAGTCTTTAACACCCCCAACTATTCCATTCCCGAGACCCCTTGCATACCTGATCTCCACTCAGGCGCGTCATTGGACGCAAAACTTCCTCCTCGCTAGGTGGTCCTCCCTCCACGGAACACTTCCGTCTTCAGTCCCGTTGAGCAGCGGCTCCACCCGAGATGTTTATAGTCAACCCAATTTATATACTTTACTACACAATACTTTGTGACCTGTTTTTTATCTTGCAATCAACAAATACAGTAATCCCTCGTTTATCACAGATAATTGGTTCCAAAAACCACCCGCGATAAGTGAAATCCTCGAAATACGGGCACCAACAAGAAGTACTGGGCAGGCTTGTTTCCTCAATTTAGAAGTTTTATTTTGACTTTTAAATGTTTTTTTAATTTGGAAAAAAAATCCACGATGTAGTGAACCCGCGAAAAAAGAAACGCAAACTACCGAGGGATCAGTGTACTCTTAAAAAAAATATATAATCATAACTTTGTTTTAGTTCACTTTTTTTCACAAAATTAAAATATATAAAAACCCTGCTTTAGAAACTAATTAAAACTAAGTGAAAAACTCAAAGTGAAATAAAAACTATGATGAAGTAAACAACTTTGACCATGACAATTTTTGACCAAAGTCGCGTTGACTAGCGAGGTCTGTCTTCCATTCGTGCAGGTGATTGAGTTTGACAACGGCTCGGGTTCGGTTTTGCGAATCCAGCCACTTAGGACGAACCGCGACGAGGCGATTTACGAGTGCACCGCTGCCAACAGCTTGGGGGAGATCAACGTCAGCGCCAAACTCACCGTCCTAGAAGGTAAGGGTAGTCGTCTTCACCCCCCCACCCCACCCCTTCAGAAGAAGGGAAAGGGACAGCTCAACATTTCTGTGTCAGTGCTATTATTACAGAACAGCGATCTGGTAAATCGTGCGGCCTTGCTAGGTGGCACATAGTCAAAAAAAGTAAGCCAGAGCTAAGCTCAGCGGGCCCAGTGAGATGCCTAGGTGTGCACCTGTTCTCAGTTTTCTGCACAGACGTGACCCGCCAAGCATAACTTGGGCTGCACACACGAATGTTTTCATGCATGTTTGCACGCCCGTTGCAACAAGGTCACCACATGCATTTTGTTACTTGAGATGAAATTGTATTTTTATATGTATATCCCCAAGACAGCTGGGATAGGCTTTAGTTCATCTCATTAGTTCATGTAGTACATATTCATGTTTTTATTTTTATTTTTTAGCATACCATTTTAATTTATAGTTACGTGTATGATTCGATATCTTAACAAATATTTTTTTATTTCTATTGTATGTTATTTTCTTAATTTGTTATATTTTAACTTAGTTTTTAAAAGTCGCTCACGCCTACTACTAAATTTTACTTACCTCTCTATCATACCATTATATTTACATTGTTATTATGCCATTCTATCATTTTAAAATAGATAGTTTTATTTTCATATTGTGCATTTTTACTTTTCGTGTACTTTCACACCAAAGCGTACAGAACCCACAAGCATACAACATATGTTTTCGGAAAGTGGGATGGAATCTGGTGCCGAAACTCCTCTAAATTCCTTCCCCTCCATCCCCCCTCTGTCACTTTTGTTTGGCTGCCTGATCAGGTTGCGGATGTGCTCGCCTCAACGGTGGGCGCATCATGTTCACACTTTGTTCGTGACGTGTTTTGAAACCCGAGTGGCTCTCAAATCTGTGCTGGAATCTCTGCTAAGGAAAAGAGTAGCAAGATTACGAACACGTCACACTGCTGTAAAACAAAAAACACACCAATGTGCCTTTTTAATAAGAATGTCTTTCCTCTAGCTTCTGATTGGCTCACAAGTTTGTAATCATATCAAGCTCAGTACTATTATCCTGTGCGCTCATACACAGTGAACATAAATATGTAAATACTACATATACAGCTCATACACAGGTCTTGCTTTATCACACCCTTGCTATACCACGTATTTATTTTTTTTTTTTACAGTATGCAGGCAAATCTGGGTTTCACTGTATTTTAAAGGATGTTTTGTTGTGTCAGAGGAGCAGATCCCTCACGGCTTCCCGAGCATTGACATGGGTCCTCAGCTGAAGGTGGTGGAGAGGACGCGCACAGCCACCATGTTGTGTGCCGCCAGCGGAAACCCAGACCCTGAGATATTCTGGCTGAAAGACTTCCTACCCGTCGAGATCGAAAGCAGCAACGGACGCATCAAGCAGCTACGCTCAGGTACGCACAACAAGGCCACCGCATTTCAACAGTCAACATGGCTGCCACTTGAACCTGCAAGATGGCAGAAAACAAGATCGCTGGAAGGCCTCCACCAACACAAACACACCTGTGCCCCTGACTCGCTAATGCTGATGCTAATGCAGTATGCTGTTCCACTGCCTCCCTCTTGAAGCAAACATTGTGAAAAGATAATAAAGTACTATTATTTTTCACAAGGACACCCCATAAATCTGTCACTTGACGCCACAATGTCATGGCAGATCTCGTTCGTCTGCCTGCCCGGTCCTCCGGGATCTTGGAGAGCTGCTGATGGCTAAATGGGGCCACACAGCTTCCAGGGCCCTTCTTTGTCTTGGGACTTGGTTTACTATCCAGATGGATGACATCTGCATAGTGACCATACCTCTACATGTCTTTGACTCATTTAACAGACTTTTAGTGTGCTACTGTTAGCAATTTAGCTTGTTTAGCGTTCCACAAGTCTAGCTAAGAAAGCACTAAACTCTAAACACAAAGCCATCGCACATGACTAAGTGTAAATTAATTCAAACTAGTTTTTATTCATTATTATAGCAGAGTTAGCTCGAGGGTTAAGGTCACGCAGGGTTACGTTTGATGCAGTCTTTTTCTTGCTAGAGTGTAGCCAAGATTTTGTTTGTAAGTAAGATAGTCTTTAACTTGAGTCTATCTTAAAGTGAGATAAGTGTGGGTAAGACTGGCTAGATAAGTAGGTTGTAGCTATTATCAACTGATGTGTACTGTAGGAAAACTGTAAACGTCAGTTGAGAACAGGGTGTAGCATTTAAATAAGCACCTGTGGAAAATGATAGTGTGTAAATGAAAACATTGGAGGAGAGCACTTAATAACAGCTTAGTAAAACAAAAAATCCTATTATGTACTTACTCTAACTGCACATTAAGAGTAACAGTCTTGTTGTGTTGTCTCCTTCCTCCTCCGACTAATGAAAACTTTTTTCTGGTCTTATTTGCATTGACTTTACCTCACCAGGTGGTACACCGATCAGAGGTAAGAATGCTAGACTTCAGGAACCCTCCCGAAACCGCCTCCTGAACACCTCAAAATCACCAAACCTCATCCACCTCCACTTTATCATCATCATTCCCATTTGTCCTCCAAAACTCAATGCTTCTTCTCAAAAGAACACTCAAAAGCAATAGTGTTCTTTTGTCTCTGTTTATTTGAATGGAAACAGAATGCTAACGCGACTCCTTTGTGTCCGCTTGCCAAACATTCTACCATTAAGTTCTCAAAAATATTTACAACGTGGACACGAGAAGCAGCCACCAACACAGGAATTGTCGGCAACATCCACTTTGCCCCCAGACTGAGTTGCATTCATGCATTTGGAGGAAATTGCATCGCAATTAGAGTGAGTCATATTGTCATTGGAGCTAAGGGTATTACAATTGTATTGAATCGTCTCGTACTTTGAGTTAATGGTATCATAATTTGAGTTAAACGTTCTATACTAGGAGCAATTAGAGTGAGTCATTTTGGAATTGGATCGTCTCGTATCATCATGAATCGTATGTGTAGTAAACAGTCTTCATGGACTCAAAGAACAGAGCCACTATACTAAAACGTGCTAACTGCTGCTGGTACTAGAAGAATATGAACTCGCCGTCACGCTTGTGTGGTCGCTAAGTAGAAAATGACTTTGATGTGACCTTCGACATGCATCCGCAGGCGCTCTTCAGATTGAGAACAGCGAGGAAGCAGACCAGGGCAAGTACGAATGTGTGGCCGTCAACTCAGCAGGGACCAGATACTCGGCTCCGGCGAACCTCTACGTACGAGGTAAAACCAGGAGGACCTCCGCCAAAGCCGCCTAACTCTTCGTGCCAGGACTTTCTGCTTTGGCATGTCCAACCTTGTCTGGAGCTTTCTCCGCTGCTTTCATCCGTCGTCTTCATTTAAGTTGTGTTCAAATGATTGTTCACCATGCTAGCGATCAGCCACCGGCTAGCTAGAAGTACAGCCACCGTATGGAAATATGTGTTTGTTGTTAATAGGTTTGTCTTCCGTTTGTTTGTTTTTCCATCCGTCCATCCATCCATCCATCCATCCATCCATCCATCCATCCGTCTGTCCGTCCGTCCGTCCGTCCGTCCGTCCGTCCGTCCGTGCATTCATTCATGCATTCATTCTTGGGTGTTTGTGTCTCTGTCTGTATCGTGTGCATAATGTTGAGTGTAATTATGATGCCAAGTAGGCATTTTAATGAAACACGAAACAATGATGATGTTTTAACATGATCAGGCTTCTGTGTGTGTGTGTGTGTATGTGTGTGCGTGCGCGTGCGTGTGTGTACGTGCATGCGCGAGTGTGTGCGAGTGTCTGTTGAAGGATATTTTGGGCAAGTTTTACTCTTCTCTGTTTTTCCTTGTCTCCCTCCTCCTGGCTTCCCTTCTCTCTTGTTGTTGTCGTGGTTGTCGTCTGCCCCTGCGTCACCATCCCCATCACACAAAACCCAAACACTGCAAACACTGCAGACCAGCGAGAAGGTTTGTTTCTGCACTCGTCCTGGACACGGAGGTGCGCTGGACAGGAGCCAGGCAGCGTTGGCGTGTCGCCATGCGCCTCAGGCCCGTCCCGGCCTCTACCCTCGCAGACCCCCCCCCTCCCCTGACCCCAGCCTGCACCCCAAGACCACACCTGTTCACCCGTTCGCTGCTACTGCTTTGCCTGTCTATGCCTGCACTTGGCTTTTTTCCACATTTCATGAAATCAAAACAGGTCATTTACATTCAGTTATTTTTTTTTAAAGTCGCAATGAAGCATGAAAGCAAAGTTATTGTCTGACTTCACCAACAACAGCACATTGTCCGTCATCAAATAACATTATCGAGCAGGTAAAGTAAAATATAATTGAGATATAATTACTTACTAATTGTTCAATTGAAAAAATATAATTGATGGAAAAATATGGATGGAGGTATTAGAGAATGTTATTAAAAACATTATTAACTCGAGTAAAATAATAAATATACAACAAGTAAGGTTTTAAAAATCCACTTAAGTATACTAATAGAAATATTTGCCCAAAAATTAACTGACTTTAATCAAATAAGTCTTATTCTTTCTTGTGCGGCCGAGTACTAAATGATCCACGGACCGGAATGGTCCACGGCCCGGCGGTTAGGGACCACTGAAATTAGGGGGATAAGCTACATCAATGAGAGGAAAATATTTTTATTTACTTATCAATATTGATATGATTATATTAAAAGAAGAAATGTTAATTGGATTTTAAAATTTAAGAACTAACAAAAATAATTCAGTAAATAATTGAACGAAAGCAAATCCTGTTTCCACATGAAACAATGTTAAGATAACCATTATTGTACTGCAATGTTAAATATTATTACTTATAAAATACTTATTTTAGAAAAATGATACAAAAGATCTGAAATTTTAACAGTAAAAATAAAATAAAAAATCTCAAAAGTAAGACAAAATGTATTAGTTGATTACTAAGTAAAATAATGAACAAAAAGAAATCCTGCTAATTTGCAAGCCCTACCACCTTGCATGACTCGGCCCCACCCTTTCTGTCCCATCTCTTACAACCACCACCATCCCCCGTTCTTTGGTCTTTTTGCCCTCTGGCATGTCTCCAGGCTTGTTTTCGTTAATGGAGAGCTCAGACACCCAATTTCTGAGTCAATACAGCAGTTTGACTCATTGATCAGGGGGATTCAAAACTTCAAGTCCAGCTCACATGCTAATGTCTTTCTCTCTGAGCACCCTCCTCTGATGGCACGTCTCATCCTCAATCCTCCTCATGCAGTTCGTCGCGTGCCACCCCGTTTCTCCATCCCGCCGTCCCATCACGAGGTGATGCCCGGTGGCAGCGTGAACCTGACATGTGTGGCGGTAGGCGCGCCCATGCCCTACGTCAAGTGGATGAGCGGCGAGGCCGAGCTGACCCGCGAGGACGAGATGCCCATTGGACGCAATGTGCTAGAGCTGGCCAACGTCCGCCAGTCTGCCAACTACACCTGCATGGCCATCTCTTCGCTGGGCGTGATCCAAACCACGGCGCAGATTACTGTCAAAGGTAGAACCAAGGCTAGAAGTGTTTGGGGGGTTATTTTCTACCAATATTTTTTGTTTTCTCCCAACAGCCCTACCCAAGCCCCCTACCTCCCTCATGGTGACCGAGACCACCGCCACTAGCGTCACTCTAACGTGGGACTCGGGCACCCTGGAGCCTGTGTCCTATTATGTGATCCAGTACCGAGCTAAGGCATCTGACAACGGCTTCCAGGAGGTGGACGGCGTGGCCACCACCCGCTACAGCATCGGGGGTCTCAGCCCTTTCTCCCAATACGACTTCCGAGTGATGGCGGTCAATAACGTGGGCCGCGGGCCACCGGGGGTCGTGGTGGACACACGCACCAGCGAGCAGGCGCCTTCCTCGCCTCCTCTCCGTGTCCAGTCCCGGATGCTGAGTCCCACCACCGTGCTGGTCCAGTGGGAGCCCCCCGAGGAGGCTAACGGGCAAATCCAGGGGTACCGGGTCTACTACAGCGCCAACCCCCAGGAACCCCTCGGTGCCTGGAACAAACACAACACGGACGACAGCCAGCTGACCACCGTGGGCGGACTTGCCCCAGACGTCACCTATGGATTCAGGGTGCTCGCCTTCACCTCGGTGGGTGATGGACCTCCATCTGATGTCCTGCTCGTCAAGATGCAGCAAGGGGGTGAGTGTCTCGTGAGCGTCTTTATTTATTACTGTTGTGCACCTTTTCACGCCTTCATAAATCCAACGCGTTTATTCTTACTACTTCTTCAGTTCCTGCTCAGCCGTCGGATTTGGAGGCCGAAGCTGAGCTGGACTCTCGCATCATGCTGTCTTGGCTGTGGCCCGTCCAGGACCAGGTCGTCGGGTATGAGGTGCGCTACTGGGAGGCCAACGACCCTCAAGGGAAGGTAGGTGGATGGGTTTTAGAGTCATCTTTACCATTTCGGCCCAGAGTTTGCCTAAACCTGCTAAGAAAAAAAGTTCCAAGATGGTGGACATCTGACGATCCATGCCGATTGTGCTCCGGCAGCGTAGCGTGACCTTTGAGCCCGCCGGGTCGTACGCCGTGGACGGTTTGAAAGCTGACACTGTCTACGTGTTCACGCTGGCCGCCAGATCTGAGACGGGATTAGGAGTTTTCACGAGACCCATCGAGTGCAGGACTGCTCGATCAAGTAAGTGCCAAATGTGTTTTTAGGTCTTGTGTGGTGGAAGTTCCTCTAGATCCGTGATAGATTAGCATCCTGTTGACTGGACAAAAGACCAGTTACCCAGATTCCTCAAGAGTAAAACAAGGTGCCAAAATGTTCCTCTGGATCTGAGATTGAAGACAGGTTAGCAAAATGTTCTTCCAGATTTGTTGTAGGTTAGGATGCCACAAGCTTTTTTTTAAAACTCACTGGACTCTAAAAGACCTAAGGCAAGGAGAGACAACTATTTAGCCGCTTTGAAAGACCCAAGTTAAGGTTCGTCTGGATCCTTGTACCGTCATCTCCGGCTGGTCCTCGCTCCCCCGCCGCATTGTGTGTTTGCGCCATTTCACCATGTGTGCATGCTTTTGTGTGTTTTCATGTTAGCGTGTCGTCTTCCATGTGTTCCCATCAGCCCCCTCGGTGCCCCCCCAGGACGTCCGCTTGCTCAGCCTGAGCTCCACAAGCATCCAAGTCAGTTGGGCACCACCGCCCACTTCCACCGACGGCCCCTATGATGCCGCCGCCATCACCGGCTACTCGCTTGCCTACCGTGCATTGGGCAGGGAGGATGCACAGCGCCACCTGGTGTCTGGCATTGGTGCCGACGTGCACAGTTATGCGCTGGAGGGTCTGGAAAAGTGGACGGAATATTCCGTGTGGGTGCGAGCGCTGACCGACATCGGGCCTGGACCAGAGAGTCCGCCGGCCCGTGCCAGGACGCAGGAAGACGGTACGTGGACGGAAGGACGCCGCCGGGAAGTCGGAAGACTTTCTTACGTCGTGCTCGAAAGAAGAACACTTGTGGTCTTTTGAATTTAAATTTTTGGAAGATTTTCAGAGATGCTGATGCTGCTGATCTTTACTTTATTAGTTTAATTTCATTTTGGTAAGGAAATAGTCAATAGATTTGATTGAACACATTTAACATTTGAAACAAAAAATGTGTATATTAATTAATTAGCTAACTGTAAGTAAACACATTGCTTTACCTTTCAGTTTAAAACGTGTTTAATGTATTTGTTATTTTTATCGTTGTGGTTGTTCAGTGCCCGAAGCGCCGCCCAGAAAGGTGGAGGCGGACGCCATTAATGCCACGGCGGTTCGGGTGAGCTGGAAGCCGCCCCTGTCCATCAAGCAGAATGGCCATGTGCGAGGTTACCAGATCATCTACTCCAGGATGGAGCGAGGCGAGCCTCACGGACAGCCCCTCATCGTGGACGTCGCCCAGCCCGACGCGCAGGTCCTCCGTCCTCGCTTGCCTTTGACTTCCTCTCACTCACAAACACTCGCATTTCTCTTCCCGCTTGATTTTCATTCACTTTGACCGGCCTTCAAAATGACACAAAAGTATTGGGACAACTGCCTGTAGGTGTTGGACAAAAGTATTGGGAAAGGGAGAGGAAACTGAAGAAAATGTGGAGTTCATACAAAAATATTGGGACATTCATGGCGAGTGGGAAGTGAAGAGAAATGGCGAGGAGCTTTAGCATATTGACTCTATTCTAAATATGCAGTCAAGGAGACACAAATAGTCTCCTGTTGTCTACCCCTTGGGGCAAGTGGAAGTATGGGACATAAAGCTTGTCCTGCTGCCACAAAATACATTCAAACAAAATAGAAGAAAAGAAGTGAAAAGCAAAGTTGCTCCATCAAGTCCCTGGTAACAAACCGGGTGCAAAACAAGAAGATTAACTTGGACTTTCCCACTCTCCTTTTTCTTTTTTGGCAAAGCGGATAAGAATCAGCCTGCATGAGGGAAATGGAACGTGGCCTGGGGGTGCCAGAAGGAGGTGGAGGAGGGAGCGCGAGACACGCACAGACGTGTCCACGTCTGACTCAACTCATTTTTGTCTGAGGCCACGCAGACGGCTTCCTTGAAAAATAGGCTGATTATAGAAAGCATTCTGCAAACAATCAAATCCTTATACGGTGTGTAATGTCACACCTGGAACGTCCCTCGGGATTCACAAAGCATCTACCTGTCTATCTGTAGTGTGCTGTTATTGAAGCCACCTCGGTAACACACAAAGTGCGTAACAAAGCTTCATAATTTTCGATTTGGTAGACACAAAGTCAAAATAATGAGCATACTTAATTTCGAAAGCGCCCATCTTTCAGACGCCTTCCTCCATCGCTGTCCATGGTGGTCAATGCGCTGAAAAAAGTACTGTCACGTTTCAATCCTTTCACCTTATCTCAGCATCTTCTTGCTCTCGCTTTCGTTTGGACACGCTCAGTGCGAAGCGTTGGTCATCTGACCAATTTGTTTTGTTTTTGCTAGCGAGAGCCAGCAGCTTGACGGTGACCGATTTTATCTCATCATTCCACGCTCATGCTCCAACGCCATCTTAACAGCGTGAAAGGTTCACGCAGTCAATCGTTAATCGGATTGCATTTATCTGAGTATAGTGCATGTCATACATTAGCTTATTAGCATTTTTTGGCAGAGGTGCGGCGAGCCCTGCACTGTAATGCCGAGCAGATGTGGTGCGTGTGTGTAAGGTGAAGTGGAAATCTGCGTTGGCTCCCATCAGCGTCATTGTCAGCATCAGCACAGCCAGGGGACGCCACTAAACTTATCAGGCTGAGGCCGTCAGACAGGTCCCCGGAGAGACACCCACGGCAGCCGCACGCATCGCAACGTCTTGGCTTGGATTTCGCGGCTCACCGGCATGAGACGGGAAGGCTGCAAATCGGCTGCGACGCTCCTCCAGGTGAACAAAACAAAACGCGGCCGAGACCACCGGCGGAACGTTCTGCTCCAGCGCCGGTTGCCATCTTACTGTGACCTCACCTGCCTCCTCTTTCAACGCACCTGCATTCGCTGGACTTCAAATGCTCCTTGAACAAAAACGACTTTTTTTGTTTTCTTCCAAGCTTGAGGTTTTCAGTGTTGGAGTCTTGAACAACACTAACAAAATTCCTGTGATATTGATGTCTTCGCCAGCCTGGTGGCCAAACAGCTCTTCCATCAGTTTTGCTCTTCTTGGTGGTATCCAGGGATGCTCAGTGTTTAAAGAAAAATTAGGGATTACAATTGGATCATTCATACTGCTTATAATCAGTCTTTTCATTTTTTTTAGATAATCAACAAATCACATTAAAGATATTTTTCATTTTCATCTCTTCATTTAAAAACAACACATTTTGTTCACTTCCTCTTCCTTTCTCGACAGGAAGCCATCTTGACGGGCCTGCTGCCGGAGACCAGCTACTCGCTGACGGTGGCGGCGTACACCACCAAGGGGGACGGCGCCCACAGCAAAGCCCGGCTGGTCACCACCACGGGGGCAGGTGTGCTGCCCACTATCTGACACAAAATATATCACATGAACAGGAAAATATCAATACTCTATGATGAAGATTGAAACAGTGGACAAATTTTATTAGGTTAGACAAACTCACATACTTTTTCATGTTCATATATGTGCAAATCCTCTTATTAATTTATATAAACATAACTGCTCAATCATAACACGGATACAGCACCCAGAGCTTTGTAACCTCCCAATACACATAGGCGCCGACGGCGAACACAACAGACACACACGCCTCGTGTACTGGCCGCCATTAAACAACCCAAGACCTTGCCAATAAAGAACCAACTGTTACTCGACATCTTTGTTTTCCTTGCTCAACGACAGACATCTCAAACAACAAGATGTTGAGGGTTGTTTGGCTGCATTTCCTTGTCATTTCCCGACAGTTCCCGGCAGGCCCACCATGATGATCAGCACTACAATCGGCAACACGGCGCTGATCCAATGGCAGCCACCCAAGGAAATGGTGGGTGAGCACACGGGCTACCGGCTGCAGTACAAGCGTGTCGAGGAGGACGCCTTCGCCGTCAGAGACTTCCGCAAGACCGACGACCACTTCACTGTCACGGGCCTCCACAAAGGGGCCACCTACATCTTCAAACTGTGCGCCAATAACCGAGCGGGCAACGGCGAAGAGTACGTGAAAGAGATTAGTACCCCAGAGGACGCCCCCACCAGCTACCCGCTCAATCTGAGCGTGGTGGGCCTGACCGCCACTGCCACCCGGCTGACCTGGGAGCCGCCCCCACCGGCTGAGCGCAATGGGAAGATCGTCAAGTACGTTGTGGTGTATCGTGACATCAACAGCCAGAACGAGAGCTCCGACGCCACGGCGGAAACGCACGTGACCCTGAACGGCCTGCAGCCGGACACCACCTACGACATCCGCGTACGGGCCTTCACCGCAAAAGGCGGTGGACCGCTCAGCCCCAGCATACAGAGCAGGACCATGTCCACCACAATGCCAGGTCAGCGCAATGCAACTGTTCCTATTCTACCACACAAGCTTACCAACATGGTTCTTGATTTGTTCCGGACTGGGATTGCGGCTATTTTTGGACTTGGATACTGACTTGCTTTTCAAATTTGTTCTAGACTGGCTCTTGACTTGATTTTTTTTTACCTGCCTTTTGACTCATTCTTGCCTTCAATTTTTTCCCCCACTTAATTCTTGACAAGTTGTTGACTTATTTTTGACCTGGTTTTAAACTGGTTCCGGGCTAGGTTTTAACCTGGTTCTTGACTGCTTATTGACATAATCCTTGACTGTTTTTTTAACGTGTTTTTTACTGACTTGCTCCTTGACTTGGTTTCTGACCTCCTGCTTAACTTATTTTTGGACTTGGTTCTTGACTTGGCTCTTCACTTGATTTTCTGACTGGCTCCAGACACGGAAGTAAATGCAGCTAAGCAACAGCAAAATGTCTCAAGTGTTTCGAATGAAAACTTTCAACCCGACAAATGTTCCCTCAGTGTTCACCAAGAACTTTGGAGTCAAGGCAGTCACGAGAACGTCCGTGCTCCTGACTTGGGATGTTCCTGAGATCTTTGAGTCCGAGGTTCCCCTCAAGGTAGGTTCCCTCCAAAGTGTCCACTCGCAGTACAGTAGCAGTATTGATGTGATCACAGCAGCGATGATGTCATCCTGGGCAGATCCTCTACAACCAGCAGAGCGTGGAGGTGCACGGCCAACTCAAGAGGAAGCTCATCACGCAGCTCACACCCGACACAGAATACTCTTTTGTGCTAATGAGCCGGGGGAACAGCGCCGGCGGCCTCCAGCAACAGGTCTCCATCCGGACCGCTCCTGACCTGCTCCTGAACAAGCCTTCAGAGTCTCCGCAGGACGTGGAGGAGGGTGGGAAAGTCATGCTGCGGCTGCCCCAGGTCCCACCAGGAACCGCATTTAGGTCTGGTTGTCCTCCATACTCAACATTTTCAGACATTTTCATCTAAAATGACATGCATGCGTTCTGAAAGTCTAGTATGTTATGTAGGTTATATATCTATGTTCCAGATGCACGCTATAATGTAGTTGACAAACGTAATGTGCGCTGCAGGTGGTTCTACATTGTGGTGGTTCCAGTCACCCCAACATCCCTGAGGTGGGAGAACCCTGAAGATGTGGACCTCCAAGAAGTGAGTGTATGAACCATGTTTTGTTTTAGCTCACTTGGTAAAATATGGTGAAGTCCCTGAGGGCTCAATATTTGACCTAAATATGTCACGGCTCATGCTGAAAGGTGAATCACCAACAAATGACAATCCAAACAATATCTCTCCAGCTTGATGGAGGTAAAAGAAAAACGTTAAGGTACCTACCATACTAGCTAGCTTTAGATTTGATATGATAACCATTGTTACACATTTTAACACAAAGTAGAAGAAAAGTTCATCAATTTCAGTACATCCTGAAACAACAGAAGCTACGCTTATTTTAGCTCATTGGTGAAGTATGGTGCTCACAAAGGCTCGTAACTTTCTCAAACATTTGTCAACACTAGCTTCCATTAATCATGGTAATTCTTTTTTTCTGCTAGCTTCTGGAAAGCGACGATGATGCCCAGAGGAAGAGAAGGCACCTCGAGAGCGAATTCCTGTGGCCTTATGTAGCGGCCAAGCTGGACTCGCTTCCTGAGATTTTCACCCTGGGCGACGGCCACGAGTACCACGGCTTCCGCAATAAGGCATTAACAGGGCAACAGCAGTATCGATGCTTTGTGCTGGCCGAGCTGACAGACCGTGAATATGTAAGAGTCTCCATTTTGTTATGTAAATGTTAGCATCTTTTTCAATTGTGAAAAAACAACAACAACATTGCAATAAGTGTGTGGCCCATTTGTAGCAGAGGACACTGGTGGCCAGTCCATTCTCGGAAGCCATTCTGGTGAAGTTCCACAGTGGGATGGCGCGCCACTCCGAGGATCCCGAGATGCTTTGGGTGATGGGACCCGTGCTGGCTGTCATCCTCATCGTCATCATCGTCATCGCCATTCTTCTCTTCAAGAGGTCAGTGACACTGCATTGCACACTGTTCGTTTTAGCACTTGAATGTCACGTGCTTGACCTTTGAACTTTTTTCTTTCTCGCTGCTTTTCTTCTCTTGCTGGATTCAGCAAACAAGAAAGGTGAGCGAGCGCTTTTTTTTTTTTTTACAACCTCCTCCTCTTATGAGGATACTTTACTCAACATTGATTTGTTACGCCCGTTTTTACAGTTTACTGTATTAAATTCTCCCTATTAATCACGGGCAGTGTTGATAATAATATTTTATTCAATACTCCTTTTTTATATATATATAAAAAAAAAAGTGCTGCTTCATTCAATGCAACCCTTTCCACTGATATTTCCCCAATGCTAAATTTCCAATGTTACTTTTTTTAATACTAATTATTTTCAATGCACTCTTGTTCCTTTTCCACCAGGAAGCGAACGTCTCCATCGTCCAAAGACGAGCACATGGCCGGTGTGAAGGACTCACTGCTGGCCCACTCGTCCGACCCTGTAGAGATGAGGAGGCTCAACTGTCAGACGCAAGGTATGCATGGACTCTTGCAAGCACACACTTTTGATTTGGATTGACGAGCTACTGTGTGTTGATTTGCAAGCCTCTCGTCACTTCCAGCCCACTGACCCGTTTGTGATATTTTTGCATCCTCCCAACAGGTGGCAGCACTCTCAGTTGTCCAACCACACCAAGTAAGTTGTCATTTCTTTCACCCAGAGCCGGCTGGCCGGCCTTTGTGTCCCTGGTGAACTCAGTAAACTTTCATTTTAGTGCCCTCTTGTTCAGATAATAATGATTCATAAACATTTTGTTACATATTTTACTGAACATTACCTAGGCCTCCGGAGTGAAAATGAAGGCCCGGGGGCCGGATCTGGCCCACCACATCAATTTCTGGGGCCCATTAATGCTAATCAAGTGTGTCAATTAGTTTTTTCTCTTTTTATTTTGCAGAAAATCTGGACCAAAACTGTATTTTTTCACATTTTACTGGTATTGCAAGCATGTTTTTCCACCAAATCCCAAATTATTTTTGGGACTAAGATGGTGCCTAGTCGGCATATGCCCTGGGTCGTTGTTTGTTTTGTGTGTATGTGTGTGCATGTGTGTAGGTGTGTGTGTGTGTGTAGGTGCGTGCGTGTGTGTCTGTGTGATCTCAAGTCTTTTTCACCATGTTTGCTGTCCCTCCTCTAGGAATGAGACAACATCCTCCCATTGCCTCCTGCGACCTGGCCGACCACATCGATAGACTTAAGGCCAACGATGGCCTGTGTTTTTCGCAGGAGTACGAGGTAGTGCACACACACACACACAAAATTACAAAGTTACTGACCAAATTTTGCGCAACGCTCTAACATTTTTTGGAATGTGGCTCAAATTGTATTTGTATCCTCCTTCGTGTGTTTTTGGAATAAATCATATCATGTTGAGATTCTGCAATTAAGCTGAATCCAAAGAATTTTCAGATGGATGCTCGTAACCAAAGCGACGTTTGCGCGTCTTCCTTCAGTCCATCGAACCCGGTCAGCGGTTCACATGGGAACATTCCAACATGGAGATCAACAAGCCAAAGAATCGCTACGCCAACGTCATCGCCTACGACCACACCAGAGTCCTGCTCGCGCCTGTGGACGGTGAGCCCTAACCGACCTTCCGCTTTCCGCTTCCGACGCTGCTCGTTTGATTCGAATACGGGCTCATCGCAGGAGTTCCCGGCAGCGACTACATCAACGCAAACTACGTGGACGGCTACAGGAAGCAGAATGCCTACATCGCCACACAGGGTCCGCTGCCTGACACCCTCGGAGACTTCTGGAGGCTGGTGTGGGAGCAGCGCACCTCCACCGTCGTCATGATGACTCGCCTGGAGGAGAAATCGCGGGTACGAGCGTGATGAGGATGATGAGGAAGACGAGTGTGTTCATGTGTGTGTTTCTACAGGTGAAGTGCGACCAGTACTGGCCCAGTCGTGGGACCGAAACCTACGGCATGATCCAGGTGACCATGTTGGACTCTGTGGACTTGGCCACCTACAGCGTACGCACCTTCGCACTCTACAAGGTCAGGCTAATATTTGCATCACGTTTTGTATGTACGACGCATCATGTTGACATGACAGTCGGCGGTGGTGTTTGCATTAGAACGGTTCCAGCGAGAGGAGGGAGGTGCGCCAGTTCCAGTTCATGGCCTGGCCCGACCACGGTGTGCCCGAGTACCCCACCCCCACACTGGCCTTCCTGCGCAGGGTCAAAGCCTGTAACCCCCCTGATGCCGGACCCATGGTGGTCCACTGCAGGTAAAGACGCTCATCGCTCACCATTTTTTAATGCTGCTCCATATGCCCTTCCTTTGCTCAATGCCATTGTTGCATTGTTTTCATGGTTCTTTTGTTGATCAGCTCGTAGAGGGGAATCAGTAAACAGAGCAGAAGAGTAGTTGCATCATAGCGCAACATTATAGTGTGATATCGTATGTTGGCATGCTAGCTAACGTAGCCTGATAGCGTGTGTTGACACCTTTCCAGCGCGGGGGTCGGCCGCACAGGCTGCTTCATGGTGATCGACGCCATGCTGGAGCGCATGAAACACGAGCATTCGGTGGACGTGTACGGACACGTCACCTGCATGAGGGCCCAAAGGAACTACATGGTCCAGACAGAGGACCAGTACGTCTTCATCTACGAGGCCCTGTTGGAGGCCGCCCTGTGCGGAAACACAGAGGTGGCCGCCCGAAACCTCTATGCGCACGTGCACAAGCTCAGCCAAGTGCCCCCCGGGGAAACCGTCACTGCCATGGAGCTGGAGTTTAAGGTCAATATTAGCTTTTATTTGGGACACATGTTGCAAACAGACTGTGATGCAGATTAAAGGTTTTGGTCAGGTGTACCTAATGAATCGGCTAATCAGATTTCCAGATGTTAAAATATGATATTTGATGCTGTTTATTATTCATAGAAAATATGAATGCATGTGAAATCAAATGTGTGTGTGTGTGTGTGCGTGTGTAGAAGTTGGCCAACTCCAAAGCACATACCTCACGTTTCATCAGTGCCAACCTGCCGTGCAACAAGTTCAAGAACCGCCTGGTGAACATCATGCCTTTCGAGTCCAGCCGCATCGTCCTGCAGCCAATCAGAGGCGTGGAGGGCTCAGACTACATCAACGCCAGCTTCATCGACGGATACAGGTCCATCCACTCGTCCCATGTTCCTACGGTGACACCCGGTGGCACGCCGCTGTAACAGGCCGCCTTTGCGTTTGGTTCATCAGGCTGCAGAGAGCTTACATTGCCACCCAGGGCCCCTTGGCTGAGACCGCAGAGGACTTCTGGAGGATGCTGTGGGAGCACAACTCTACCATCGTCGTCATGCTTACCAAACTGCGCGAGATGGGACGGGTAAAACATTAATGCAGTGAACAGTAGAGATTGCGGGCGCCACCCTTGAAAATGTGGGGCTACACATCAAATTCGCTGACCTTCCAAAATGTTATTTGTCTGCAGGAAAAGTGCCATCAGTACTGGCCCGCTGAGCGTTCAGCCCGCTACCAGTACTTTGTTGTGGACCCCATGGCCGAGTACAACATGCCGCAGTACATCCTAAGGGAGTTCAAAGTGACTGACGCCAGGGTAAGTGGCAACTGATCATTTGCTAAATTTTGCACTCGTCGGACTGGAGCTCTTAATCACTATCAGCCCTTGTTTGTTTGCTAGGATGGACAGTCCAGGACCATTAGGCAGTTTCAGTTCAATGATTGGCCCGAGCAGGGAGTTCCCAAAAATGGAGAAGGCTTTATCGACTTCATCGGACAAGTCCACAAAACTAAGGAGCAGTTTGGCCAAGACGGACCCATCACTGTGCACTGCAGGTGAGTGTGCCAAATGACGCTCCTCGGACACTTGGCCTGCGGTCAGTTGCACTAATACTATGTGCCCGCCCAACAGCGCTGGCGTGGGGCGGAGTGGCGTCTTCATCACGCTGAGCATCGTCTTGGAGAGGATGAGGTACGAGGGCGCCGTCGACGTCTTCCAAACGGTCAAGACGCTCAGGACTCAACGACCCGCCATGGTGCAGACCGAGGTAACCATTGTGTACCAATCATTAAAAAGATGCATAAGATAGATGTTAGCTCATCTATGGCGTTTTGGAATGTGTTAGCATCAAATGAGTTGTGCGGTTGTTTGAAATACACATTGAGGTTATATCAGTTCAGAAAATGGAGGTACGTAACTCGTTGATGACATATGGCTTCAGGACCAGTACCAGCTGTGCTACCGAGCTGCCCTGGAGTACCTAGGAAGCTTTGACCACTATGCAACATAACAGCACCCTCACGAGCACCCTTCTGCGAGCCATGCCGACTTCGCTCAGACCATGAGGAGGTGACCGCCAGTCGGAGTGGTGGGCTGACTCTCGACGAAACCTCCCCCAAACACCCGTTGTCCCTTCGTCAGTCATTTTCTATCACGTCTTAATCTTTTCACTTTCTATAAGCACTGCTGAGGACATGTCTTTTTCAACATGCTCCCACATATTATGATCATGATTATTGTTGTTACTATTATTAATACTCACCTGCTGCTATTTTTTTTATACCATAGACATGATCATACTCTAATGTTACTTTTATTCTTTTTTGGGGGGAGGGCGGGGTCTTAACTTCATGACGATGGAGAACTCAGTCACAAACTTTATGGCTGGGAAATGCTCAACAGGATGTTGAGCCATGGCAAGAGTGGTTGCACTTCTTGAAATTTGTACGTGAGCCTTGGCCTAGTCAACAAGGAGTCTGCCCTATGATTTCATGATTTTAGAAACATATAATAATTAAACAGAGAATATAAAATATTGTGCCACTCCAAAGAAGAGAAAATATAGATTGTCAGACTTTGGGGGGGGGGTTGGGTTGGGAGTCAATAACAGCGCTTTAGTCCGTGGATGATGCAAGATGCATTCAGTTGAATAAATCTATATATTTTATGTTGTCTTGCATATGTGATCTCCTCTCTATTTTTAAATAAAAAAAGATGCAAAGAAAGGCCTTAAAACCTTGATGTTCAAACTCTAATTTACATTTTACGTGTATTTACTGTCTGTATTTCAGAGTTTATTATTGGCAATAGTGCATGTTGCCAGTGCCTAAATACAATAGACGTTGCATTCATAAGGACACTGCAATAGTTAATAGAAGAGCAGTTCTGTATAAAAGTATAAATGCTGCATATAGGTACACATAAATACACACATATTTAATTGAGTTTGCTTGATCATACCGAAAGACGTACGTAAACGTGTAATAATATGGAGCCTTCTGATTGGTTGCCAGACCCGAAACCACTCCCACTAGCCCCATGTAAACAAACCCACACTGGGCATGCGTCACCGCCGTAATGGAGGACTGTCTTTTCTACCAGGACTTCACGTCTCTCTTTTTACTCCGCTAACTCGCGGCTTCTGAGCCCGAGTGACACGTCCGGGTTGCTTCGCACGTAAGTAATTTTGGACGCTTTCGTGCGAGGTTTGTGCACGGGAAAGTGTGAGCAAAAGTTTTGTAGTGTAGAAAGACGCCAAGCAACAAGCTGTTTGCTAGTTGCGCTAATTTGCTAATCGAGGGCAGCTGTCACTTTTCAGTGCGCTCACACTGCGAGTCTTTTACTTTAAGCGTTGAACTTTCCACACGCGGATGAGTGTTGATCGCACACTCTTATTGCTTGTAGTAATCTCAGTGTCTTTTGACTTCCGAGTTGAGCTTATTCTCAACGCGAAGCGTCCTTAACCGTTAGCATATTTAGCTAGCTAAATATTTTTCCGAGGAGCTTCGCTGTCACTGGGCCACAGTCTGTGACGGACACGCCCTTTGACCAATCAGAGGCTGGCATGAGTTTAATTGGCCGGCTCAAGGAGGCGGGGTTGTTTTTGATTGGGCGGTTTGGTAGTATCATATCGGTGTTGCAGCAACGCCAAGTTTACGTTGGTTTTAACTAATTCATTTTACCGGCAATTTTTTTACATCTTAATTCTTTAGCTTCCCTCCGTAATATGCACCATTGTTTTCAGGTTGAAAAGCACACTGATCTAGTTTGATCAGTCTTTCAATTTCCAAGTGCCATTGCTCTTTTTATAGCATTATCATCAACTCTGTCATCTGCACGTCTTGTTTTTTTATTTCCCTACAATATTGATGGTATGCTTTCCTTGAAAGACTCTATTGATGTCAATTTTGCGGCCCTATTCTACTTTTGCTTGCTAAAAAAAAGCAACCAAACTTTAGCCTCGATTTTGGAAAAACTTGCAAGTGGTATATTTTACAGCTTTCAGTAGAAAGAAGACATCTCACGATGAGCGACGACTCGGCCGCCCAGAATGCAGCTCCCTGCAGGATCATGACCTTCACACCGTCTATGGAAGACTTCCGAGACTTCCGCCGCTACGTGGCCTACATGGAATCTCAGGGAGCGCACCGAGCGGGGATGGCCAAGGTCAGTGAGGCGGCTTTATGGCCTTGCCGGGTGAACGTCTTGCTTACCTGTTTCCCGGCACAGGTGATCCCGCCCAAAGGCTGGAGGCCACGGAAGACTTACGACGACATGGACGAGCTGGTCATTCCCGCGCCCATCCAGCAAGTGGTGACAGGCCAGTCGGGCCTCTTCACGCAGTACAACATCCAGAAGAAGCCCATGACCGTGCAAGAGTTCCGCAAGACCTCCAATATGGACAAGTAAGCTTCACATGCATGAAGCTAAAGCAGAATAAGCCTTGTTGCGTCCTTTTTATACAGACATGTATTACAATTAGATACTGAAAGTAAATATACACAATTAATGGAAAATGGAAATGGTAAATAGTCTAGAACCATGCATATAGTATTTGATATAAGCAGTAGTAATAAAGGTGGAAGGTTTTTCATTGGTACCTTTTACTCCATCTTTTCCAGATTCTGCCATCCACGCTATGTGGACTTTGACGAGCTAGAGCGCAAGTTCTGGAAGAACCTGACCTTCAATCCGCCGCTCTATGGTGCCGACGTCAGCGAGAGTCTCTACGACCCGGTGAGTGGCTCGGCTCCAGATTGCGGCGGTGCCCTGTTAGGCGCCGCATCATAGCCTCGCTGAGCCATTTGTCGCTTTGCAGGATGTGAGCGAGTGGAACATCGGCCGACTGCAGACCATCTTGGACACGGTGGAGAATGAGAGCGGCGTGAAGATTAAAGGAGTCAACACGCCTTATCTTTACTTTGGTATGTGGAAGGCTGCGTTTGCCTGGCACACAGAGGACATGGACCTCTACAGCATCAACTACTTGCACTTTGGAGAGCCCAAGTCCTGGTACGTCAACAAAAGCCTCACTAGCTTGCCCCTTTTTTTTTGCTTATGTTAATGTTCTGCCTAGGTACGCGGTCCCGCCGGAACATGGGAGGAGATTGGAGCGTCTTGCCAAGGGTATGTACTTTCTCTTCAACTCGTTGTGAAAGAGGAAGATGTTACTGTGACATGTTTGCGCATAGGTTTCTTTCCCGGCAACGCTCAAAGCTGCGAGGCCTTCTTGCGCCACAAGATGACCTTGATCTCGCCGTCCATCCTCAAGAAGTACGGGATTCCCTTTGAGAAGGTGACACTTGCTTTTGCTTTCTTGTTGAGATGCAGCATGAAACCAAAGCATTGGCCTCGGTGTGTTCCGTTGCTCAACTTGTGTTTGGTAACACGAATGGTGCAGGTGACGCAGGAAGCCGGCCAGTTCATTGTCACCTTCCCGTTCAGCTACCACGCCGGATTTAACCACGGCTTTAACTGTGCCGAGTCCACCAACTTTGCCATGGAGCGCTGGATCGACTACGGCAAACAAGCCACATTGGTATGCCAGCGTTCTCACAAATAAAAGTGAATGTAAAAAACAATTACCTGACATTTTTACATATAATATTTTTCATGACATATAATTTAAGAGGTCCATGGAATTTAGATCATAAAATATTTTTTTAAGAAAATAGAATTCCCTAAAATCTCATTTTATTTTTTTTACATTCCCCATAAATTTAATTGATTCCTAGATAACTGGTCTTCTCGTCCCACTTTCACTTGTCAGTGCTCGTGCCGCCAGGACATGGTCAAGATCTCCATGGACGTGTTTGTGCGCAAGTTCCAGCCGGAGCGCTACAAGCTTTGGAAAGCGGGCAAGGACAACGCTCCCATTGATCACACCAAGCCCACACCGGAAGCTGCCATCTTCCAGAAGGAAAGCCCGCCTCCTGACGACGACAACGCGGGTGAGGGCGACCGCTCGGTCGCCAGGTAAGCTCGTACGTGGCTGAGTGGCATCCAGCAACCTCATGACGGTCGTCTCTGCCCCTTAGCCCTAGAGCTCAGACAGCTGCCAAGCGACCGCTCGACACCACAGAGGATGTCAAAGGCGAGATGGCCCAAGAGGAGGCGGAGCCCAAGAAGGCCAAGATGGAGTCCCCTGCTCAAGTCAAGCCAGACACACACGGTAATCTGCAGCAAAGCTTTCAGGGGATACTTTGACTTTTTATTTTGGAATAAATAGTGCAAAGATACAACACAGATATATATGTACATCTAAAACCTTGTAGTTTTTAATTATTTTTACAACTTGACAAATTTTAAATGTAAGTTTACCTTTTGCTTAACAAAAAAGATTTTTAGATTTTAACTTACATGTGCTTTACGGAAATACGTCCTTTGGAAAAGGCTTTTAAAAAGCCAAAGTTGGATGCTTGTTCGAGGTATCTTTTTCTCTTCTCCAGGCCAGACAGATGAATTGGAGTCGAAGCCTCAGAAGAAAGAGAAAATTGAAATGGAAGAGGAAGAAGAAAAGCCTGACAGATTGGAAAGTCCATCGAAGAAAGAGGAGGAGGCGGAGCCTATTACAAATCATGTGCCTGATCCCGCAGAAGACCAGGTGGCGGCGCCGTGCTCAGCGGGGGCGGGCGGTGTGTCGGCACACAAAGCCTTCCAGAGAACGCTGAGCCCTGCTGATGTCCTGCACGTGCACAGTTACGCCAAAGGAGACTACGCCGAGGAAGAGGCCTTACCTAAAGATGAACACCACGGCGAGGGCAACAAAGACACCAGCAAAGTGAGTCATGACTGTGTAACTCGTCTTTCAGGCTTGGATTCTCTGTGAATTGCCTAGCTTTTAACGTAGTATCAGAGGTGCACGAAAGGGGCGTTGACTCGTGACGATACGACCTGTGGCCAGCAGGGGGCGAAGGAGGCACGGGGCACCACCGAGCATAATGATCTGGGCCGGCTTCCCGGACACCACCCGCTCATCAAGGACGCCCTCAACGATGAAGGTGTGCCTGTGGAGGGAGCGCAAACTTCATGTTTGTTCGTTTGAGTCCTCACATGTCCTCATGCGTGTAAGAAGGTCCGGTGGAGGCATTGCCCGTGGAGGAGGGAGGCCTGGAGGGCGAAGGCTGGGCCAAACCTCTGGCCCACCTTTGGCAGAGTCGACCCCCCAACATGAAGAAGGAGCGCGAGTACAACCGGAAGGCAGGGTCCAAGCCGCCCTACTGCTCCGTATGCTCACTGTTCATCGCCTACCAGCAGGTACGCCGCGCCCTCGACCGCTTCCTCGTCATCTGCATCGGTATCCGACCCTGGAACCAAAAGTCAGATTATTAAAGGTCAAAGTTCTCTCGTTTCCAGGCGGAGGTTGTGAGCAGTGCCAATGCGCCCGTCATGGTGGCGGGCGGGCACATGCGCACCAAGCCACTGATCCCGGAGACATGCTTTGCCACCACCACAGAGGAAGACTCCGAGTGCGAGGAGCCACCGGTGACGCCCCGTCTGGAGGAAGACGGGACCAGTGTCCTAGTCAGCTGCTCGCACTGCAGCGTCCGTGTCCACGCCAGTCAGTCACGCTGCCCCCGCCGCTGTCTGGACCGTCCCGACTGATGTGCGCTGACCACCGCTTTTGCCTCTCGCAGGCTGTTATGGCGTCGATCCCGCCTGCGTCAGCAAGGAGTGGAAGTGCGCCCGCTGCAAAGCCAACGCCATGACAGAGGTCAGGACACAAACTCTCCTTTAAAAAGATAAAGGTCATAGTTTTGGTTCTAAATTAAAATGTTTTCATAACTCGTTATAATTTTTCTAAGGGAAATCTTTTATAGTTTAGAGCAAAAAGACAGAATTCTTCTCATTATATATTGGGTTGAATTAAGTTATATTTTTCTAGATTAAAAGATTTTTGGATGATATATTTGGCACCAGCATGAAAATATGTAACTGACACACAAAACGTGTCCATAGATGTATGTGGATTCAAGCGAGATTAATGCATTTGACTGTTTGAAATGTTTTTTTGTTTTTTTTGTGTGTGTACATTTCAGAACTGCTGCCTGTGCTGTCTGCGGGGTGGTGCGCTGCAGAAGGCCAATAACAACAAGTAATTTTGTTTTGCACTTTGTCGTCGTTAAAAAATTAGCGTGGACTGACGTGGGCTCACTGTGGCAGGTGGGTGCACGTCCTGTGCGCGGTTGCTGTGCTGGAGGCTCGCTTCATCAACATCACGGAGAGAAAACCCGTCGATCTGAGCGGCATCCCCCTGCAAAGATTCAAACTGGTGAGCGAGTCTATCGAGACTTTGCGGCGAAAACACTGTGCTGTGGCACCTCACCCGACTTACAAGTTCAATGTGTTCTACTTTGTTCTGCCATTTTAGTGAACGTGTATTTCTACTGTGAGCCACTAGATAGCGGCACATTGTTTGACATGAAATTTGAATGAAAACAAGAAAAAGGGCTATTTCCAGCTTTTTTTTTGCTTTTTTTTTTATATAAATCTACCTCGTGGGATATATATATTTTCACTCAAAATAAGAGTTAAAACTAGCTTCAGATAGCAGTACCAAAAAGTGTGTGTGTAGGAAGTGGCAGTAATTATTCTGTTTGCAGAAGTGTTACTACTGCAAGAAGCGCATGAAGAAGGCGTCAGGCTGCTGTGTGCAGTGTTCGCACGGGCGCTGCCCCACCGCCTACCACCCGACGTGCGCGCAGGCCGCTGGCGTGCTCATGCAGCCCGACGACTGGCCCTTCGTGGTGCACGTCACTTGCTGTCGGCACAAAGGACCCGCGCACATACAGGCAAGCGCTTCTTTTTGTCACCAAAGGGCTCAGAGAAGGGAAAGTAAGGATGAGATTTAAGTGGTCATTAAAAGAACAAAGTTGTGTATTTGCTAAAAACCAAAACTGTCTAAATCTCACAATTTAAAACGCGCATTTTGTTTCCCCGTGTACCAGCGCAACAAGGCAGCCATGCAGGAGCTGACGGTGGGCCAGAAGGTGATCTGCAAGCACAAGAACGGCCGCTACTACCAGTGTGACGTGGTGCAGCTGTCCAAGGAAACTTTCTACCAGGTCAACTTTGACGACGGCTCCTTCAGCGACAACCTCTTCCCTGAGGACATTGTGGTAGGTTTTCTTTTTTTTGCGTGCCGTGCACATTTGATTGCGCGCAAAACGTCAACGTGTGCCGTGTGTTCTGGCAGAGCCGAGACTGCGCCCAGTTGGGTCCACCCCCCCAGGGTGAAGTGGTGCAGGTGCGCTGGACGGACGGCCTGGTCTATGGTGCCAAGTTTGTGGCCTCCCGTGTGGTCCAGATGTACCTGGTAATAAAAAAAGCGCACCGTGGATTTTGGGAACTGTTCCACCGTCAAAAGGGGTCTCAAGCGTGATTTGCGGCCTATTTTCTTGTGGCGGCGAAGGTGGAGTTTGAGGACGGCTCTCAGCTGACGGCCAAGCGAGACGACGTCTACTCGCTCGACGAGGAACTGCCCAAGAGGGTCAAGTCCAGGCTGGTGAGTGGCTGCCCATGACAACGGATTGCACCAGATGGTGCCAAAGGACTACTTTTACCACTGTGGCCTGAGCACCAAAACACAGCAGCTAGTCGATTTTCAAGGAGTGGCAATTAGTCTTTGTTGTGAAGGCAAAATACAGTCCAAATGGCACCTATTTCGAGCAGCAAACTACTTTGCTCCTGCTCTTTCAAGTCCATCATCCCCAAAACATGACATACGTACGTATAGTTACCGAATTGTCAAGTTGTGAGTCTTGACCTGGAGGTTGTATGCCTTTTAGAATTATGAGCACTAATATTGCCGCCATGTTTGTGCGCAGTCCAAAGCATCGGACATGCGCTTTGACGGCATCTTTGAGGGGAAGGAGATCATCCGGGAGTCCAAGAGGCAGCGGGTCATCAACTCGCGTTACCGCGGGGACTACATCGAACCAGTCATCTACAGAACCATCATGGAGTAGCCCATGTTTGGTTTTGTTGTGTTTTGTTGTCCACTCTTTCTATTCTTCCCAAACGGAGGTAAGGACAGTATTTTTCATTCTCACTCCCATAAAGCAAGAATAAGACTGCGTGGCCAAGTATTTCATTTCAACAAGCTCACATTTATCTCCGGGAATGTGTCTTCATGCTGTTTTTTGGATGTGACATCATGCACAAGCGCAGCCCCAGACATGACTTGGGGACAAATAATTTCATTCATATCACATGCGCACATCTGGGCCCCCAAAATGAAAATTTGACATCAGGCTTAATAAATGGAGCACACCTTTGTGAGAAACTGCATTATGGTAATTCTCTCGGGAGAAAAGATGTGCTCCACTTGCTGAGCTAATGGGGCTGCCTTGAGTTAAATTTGACCGCAAGTTAGCATTTGTGCTCAGGTTTTATCGATATTGTTGCTATGGTTACATTTTACGCCCCAATGTCGTGTGTGGGGCTCCGTATGCATCAGGTCACGTGACTGCATTCACGCTGAGGTTAACACCCCCCCACACAGACACATACTTGTATATTTTATGTCCCAACATTTGTCTGCTAAAATCGTGATTTAATTTTTTTAACCTGAACTTGGTGCTTTTCGTTACCTTTTTAGAACACAATTTCCACATAAAGCAATGTTTTGTTCATTACCATGTTGAGATTTGCCATCTGCCAAGCTAATTTCTGCTACAGTTTTAAAATATTTGTGTATTGCCATAAAATCAACTGAAAATTTATTAAAAAAATATAATGTTCACTGATAGCAAGGGGAGGAAACAAACATGCTAACGTAAGCCAACGTGTCAGTCTGCCGAATGTTTTTTTTTTTTTTTACTTCCCCCCCCCAAAGGCATCAGAGATGCTATTTTTTCTACGACAGAGGTAAACATTTTTGGAACAACTTCACTTTTTAATGTCTTCCCTTCAACTTTGTAATTTAAGTTCAAAGCGCTTTTAACTTTTAGCAGGGCAGCGTGTAGTTTTAGCTCAGAGAACTATTCATGAAATGTTTTCTCTTTTTTAAGAAATGTCTCTGTTTTGTAAAAGATATGTGTTTTCTGTGTGTAAATGTCAAATACACTTCCAGATATTCAAGGATTTTGTAAGTTTGAGTAAAAAAAAATCTATATATAAAAAATGATATTAGTAACCACCAGCCCACTGTTCTTTCTTTTTCAACAGTGGGAGTTGGGTATGTGGGAGATGCGTGTTTGAGGTGAGGCTACTATCTGAAGACTTAAAATATTTCAACCAGCTTGCTTTTTAATCAAAAAGAAGCCAGTAAACATTTGGAAAAACCAAACAGGAATTCCCTATCGTGCCAAATGTATGGACATGTATGCCATGTTAGGACATTATTGAAAATTGAGAGGAGGAGGGCCATTATGACTGTTGACGTCTTCTAAAGAGGAAAAGGCCCAATGTGGAGACAGAAGACGCTACAACTTCCAAGAAAAAGAAAGCTGGATTAAAATCAAGGCAGAATATCCCGAGATCGCCACAAAAGCACTGAAAACCTTGCCCCTTTCCAACATCTTATTTTTGTGAAGCAGGATTTTCTGCGGTTACAGTGACCAAAACAAAGCTATGGAGCAGATACTTAATGGTGGGTTTTATTTTTATGTGCTTTGTATTTGTTTTTATCCCAGTCGTATCATTTTATTTCATTGTATTTATATAAAGGCCGGTCCGTGAAAATATTGTCTGACATGCAACCGGTCCGTGGCGCAAGAAAGGTTGAGGACCGCTTGTATAGATAACACATAATTCAAGGTAATATAAGCAAATGAATTATTTCAGAAGTCTGTATGTCCTTTGCCTTCTTCAGTCCCAAAGTAGCTCTCAAGTTTGCCCAAAATGTTATTCTACTCAAAGCAGAGTCCTACAGGGCCTGCAAACTCCTAGCATGGCCCTGACCTCGCTCACTTGATGTCCAACTTGACTTTGATGTTCATGGCGGCCAGCTCGGCCACAAAGTAGCGGAAAACGTATGGCACGGAGACCGAGTCTACCGAGTCGCTCTTGCCGCAGAGTGTGCAGACGGTGCGACGGTGGCGCGTGGATGACCAGGAAGGCGGCGGCTTTTCCAGCAGCGGCGACAGCAAACTCCCGCAGTCCACGCACACCTGCGCCACCGAACGGTCGGAGCAGTTGAAGAGGCGGTCCTGCAGCAGGAAGGACGAGCCGTGCGATAGCAGCGCGTCACGCTCCATCTCGCCAAAGCGGATGCCGCCTTGCACGTTCCTGCCGCCCACCGGCTGATTGGTGACCTTGTCGCGCGCCCCTGTTGTACGGACCTGCCACATCATACGTCACGGTAAATTAACATTTTTTAAAATTCAGTATTGGAAAGCAGTAAAAATAAGTTAATGATGTGCTGATTAATAGGTTGTTGGAATTGTGTTTTGCCTCCCTACCTGGAACTTGTCGGACACCATGTGCCTGAGCCTCTGGTAGTAAACCACGCCGATGAAAATGTCGGCCTCCAGCTCCAGGCCGCTGGTGCCGCTGTAGAGGCGCTCGGTGCCATAATAGTTGTAGCCGCCGGCCCGCAGCATCTCCCCGAAGTAGTCGAGGGCAGAGTTGTCTTCAGAGAAGGTGAAGGGCGTGGCGTCGTGGCTCAGGCCATGCAGGGCAGCCGACTTGCCCGCCATGCTCTCTATCAGCATGCCGATGGTCATGCGCGAGGGGAATCCGTGCGGGTTGAACAAGATGTCAGGGCTGAGGCCGCTCTCGCTGAAGGGCATGTCCTCGGCGGGCCACAGCCGGCTCAGAATGCCCTTCTGGCCGTGACGGCTGGCGAACTTGTCGCCGATGGTGGGATTGCGTGGCACCCGCATGGTGATGCACACGCGCTTGAACAAGCCCGTGCCAACGTCGTTGCCGCAGATCTTGATGTTGTCCACCACGCACGCCTCCTGGCTCCTGCGGGAAGAGCGCATTACGACCACACAAGGCATCAACAGGATTTCAAATAAGTTAGAAAGAGAAGGAAGCAAGAGAACACACTTGTAGAAAGTGACAAAGGACTGGCCGGTGTTCAGGTTGATGTAGCTGTAGAAGGGGTCTCCGTAGCGCAGCATGGCGCCCACCGGCGGAAGTCCATCAGCGTCCAGCTGCTCATTGACCTTGGGGTCTCCAGGCTTGGCCCCAAACACCACGCCGTCGTGGCCTCGTGCCTTTTGGGCCAAGTCCACCAGTTCCGTCTTGTAGATGCAGCCGTGGGCAAAGCCGCGCTCCCATGAAGACTTGTTCACAATCTGGCCAGCAGGGAACATCATTAACAAAGTGAAGGTTTTTAGTTAGAAGCGGATTATTGTCGAATAGCTATTTTTCTATCATCTTACTTACTACCAGGGATGTCATTTTAAGAGCTTCATTTAGACAAAACAGTGCTTTGCTACTATTATGGCATCTACAGACATTTCAATAGATCTCTCTGGTTTTAGCAGGACAAATTCTTCTGGAATTTTTCTAACCCCCACCCTAATGAGTTTTTTTTTGTGTCTGTGTGTGTGGTAGGTGCCACTGACCATTGCGTCCTCCATGTCGTAGCCGCTGTAGGAGATGACAGCCACCACGGCGTTGGTGCCACTGGGGTAGTTGTCCAGCTGGTAGTGGTCGTACATGGAAGGACGTACCAGTGCGCTCTGCGGCGTCTGCAGTCGGTACAGCTTGTTGTCCGAACGCTCCAGGAAGGCATGAAGGGGAAAGCCCATCGTCTGCTTACCTGGACACCGCCGAGCACTCACACCATCACAAGTGGGAAACGCCCGCGTGCAAAGCCTGCCTGATCCCAGCACTCACCCATCTGGCACTGGTACATGTTCCTGGGACTCTGGTTGTGGTCCGAGTAGGGTATGAAGCTTGCCACCACGCTGAGCATGCTGTGCGGGAAGAGCTCCTGGTGGCTGCTGACACCCGCCTCCACCTCTGCCTCCTTTACGGCCACGTTCACATAAAGCTGCCCGACAAAACGAGTGTCAGCAAGTGGCGCTTTCACACGGCTTTTTCTTGTGCTAGCTATGCTACCTGCTCGAAGGTTCCAATGAGCTCCTGCTTGCCGACCGCCAGGTTGCGCACAGGGCGCATCATGCGGCACGGCGTGGTGAACAGAAACAGGCCCGGGTACAAGCTGGCTTTGCCCGTCTTGGGCACCTGAATGATCTCAGTCCAGGGAGAAACTTTTTTCTCCTGCAGAACCTGAAGAAACGTCACGCTTACTACAGCGTCAGTGGCCACCCCACTGAAAAACAATTTCTAGCTCTGCCCCTGAGGTTTCCAGCAAATTTGGCCAGGGAAATTAAGCTTAACGTACCTTGAACCTGCGCAGTGAATCCACCACATCGGGGGCCAGGCGTTCCTCCACCCAACCCACCAGGGCGCCGTCCAGCAGGACCGGGTAGCAGTCGGCGAAGGGGCTGGTGGGGGTGGCATCGACGGGGGTCACACCCATCGAGCAGAGTATGGCCGGCAGCCCCACGGTGGACGAGGATGCCGTCACCACCTGGCAGCTGGCCGTCATGTGATTCATGAGGCCGCAGGGCTCGCCGTCGGGCGTGTGCACAGGGCAAAGGAAGCCCCAGGACTCGGGCAGCAACTTGCGCACAGACGTGGTGCGCATCTTGGTGAAGGCGGCGCCGCGGTGCACGCAGCGGAAGTGCGACAGGTAGCGGATGAAGTTGAGCTTGTCGGCTACCACGCACAAGCCCGTGTTCTGCAACATGCCCAGACCTAATAACGAAGGGGGTGAGACAATACGCATGCTTGAAACCTTAACCGTAGTTCACAACACTAATTCCTGTTTCAGAAGTCTAGGCGGCGCTGACCCGTCTTGGAGCTGAGGTTGCCGGTAGCCAGCATGTACTCAAAGGGTTTGCTGAGGTCGGTTCCAAGATTGAACATCTTGATGAGGTTTTCCGCCGTCCAGCCACCCTTCAGGTGATTTACTCGCTTCTCCACCGCCGCCTTGACCGACAGCAGCCACATGCACATCTTCTCCTGCCCCACAGGACGTCAAGCATGCTCACTTGAGGTATGCTGCTTGTTTGGGCTCAGGGCCAGTTCAGTTTATTTCATTCAAATTCATTAGACTTGAAATAAGAATAAAATTAAACCATGGTAAGAAATTTGTTGCCGTGTATAAAATATAAGAAACACTAATTTCGGGAAATAATAATAATAATCTCCTATGTAATTGATTGTAATAGTGATTTATTGCTGACCTTGAGGAACATGAGGTAGAGCTGTCCCGGCGTGAGGACCTCCTGGCAGGCGATGCCGTCTGGGTTCTCCTCCAGGCACTCCTGCTTGGCGAAGCTGAAAAGCTTGCGACACATCAGGCACAGCAGCCGGAACTTCTCCATGCCTGTCCGCAAGTGGATGCAGATGCACTCGCTGTGGGTGCACAAAGGTATTAAGAGTGGCTGCTTCGTTGTTGCCGTGGTGATATGCATGCAGGCCATCGGGCGTACTCCAGCAGGAAGTCGGCGCACTGCCGGTCTGTGTACCACTCGGGCAGGTTGAGTTTCACGCGGAAGCGTCCGCCCAGGTAATCCAGGACCTTGGAGCGTGACGTGCAGCCCTGCGCCGACACCAAGCGCAGCATCTCGCAGGCGGCGCTGCGGTACAGCGAGTTCTCTTCCATGCCTTTAATCAGCTCTGAGAAAATCTCCAGGTCGCTCAGGTCCACCAGCGCCTGCGTGGCAAAAGAATCAAAACCCTGACTTGAGCCCCTGCGAAAACCCCAACCCTGGCTTGAAACCCAACTTAGATAGTCTAACACAACTGCTGGCTTTAAATCGTAAAATCCTTGACCCCTTATTTTAACAGTCAAGCGTACCTTAAGCATAAAGCCAATGGGTAGGAAGAAGAGTTCCTTCTGGTGGATGAAGTTGAGCATGATGGTTCCGTTTTCCAAGTAGTGAAGGTGCATGTTGATGGCCGTGTGATTCTCCTTCATGCAGCGCATGGACAAACCTGTAAAGATCAGGGTGTGAAATTTGCAAGCCAGCAAGCATTTACGTGTGGCACGCAGGCTCATGAACGAGCAGAGCTGATCGGGACAGGTGCCCTGTTTTGGAGAAAAAGTTTGAAGGGGGAAAACTTTGTCAAACGTGCTTGCAGGCTGTAGTTTGTTGGCTTTATAGCATCATTTTACTTTCACCATGAACACATTTGAGATTTACAAACTGTTTCACACATATTACTACACGGATCTTGGGAAGAAAGTGGAAGCAGGACTCAAGTCATCTAAAAGTAAGTCAAGCAAATCGTTTATGTTTGTGGAAACGCCTTGGCTGCTTGTTCTTCGTGGATCTTGTTGGCCTGAACACAGGAAGCTGACCAAGTCATGTTTAAACTTTGGACTGGGAGGTTTTGTGACAAGCTGGAATTGAAATGCAGGATCGCGCCGGCCCGTTTGTTGATGTTGGACGGGTTGCGTTGTGAATGGATTGCAGGTGCAAGAGTTGGGTTCTCACCATACTGCGTGTATCCATGGCCTCTGTTCTTCCACTTGGCTCGTGACACAGCAATGGGGTAGTTCCTCCGAGGCATGATCAGCATGCGAATCACCTTCTCGATGCCGTTCACAATGAAGTAGCCGCCCATTTCCTTAACATCCCGAAGACAGTGTGAAATTATTCAAAACCTTACAGCACTTTCAAAGTCTAACCCAGGCTTAAAATCGTAAACCTAGTTTGACACCCCAATTGGAAAGGCCGAGCTGCACTGCAAGCCCTACCTCAGCCTCCTCGTGGTGTTGCACCAGCTGCTGCGGCGTCATCCCGTGCAGGTTGCACAGCTTGGACTTGACCATAATGGGGATTTGCCCGAGCCCCTGCTTGATGATCCCTTTGGGGACTCCGTCCACACTCCAGCTCACATCTGCCTGGAAGCATGTAAACACGTCGGTCACTACCCCCAAACTTAAATTATTATTTATGTCAACGACGCTGACGACACTCACCACTATCCTGCCCTTGTACGAGGACCTCCTGGCGCGGCACTCCGCCGGGAAGACTCTCATCTCGCGGCACACGCTGCCTTTGGACACGGTCGGCGGGTGGACGGTGGCCTCTATGAAGGCCAAACTGATGCGCTCTCCCTTCACCATGAACTCCAACGGCGGGATGGCCTGATAACACACCCACGGTCGCTCCATTACGCACATTGGCAGCTTAACACAGCATTGACGTCATACCCCGCACATTTACAGCGGAAGATATTCTCATTTGAAACTCAAGATTACATTGGAAAAAATATATACATACACACAAGTATTAGAAACTGAAAAGAACACGTTTGGTATCACTCATGTTGTGTTTATACGGGTTAGTTAGGTTGCGTGTAAGACCTGCACAACGGAGTTGAGTCCTTGTCCGATGGCCTGATCAAAAGAGTCAATATGCGCTTTGACCAAATCCTGTACAGCGTCACATTGTCTCTCTTTTAGTACACTGAAGCTTCCGTCCGTCAGGTTCTTCAAACTCGGACTTTCGGTCACGTCGTTCCAGTCCTCCAAGGCGTCCATGCTTGTTTACCACACGTGCCAGCTCGATCCGGAAGTGCCGCTTACGGAAGCCCAAAGCCCTCTTCGCTCGCTGCTAAAATGTTATCACCATTAACTTATACTACGGTGAAATTGCATAATTCATGCCATTGTGACTACTAAATATACTATGTCTGCTCTCTTTTGTGTTGTACTGTTATTGATGTTTATAATGAATTAAGGTTAAACGGTTTTAGTTCCAATGCATTGCGGCGTATAGGCTTTTACACAGCTCTTACGGAAGGCGATAGTCGCCTTCCCTTCACTGATTTAGTATGAAGAATTTGGACCGTTGTTAAATTTGAGGCTAGAACAAGCAAAACCGGTAGAATACCTCTATGCAAATGACATACTTTTCATGTTTAGTAAATGCGGTTGATTGCGCGTGTCATATGTCATTTGCATAGAGGTATTCTACCGGTTCAGGGATAGTCAACTGGTGGTCCGAGGCCCTCTAGAGGTCTGTGGCGGGACTGGAGGTGGTCCCCGAAATTAGAAATTTAAAATAATTGTAACGTTTTTAAAAATAAAATTGATTTCTTCTTTTGACTTGTTTGTGAATCGTTTACCCATTCAAATTATGTCAAATGTAGGTGAGATTCCCAAACTAATCATACAGATGCAATCACTGCTGAATTCTAAAATCAGGGTTTAATTTTATACCTGTTTTGTCATTCTGTTTTAAAATCCGACTCTTTCGTGGGAAAATTCAATAATGGTTTATGAAATGTGGAAACAATGCAATGTTGATTCCACATCCCTCAGGTGAACTACGAGACGTCTGTCCGTCTGGCTGTTCTTTCCAGGGTGCCCCATAATAGCACACTGAGATTGGTGTGCTTGCACGGGGCACCCAAATATTCGGCTGCACGGTAGCTGGCATCTCCCACTGTTATTCGATTGAACGCCTCACCACCAAGTGCGCATTCGACCCAATGTGCCAAGATAACGAGAGTAACGATCATACAAAAGGAAGTTAGTAATTTTAGATTTAAAGATCAAGACTAATTTTGACATGGGACACAAGTTTTAAAGGGTAATTGTGACGTGACTCAGTGTTTCTGAAATATACTATTGAGACCCGAAAACCCTAAGGATTGCAACAAGGTACACACTTCAGAAAGCATAATTTATTTTATTGTGAAAGCCATAACAGGATGTGTCCTTAGTGCTCACCGCTAGTTTGACTCTGGTCTGGCCCGAGTTGGACTGGTTGGACTGCGGCGGTTGCGGTTTTGGCCAACATGGAGCGAACCTCTGTGGGATTTACTCGAAACGGATTTTAAAAAGCGCCGGAGAAAATGGCCGAGAGGTGAGTCTTAGCGACGCGTGTTATCGTTGTTTCGTCGATGGAATGAAGAGTGATATTGCCACTGGAGGACAGACGGACGGACGGGCGGCCGGTCGCCGCGTCCGGGCCACCATTTATCAACGTTCTCGCCGAGGAGCTGATGGCAGGTGCGCCAGGCTCGGTGTCGGGTGCTCGCCCACCCTCGTTTAGCTTCGATTGGCAGAGTAGCTGGCGCCCGGGAAGAGGCTGCTGGCAGGCGGCTGCCGGCCGCTGCTTGTATGCACCTGTCGGAGCGAATCGTCCTCACCTCAACGGAATGTCGCTAATGCTAACGGAGGATGCTAACGGAGCATCAGTGCGGGATGAGAAGGAAGAGGAGGAGGCGGCTTCAGCATCCTTATCCTCATCCTCACCGAGGATGGACGGAGTCAGTCTAATGTTGCCTTTCTGACTGTAAATAGTGTGCATTTATGGCGAAATGATCAACTTGGCCACTTTCCTCGACAGATATAACATTTTAGGGGGTTGGGCAAAGTCTTGCATTTTCTTCCAAAATGCAACTTTTCCCAGTCAACTATTGCATTTTATTATCGAACTATTGCAAATGTAGCTGTTGAAAACATCACGTAAAGTTTCAGTGGCCTCACCCTCATCCGGATGATGGATGAAGGGAGACAGCAGGAAGTGCGGTGCACTTCTAATTCCATTGCGACGCCTTACAGGCCCACGTTGCCTACTCCCATTCAGTAAGGAAGGCAGCATGGCGGCTGTTGCTTGCCTATACCTCTCAGTTCGGAGGTTCAGGGCTCAAATCTAGTAACAGGCCGGGCTGTGTGAAGCTTGACTGCAATCTTTGCTTTGTCACTGACAATCAGTTGCTGGTCTATATGTGCCTTAATGTACATTCGACCAGTTCATTCGTGGTTTGTTCACGTCTGCCATGAACTTGGCTGTCGACCAGTTGATTGTTCGTCTTCTGGTGTCTTGCAATTGGCTGGTGACCAGTACAGGGTCTTCCATGTTTCCCACCCAAAAATCCCTACGAAGCAAAGCAAAAAATAAAAACATACTTCTCTTTAAGAAGAGGTCAAATTGACAACTGGATGATGAATCCAGTCTCTCCCACTATATGGCGTATCGGAGAGCTCACATTAGTTGTTGGGAAAAGTGCTCTGAGGTGTGTTCCTAACTTGATGTTCAGCCGTGAATCCGGTGGAACATTTAAAACAAGCCAAATTTGAATGCGGTCTGGTGACCTAGTGCCAAAAAGTGAGCGCACTCCTTTGTTCTGTGGATAGTGAAGATGACACAGAGTAGAGCGTGAGGCTAACTTAGCTTGTTTCTGGCACAGCTGGCACACAGCTAGGCTAGCATGGTTAGCCCTGCTTAATAATTGATGTTGTTGCATTTGTGTGTCGCGGGGATCGTGTAACCTCATTTAAATCACGACAGACGTGCACACTCACATTGAGCTTGGCTGCTTTGAACCAAAATGCAAATTTTGTTGTGTATGCATGTCATGTATGTGTGCGAAGGTGACAGACATACTGAGTTATTATCACAAAATATTACTTGAAGCGCCTCACAGTAATGTAAATGATAAACAGTTGCATGAAGTTTGTCAAAGTTCAACTCGTGAAATTTGCCCAAAACGGCCGCTTTAAAGCAAAATGGCTATCCGCCTGTTCAACTTGATGGTTTGTGGTCTATTTTGGCTTGTTGAAGTGCTGTGTGCTAATCATTGCTAGTAGCTAGCTAGCAGCGGGTGTGCGTATTTTAGTGGGTAGAGTGTGTGTGTGAGTGTTAGCAACCTGAGTGCGTTGGGGGCGGGGGCACTTTCCAACTCTAATAGGATTACGTCTTATTGTATTTGTTGAAATGCTGCTGCTCAGTGTGTGTGTGTGTGTGTGTGTGTGTTTGTGTATGTGTGTGTGTGTGTGTGTGTTTGTTTGTTTTTCCTGTGTATGGTGTTTTCACAAGTGTTTCGATGTGATGCACGTTGCTGTGATGTGTGTGTTGACGTTTGTGTGAATGTGAGTGAATGTATTTCCGATGTGCGTACGTGTATTGATGTGACAAGGTGAGGGAATGTTAACGAGGAGGCAGTTTTAATTAACAGTCGCTTGCTTGTCCCAGTCGGAGAGAGGGAGAGGTTGTGGAAATGAATCCCCGCAGCCATTGTTGTTGTTGTTATTGTGATGAGTGGTAGCGGTAGTAGATCAACACAAGAGGCTGCAGTGGAACACTTTGATTTGGGCACGCACGCACGCACGCACACAACTCAGTGGGGGAAGTAGCGCATATTTCATCAAGCTGCCGTCGTCACACCCAAAAGTGCCTTTTGGATGCTAAAATTTTAATTTGTCAACCTGGCAAGCATTGCTAATTGATGCCAAGCTTGGAATAAAATGACACTTGAATCCAATTTTGTGACAAACAACAACAGTACCAAACATACAGGCACTTTTGTTCATTTGTCTGTGAACCTTTGCATTGTGTGTTAGCATTAAGCTAGTGGACTTTTATGAGGCAAATGTTTTTTTGCCACCATCTCACAGCAGTAACGAGTAACAGTAAGAAAAATCTAAACACTAAAATGTGTGTATTTTAAACAATCCCCAACCGTATTGACAATGGACTGCTATCTTAACACCAATTAACATGGATGTTCTGAACACTGGCATATTCTTTACATAGAACTCCGGCAATTAGTGCTGCACTGATGAGCTCACAGAGGAGTTGACACGTCCTTGTGAATGCGCCACCACTGTAATGTAAATATCAGGTGTGATGGAAGAACGGATGGAAATAGGACGTTCAGCACACGTGAAGGATTTGGTTATGCTGCAGTCTATGTGCGAACGCTTGAAGCAGCAAGGAAGCAGAGCTGCTCATTTTTTGTGTGCGTGTGTGTGTATGCGTGTATGTATGTGTCTGTGTGTGTGTGTGTGTGTGCGTGTGTGATAATGGCTGTGATTGGTCCGTAGGGTGTAGGCTGAAGGGTCAGAGTGGTCAAACAAGCCCACTCAAGTGTTCCGCTTGCTATTCAAAGCCACTCAACCCCCACAATCCGTGTGTGCGTGTGTGTGTCTCTGTGTGTGTGTGCGCACGTGTGCATGCGTGTGTAATAGAGCTGTAAAAGACTCTGGCCGGGCACAATATGTCTCTTGATGACCATCTGGGAGTATGGTGGGGTGTACTGTAGAAAGTGGAAGTAACAAACAAGATAGCACTTTGGTGATTTTTTTCAAATTAACCAGTCTTGGTGGTTTTTAGTTTAGATTTCAAGTCAGGCTTTTGAACTCAAGTTAGGGTGTCAAGTTAAGCTCTAAAGCCAGGATTAAGGTTTTAAGATCGCCCTTGGGTTTCAAATGTTGTTTAGAAACCAAGATTAAGATTTCAAATCACGCTTTCAAGATTGAGTAAAGGTTAAAAGTCAGGGTTGAGGTTTCGAGTTAAGGTTGTAAATTAGGGTTTCAAGCGTTGTTTAAGGTGACAAGGAAAAGGTTTTTCAAGTTATGCTTTTGAGCATTGGTCACAATTTGAAGTCAGAATCTTGTAATGTTGATGTTAGGCGCTGCCTGAATGTTGTGTCTGATGCCGCAATCATGGGATTTCGGCAGCGGGGCGGGATGAGGGGGATGGGGAACGAGTGGGTTGGTGTCACGCTACCTTTGCAGACATGGCACATGTGCAGCAACAGAGGGTCACGCCATGGATGAGGCCACCGTTGCTAGGAAACCGTCTCCCCCGCACTCAACTGATGCGCAGCATCCACTGTGGCACGTGTGTGTGCGTGTGTTTTGTTTAAGGTTAGCTTAGCAATTAGCATAGTTTCTCCGTCTTTCCTTGTCTTCCCTCGGTGAGAGACTCGTTGCCACTCGCTGGTGTGGCACAGAGCTCGCCTCGACCTTTGACTACCGGCGCATAGGTGACATGAGCCCGTCCAGCCCAGCAAAGCTTTTTGGGACTCGGCAATTCGATTCTTAGATAAATTATGCGAGGATTAGCAAGAATGCTAAAACTATGGCATGAAGGTTGCATCTTGGGGAATCCAGTTTGCGGCTGTTCTCGGGGCTCAGAATCATGGACAGTGGCAGCACTGGCTGTCAGGATGGCAAGGATTGGGGGGAGGGGTACCTGATGGACTGGTTGATAGTAACCAGAAAATGACGGAGGGGGCGGGGGCTGGAGGGTGTCACTTGCTGTATCTCTTGATTGGTATTGGCCCTGCAATCCTCACCCCTGTTAGTCAAACAGTGATTGGACGCACCCCGCTCACTGACACGGAAAATCATCAGTGGATGTGGAGCATCCTCGGCATAAAATTGATGGGGCGAAATCAAAGAAAGGATGGCAAATTCATTCTTTCATCGTTCTGCAAGGCTCTGAAGGACCGTGAATCCTTTCCACTTTTAGGTGTGTGCGTATGCATATTCTTATTGCGAATCAAAACAGCAGCATCTAGCAAGGCATCAAAACAATTAAACCAGTTTTGTTCCGTTGCTAATCAAAATAGCAGCACCTGCAGCATTCAGCGTGAAGCCTTGGCGCATGTTCGCTACGAGCGTACAAACTGTTATAATAACGGCCTGTCATGTCACAATCTGTGATCATCATGGTGGCAATTTGAGGGGGGAGAGTTGAAAGCTGGTGAGCTAACAGACGAGCTAGCATGTGCACACGCGAGGTGTCCGCTAGCTGCCGTCGCGGAGGACATCTGTGCGGGCACACTCGCTGTTAATGAGTGTACGCACTCATCAAATGCTGTGAAATCAGCTGATGCTGACTCACACGCAGGCGTAGCGTGACGGCGGCTAGCCAGTGCCGTTCGAGTGTTGGGAAAGAGCAGCTCCTGCATTTAACATGAGCCGGCTCGCAAATGGACGGAGCGGCAATCAATGTTTAATTAGCCGCACATAGTTTATTAGTCTCGCTGCGTGTGTGTGCATGTCACATGACATCTGCTTGACGGATACAAGTGTATTACTCTGATACGAGAGAAGAAAACTGCCCTTTAAGGGCCTTGTTTTTGTCTAACTGCGCCTGGGTGGAGTTTGGGGGCGTTTGCGCCATTGTGGGAGTGAACACAGTTCGAATATTATAAAATAATAATAAGATGGATTCCCCGGCATTTTACACACCCAGGCATCCATCTTCCGTCAACAAGAAAATCCAACAAAAAAGCTCAGTTCAGTAGAGCGTCACGTGAGTCACGTGTTGTGCGTTAATCAGAGACTTTAAGAAAACGTGTTTTACAGCTCTTCAGTAAAAGATGAGGGGGTACAAAAGCCTTTGTGGCCATGTTTTGCGGCGCGGCACGGCAGGGGGCCGACTGGCACCTCCCAAGTTTTCAGCTCCCGGCTTTCCCGGAGGCCGCTTTAGTGTTGGCAAGATTCCAGATGAGCTCAGGACGCTCACCGGGAATGACGCAGGAATCCACGGAGAGGAGATGCGCTCAGCTTTGAGCGGCTGCGACAGAATGAGTGGAATGCCGCCACCCGCCAGATGGCGGGGGAGGAGCCCAGCGCCTCTCCTCAGAATAACTCACATTCCTTCCTTCCTTCCTTCCTTCCTTCCTTCCTTCCTTCCTTCCTTCCTTCCTTCCTTCCTTCCTTCCTTCCTTCCTTCCTTCCTTCCTTCCTTCCTTCCTTCCTTCCTTCCTTCCTTCCTTCCTTCCTTCCTTCCTTCCTTCCTTCCTTCCTTCCTTCCTTCCTCCCTCCCATGGATGAATCCACTATCACATCAGACAGTGTCTAAAAGCGTTTTGCTTCAACCATTGTTTTCATATTCCTTAAACTATGTTGTGGAAATTGGGACTCTGAAACTGAATTGAAATGTTATATGCCATATAATATATGGTATGACAGTATTTTTATTAGATTTTTGGAAGTTGATCACAAGATATCAATTATTGTTTGAAAAATATGTAATGAACATTTGTCACATTTTTTCTAATTTAGTTACACACAAATGCTGCCATTTTGCTTCGTCACTGATAACACCGGAACTTTTGTTGGGAAAGAAATCTGTAGAGGATGAAGTTTTCCGTCTAATTTGCAACATCTTCTGTATTTAATCTGAGATTACAATCTGGTGAATTTGCTTACTTGAGCAAAACCGAGCGGCGAGCACTTGAAAGCCATGAAAGAAAAACTGAAAGACGCACACACACACACACACACACACACACACACACACACACACACACACACACACACACACACACACACACAAAGGAATGCAAAGTAAGCAAGACAAATGTTACATTCAGGGACATAAAGCGGCTGGCCAGGGGCCACGAGAAGATGGCGGCTCTCTTGGTAAACACACTTCAAGCCTCTTTGGATGCGCTCGGAAGCTCTCACTTCACAAAAACAGCTCAAAAAAAAGAATAAAAAGCTTATTGTCCGATCTCACAAGCTTGACTTGTACTGACCAAAACGAAGAAAACGAGCTTTTTGCCCACCAGCAAAATACAATTTTATCAAGTCGTATAAGCCCTTTTAACATTTAGTTGTTTAGGCATAAATTCTTGAACATGAGCTACTTTAGCGTGTGGCAGTTGTATGATGTCACTAGCGCCGGGCAGCAAGATGGCTGACGCCTCGCAGCCCTTGGCCGACGTTTGTAGTCGCTCCGATTGTCTTTGTCGACGTGCGTTAGTCTGACAGACGCCAGCTTTCAGTTGACAACCCCGTCCTGCCATTCCATACATCATCTTACTTCCATGCTTCTACTAATATGACCTGAAAAATGTTCTTCAATGTCCGTTCATTTTGCTCAGAATAGGAACCTGGGGAAAAAGAGACACGGCACGGGGGTAGAAAAACGTCAGCTTGAGCAGACTGCGTGAAAGGGGTGATCGTGTCAATCGTCAGTTTTTCGTTGGTGAATATTTCATCCCACGCCGTGGGCTGAAAGTGGGTCACTTGGACTGCAAAGGCGTGAAGCAATTACGGCCAATTAATCCTCCCGTCGCACCAGCGGAGTTCTACTTAACGGCCCCCTCCTGCTCCATTTGACACGGCGGGACTGTGACAGTGGCTGTTTACAAAGACACACTTTTTTGTTTTAATTTACCAATTTCATGTGTTTACAAGTTTTCTTTCTCTTCCTCTCTTAAACATTTAATCTCAATGGCTGAGAATAGCATAGCCACATGCTAACGGAGTTGAGCTGACCGAGACTACCCGTTTGTGTGCCGCCAGGTTGGAGTGGGTGGAGATCATCGAGCCGCGCACGCGCGAGCGCATGTACGCCAACCTACTGACGGGCGAGTGCGTGTGGGACCCGCCGCCGGGTGTGCGCATCAAGCGCACGGGCGATAACCAGTGGTGGGAGCTGTTTGACCCCAACACCTCGCGCTTCTACTACTACAATGCTTCCACGCAGCGCACCGTCTGGCACCGCCCGCAAGGTTGCGACATCATCCCGCTGGCTAAACTGCAGACGCTCAAGCAGCACACCGACGCCGCCAGCCCCCGCCACGCCGCCGCCGGGGGGGCCGAAGGGGCGTCGGCCGACAACAGTCCGGGACGCAACAGCGGGGTCAGCCGGGAAGGGAGCACCTCATCCTCCCTGGATCAGGAAGGGACTGACAAACAGGTCGGGAAGGACGAAGCAGAGCGGTGAGTGAGGGCGGGGGCCGACCGTTACGCAACATCTCAGGCTCATCTCGGAAAATTTTGAGTTTATAAGCGGAAAGTCTGCTTCCCAAAAGGCCTGCTGAGGCTCTGAAAATGTGCTGGGCCTTCAAAAGATCCCAAGCGCCTTTGAAGGCTTCTCTTGTTTGTTGTCACATTCTCACGCTCACGCCATTCAGCGAGCATTCGGCGCCCGCTCGCTTCAGAGGTGCCAAAGTGCCAGGTGACCGATCAATTTCACACTAGGGTCCTCCTGTGGTTGTCAGCGGTGTTGGATAAACGAGACCGATGCCAAGTGAGGAGCTGGCTCGCTGGCTGGCTCGCTGGGTGCCAGTGAAACGCTTGCCTGATTAAAGTTTCAACATGAACTCGACGAACTTTGGCTAATTAAACACTTGCCGCTTTTCATTTTTTTATTGATTGACTTGAAGTCTCTCGCTCTCCCCTGAATGTGTCTCATCCCTTTTGTATTTTCTCATTGATTCCTTTCTCCTTTCCTCCTCCTCCTATCTTGTCGTCCCCTCTCCCGGCCTCAGCACGTCCCCGTTCAGATGGAACACAGGTACCAAGGAGCGCATGCTGATCAAGGTGACGGACCGCGAGCCCAGCTTCCTGTCCCACCAGGGGAACGGTTACTCGCCGTGCGACCCGCCCACGCCGGGCGGGGGCACGGCGGCGCGAAGCCGGCGTTCCTCCGGGGGCGGCAACCCAGCACCCTCGGAACCCGACGCCTCCCCGGTCCCGTATCCCGAGCGCCGGCATTCTCCCTTTCTGAAGCGCGCCGAGCTGGGCGGCACCCAACGACGCTCCTCGGCCGAGTCGCAGCCGTCGTCGCCCCGCTACGCCTACGAGCCACCGCTCTACGAGCCACCGCTCTACGAGGAGCCGCCCTCCGAGTACCAACCGCCGCCCATCTATGAGGAGCCGCCCTCCGACATCCATCTGTCCGAATCGTCCTTCTACGGCGCCGGGAAGTCGCCCGCCCGCAAGACCTCGGTGCCCCTCTACCACTCTCCCAAGCAGTCCCCTTACGGCCAGCTGGTTCTGACCCGACAGAAATGTCCAGACAAGACGCAAAGTCTGGAGTACAGTCCAGTGGGGAAGGAATACGTCAAGCAGCTGGTGTATGTGGAACAGTCGTCCTCTAGCCCTCGCTTCAAGACGGCCGACCGCCTGCTGCGTTACGGCACCACGGGAGGCTACGGCGGCTCCTACGGGGGCTCCTACACCCTGCAGCACAGTCAGTCGCTGATCCGAGACCCCCGCCTGCTGCTGGACTACAGCGGCGAGGGGGGCCAGAGGCTGCTCTACGAGGATTCCGTATCCTGGTCGTCCAGCCAAACTCACTCTTTGTCTACGTCCTCCGCCGGAGCCTTCTCCCCCGGCGGAAACCGCAAGCGCAAAAGCCGGAAGCCGTCGCTCCCCCAGGAGTTGGCTCGCTGCGCCGCCCCTGATGGGGACTTTGGGGGCACGGCGTCGGAGGCCATGCTGGCGCAGGCCCGCCTGGCGTGGGAGGCGCAGCAGGTGATGAAGCAACGCAGCAGCTGGGACTCTGGCCAGGGCGGCGCCCAGAGCTCCAAGGACGGCTACGAGAGCGACGGCGCCGTGCCGCCCCCGCTGCCGGGGCCGGTGGTGAGGGCTTTTAGCGAGGACGAAGCCCTGGCGCAAAGCGATGGACACCTCTGGAAGAGAAGCACCTTCGAGCGTCTCGGATTCCCTCAGGCCCTGCTGGAGAAAAGTCTCTCCATGCAAACCAGCCTGGCCTCACCCGAGACTTATCTCCATCCCTCACAGGTACTCCTTCCCTCACGGGACTTGGCAAAGTAAATAGTATTTGTAATTGGTTAGCCGCCTCCCAGATACCCGCTGGAAAATTTAACTTAACATTTTGCCCTTCTTCTCGTCTCAGTCGGAGGACCTAGGAGCCTGCGCCCAGTTTGAGGCCAGCCGCAATGCCAGGAACATGATGCCGAGCGCCAGCTGCGGCGTCTTCCCGGAATTCACCCTGAGAAAACCGTCCTCCGAGACCGACATCGAGAACTGGGCGTCCAAGCACTTCAACAAACACACGCAGGTGCACAGACGCTAGCTTTAATGCTCACTTACCGCTCTTAACGTCATAGTAATCCAGTCATGCGATGAATTGTCAGGGTCTGTTCAGGAGAAAGGTGTCCATCGCCAACATGCTGGCGTGGAGCAGCGAGCCCATCAAGAAGCCCATGATCGTCACTTCGGACCGCAGCGTCAAGAAGGAAGCGGTGGACATCTTCAAGCTCATCCAGACCTACATGGGGGATCGCCGCACCAAAGCCGACCCCCTCAACGTAGCCCTGGAGGTCTAAGGACTTTTAGTACACAGCAGTGCCCTCTTCAGGCGTGGTTGGCAACCACAGAAAATCTAACGGATTGTCTTAGTGGCCTTTTTTTTTTCCCCTCTAGGTGGTGGTCCGCGGATGGAGTAACCAGGGACTCCGTGATGAGCTCTACATCCAGCTGTGCCGGCAGACCACGGAGAACTTCCGCTACGACAGTCTGGAGCGTGGCTGGGAGCTAATGGCCATCTGCCTGGCGTTCTTCCCGCCCACGCCGCGCTTCCACAACTACCTTGAGGGCTACATCTGCAGACACATGGACCCTCTCAACGACACCAAGGGTTTGTACACACCTAAGTCTAGTCTTATTATTTAGCTGTGATTTTTTGACAACCTTATTTTTCTATATGATGGTCAAAATATTACAAACAGCTGTGTAAATAAGAATTAATTTATGAAAGTTATTAAATAAGTCCTGTGTGTTGTTTTCTTCAGGAGTAGCTATTAGCAGCTATGCTAAACATTGCTACAGGAAGCTAACCAAGGCGGCACTGACCGGCGCTAAGAAGGTACCGTTGAGACCCCGTCCAGTTCAATCCAATCTAGTCCAGTCACGTGTGTCCACGTTCGTTCTCAGGGTCTTCAGAAGCCCTGTCTGGAAGAGATCCAGCATGCCCGCAACGCCATCTTCAGCCCGTCCATGTTTGGCTCTTCCCTGGAGGAGGTCATGGCCCTGCAGAGGGAGCGCTACCCGGACCACCAGTTGCCCTGGGTTCAGACCCGCCTGTCCGAGGAGGTCTTGGGCCTCAACGGGGACCAGATGGAGGGCATCTTCAGGTCAGAAACCCCGTTTCTATCTCAATAAATTCGAAGGTGAACCAACAATTTGAGTCAGACAAGCTACATTATACCGCCAAGGCTTTCTATTGCAAAATAAGAAATAAACATAAAATAGTCATATAGCTCCATCCAAAAAGTCAAGTTTTCCTTGTGTGTCCAGGGTTCCAGGAGACATTGATGAGGTGAACGCGCTCAAGCTGCAAGTGGACCAGTGGAAGATCCCAACGGGACTGGAGGACCCTCACATTCCAGGTCAGCACTCACATCCGCCCCCTCCAGCATAAAGGATTCATAGCAAGAAAATGTTTTTGTTTTTTTTACCGATATTACTTTTCATTTAATTGCATGCCACGCGTGCACATCCGCAGCATCACTTCTGAAGTTTTGGTACCGCGAGCTAGAGGAGCCACTCATCCCACACGAGTTCTACGACGAGTGCGTCAAGAACTACGACAACGCAGAGGCCGCTGTCCAAGTAGTGCTGGGACTGCCGCACATCAACAAACTGGTGCTATGCTACCTCATTCGCTTCCTGCAGGTACGAACACAGCACCAGCGCAAGGACAGGAATATTCCATCGGAATAGTCAAATAATTAAGCAGATATGAAAACTTGTTTTTGTAAAGAATTGAATTGTGACAGTATTTAATGAAATTAAAGAAGTTAAAATTGTATTTGTCAAAGAAAATAATCTATACAATTTTACAATTTCTATAAATTTACTATAATTAAGTTCTGAAAGTATATAAAGAATTGAATCGAGCAATTCATGGCAACACAGGTGTTCGCGCAGCCGTCCAATGTGTCGGTGACCAAGATGGACGTGAACAACCTGGCCATGGTGATGGCGCCCAACTGCTTGCGTTGCCAGTCGGACGACCCGCGCGTCATCTTCGAGAACACGCGCAAGGAAATGTCCTTCATCAGGCTCCTCATCCACACGCTGGACACCAGCTTCATGGACACCATCCTATAACCCCACCCCACACATACACACACCCTAAAAGAAAAAAAGAAGGTGGCATGACCCACACCCCTGCGGTTCTCCGCGTGCCTTTATGGAAAGCCCCTCCAGCAATTTCTCCATGTCCTTTATATACTTTGTCCTCACTAGGAAGACAATTCAGTGCACTAGTAGTACAGCTGTAGCTTTTAAAAAGAAATAACTGTAAAAAACAACACAAGTCACAGTCGTTCTACTAGTGCTCCGAATGCTCTTATTCAGCTAGACCAAGAGAGCACTACCACATGGACACCAAACTAGATATCAAGGATGGAGCCATCTTACGATCTTAGTATCAGTATGCCAACTGAGGCACGAGAAATGAAGAAACTTTAGCGTCAACTTAACCATCTTACGAGTGAGGACAAAGCACATACCCGACTAGTACATGGACCTCGAGCTGGGTGTGAAGACTATGGAGCAAATCCTGAAAGATCTTTCCATATGCCTTCACAGTTGCAAGACCAGGATACCCTCATTGATGCCGTTGCGACTCGCCACTGATTTGTGAATGTGTCTTTTGGTTTACTTATTTCACACCGTGACACTAATGTGCTTCTAAAAAAAAGAGGAAAAAAAAGACAACGCTGCAACGTCCAAGCCCCTTTCGCGCAGCACCACAAGTGCCGACACTTTTACGGGTACGAAGGTGGTGAAGTTTCACATCCGACACCACTTCTGCCCTATTTGTGTCAAAAGCGATTGTCAGCGCCCGACGACAGCGTAATCATTCACGGTGGGATCAATCCCAGAAAATTCATTTGAAATTACATTGGTGCCTTGAGATACAAGAGACCCAACAATTTTGGGCTTTATCTTGCAAGCAGAAAGTTGAAATCTGAGGACGGACCTTGACATCAACACAGTTCACGCATCCAGACAATAATTACATGTATTGAAAACTGCAGTAACTTGACTTTAGCCTAATGCTAACAGACAATTGGAAATATCTTAAGACGGGCTACTGAAAATATAATACATAAGTAGAAATTGTTTATCCTCTGCACTCTAACTTACTATGAAACACTTGTAGTAGTAACAGTCTTCTTCGATTGTGTCTGCATAACAGTATTATACTACCCTCCAGTGGCCACATTGCACACTAACTAGAAGCTGCAATCAAACTCCTATTTTGTTTTTCGGTAAGTACAATAGAGCTTATTTGCCCACGTCGTTATCTCAAGGTGCCATTGTATTCAAAGCAAATCTTAATCATATAAAAATGTTACTATGAAGATTCAAAGGTTTGGGAAGCCGACCGAATTTTTTTAACCTGCTCTTTTTTGAAACTTGTAATTTATTTCTTATTTATTTGATGCCTTCTTACGTGTTGTACGCGTGTCAGACGAATGTGTGTGATGTACATTAAGCGTGTACAGACTAAAAAAAAGTTGACCTATAGCGAGTGATGTGAACGTTAACATGAAACAAACAAGCTTAAGTTTTTAAAGACATGGTAAATTTTCTCACGTTGATGGAAGTTTACGAGTCTATTTAAAGGCGTCCTTGTGGGCGTGGCCGAGCCGCGCAGTCAATCAGCATGCACACAGAGTGACATTGAAGCAGATTGTTTCCTGTTCCAGGTGTAAAAGAAAACCCAAGTTCTTTTTATATTGGACGAGGGGGTTTTCTATTCTTGTGATGAGGAGGAGGAAGAGTGAGGAATATCAGTGTTTGTCACTTGTCACTTACAGTCAAGACTGAACGTGTTCCTTTTTGCTTTAATAAACGACTCAAAGTGGCTTCGTCTTGGCTCGCAACATACAATGCGTGTTTTGGCAGGTCACCACTTTTCGTCAGACTTGAAACATTTTATTGCCACTCCCGACTGAAATGTATTAAGTATTATTAAGTTTATTAAAGACAAATACGTAAACTGCCTCACAACTGCAAGTTTAGCTTGAGGCTAACATAATGGAAAATATCAGTATGTGCTAACGAAATATCAGTATGTGCTAACGGTTAACATTGATTGTTGCAGTTTTAGAACAACTGGATATTTGAACACAAATAGTGGCACAGAACATGTAAAGAACGTAACAGGCACATGATCTTTATCCTCCAACTACGGAGCAATGTAATCCTGCGTCTGACAGGAAATGTAAATAATTTAAATACGTGTAATACACTGTCATTGCGTGGCCGTGGTGGGAACATCACGTTGAGGGAAAGCAGTTGTCAATTGCAATTAAGAAACAGTCGAATGAAATGGTTGTTTTTAATGTCGCTTAGCCAAGAGCACCCGTAATTCCCGGAGGTCAGGGCCTTGCTCTGAAAATTCACCAACACTGGTCTACACATTTGAATTGAGATACTATATTTATGCCTTTTGATGCCGATTTCAAAAATGTAAAAAAAAAAAAAAGAGGCTGACCGGTATAGTTAAATAAGATAAGTACAGGTATTACTGTAACGCAGTGCTTCTCAAATAGTGGGGCGCGCCCCCCTTGGGGGGCGCGGTGCTAATCCTGGGGGGGCGCGTGTGACCCTGGGGAACAGGCTTTTTTTTTGGCAGTACTAGAATAAAGTGTAATTGCGCGTTTACTACAGCAGGGGGCAGTGGCGCTCTCATTGTTACTTCTGTCACGTTTGCGACAGTGCAACATTTTACGACTTACAAGACAAGTTAGGATAGTCACGGTGGGGAGGGGGGGCGCGAATAGTTTTCTTCTTGCTAGGGGGGGGCGTAACAGAAAATAATTGAGAAGCACTGGGTTAAATAAAGGTTAACCTAAAAAAAAAAAAAAAAAGTGAACCCTGAACTTTGAACCCGCGGTGACCCCGCGGTGACCCCGTGGTGACCCCGTGGTGACCCCGTGGTGACCCCTGGGTGACCTTTGAACCCTGAACTTTCAACTCTAGTTAAAAATCGAAAATGTGCACATGACCCCGTGAACTTTGAACCGACCTTTGACCCCTGGGTGAACTTTGAACCGTAACCCTTTGACCTTTGACCCCTAGCTAATTACGTTTTTTTTTTTTTTTTTTAAACCGGCATAGCAGAACGATCCATGGTCTTCAGATGCCGCGCTGTCGCCATCTCCTGGTCAGTTAGTGAAATGCTTTTGCTGATGTTTTTTTTTCTCTCAATTAAAACAAATCAATTAGCCAGTTGGTTTTCTTTATTTAATATCTATTATCAGACAAAACCAAATTGTGAATCAGTCACCTAGGCTATAGCAGAACAAACAATCCATGGTCTTCAGATGCCACGCTGTCGCCATCTCCTGGTCAGCTAGTGAAATGCTTTTGCTGTTTTTTTTCCCTCTCAATTAAAACAAATCAATCAGCCAGTTGGCTTTCTTTATTTAATATCTGATATCAGACAAAACCAAATTGTGAATCAGTCACCTAGGCTATAGCAGAACAAACAATCCATGGTCTTCAGATGCCACGCTGTCGCCATCTCCTGGTCAGCTAGTGAAATGCTTTTGCTGTTTTTTTCCCCTCTCAATTAAAACAAATCAATCAGCCAGTTGGTTTTCTATATTTAATATCTGATATCAGACAAAACCAAATTGTGAATCAGTCACCTAGGCTATAGCAGAACAAACAATCCATGGTCTTCAGATGCCACGCTGTCGCCATCTCCTGGTCAGCTAGTGAAATGCTTTTGCTGTTTTTTTTTCCTCTCAATTAAAACAAATCAATCAGCCAGTTGGTTTTCTTTATTTAATCTCTGATAGACAAAACCAAATTGTGAATCAGTCACCTAGGCCAGTGCTTCTCAAATAGTGGGGCGCGCCCCCCAAGGGGGGCGCGCCCCACTATTTGCTATTCCTGGGGGGGCGCGTGTGACCCTGGGGAACAGGCTTTTTTTTTGGCAGTACTAGAATAAAACGTAATTGCGCGTTTACTACAGCAGGGGGCAGTGGCGCTCTCATTGTTACTTCTGTCACGTTTGCGACAGTGCAACATTTTACGACTTACAAGACAAGTTAGGATAGTCACGGTGGGGAGGGGGGGCGCGAATAGTTTTCTTCTTGCTAGGGGGGGGCGTAACAGAAAATAATTGAGAAGCACTGCTGTAACGCTACCGGCACAAGTTCAAGTTTGTGAAACACTGCTGATTAATGTACGTGATAATACAAAAATGGGCTTTTATTTGGGGATAAAAAAAACAACACTGACAAAAAAATGTACAAGCAGAAATAAATCCAAGTCAAACAACACCCCTTTGGTCCTCATGGGAGCGCTGGTGGAAGACGAAGGAGATGGTGGCGGCGTCCCAGCAAGCCTTCAGCACTTGGTCCCTTAGGCCCTTCTTGTCCCAGCAGTGGTGCCACTGGGACAGGTCGCTGGTGCAGTCCAACTCTGGCGCAGGCGGCCGCACTTGGATGCCGTTGACGCAGCGCCGACAGCGGAACCTGCGAAGTGGCTTCAAGTCACGCGTCTGATGCCGTTTGCCATTTGTTTGACAGGTAACTGCTGTTTGGTGGAGGCTTACAATTACCCTGTATTCACAGTATGTTAGCATTAAGCTACAGATGTTTAATTGATGGTTGTTTAGAATATTTTAGTGGTAAAAAAATAACATACCAAACAATATAACTTTTCTTTCCTCATTTCAGTTCTACAGTTAAGTGAGAGTGACAAAGAAAATTCAAACAAGCTCGCTTCGCTTCTTTGGAGAACTGCGTGAGCAAGTCTGAAGTGAGTAAGGTGACATGATTTCTTTTGATTTGAAACAGAAAACATCTAAACTGTGTTGGTCTTAGCAGATGTCTAACTGCAAAAGCTCGGAAACGTGATCGCATGCCGGCCCTATAAGGCAGAAAAGCAAATTCTTACTTGTCGTGCGTGTCACTAGCCGTCTCTCCGTTGAGTGCAAAGAGCTCGCGGAGTTCCCCGAGCGAAAAGTGTCGCTCCACGTCCTGTTCTTCGTCCACCACGCAGCTGCTCAGTGCCTTCTTGTGCGCCTGCCGTTGCAGGATTTTCTCCTCGATGGTTCCCGTCTGCGGATGCATGGGGCAGGATCACGTACAAAACATCGGAACTCAAGATGGTCGTCGCTCGCCCGTCGACTCACCGACAGCAGCCTGTAGATGAAGCACGTCTTCTTCTGGCCATCCCTCCACACCCGCGCCATGGCTTGCTCGTCGTTGGCCGGGTTCCAGTCGGGATCAAACATCACCAGGCGGTTGGCGCCGATCAGGTTCAAACCGCAGCCCCCCGCCTTGCTGCTCAGCATGAAGATGAACTCTGGGTTCTGAAACAAGAAGCGGTTGAATTGAAACCATGAAAATGGCGAGATGCATCTTCAAGGATTTTTAACTTACGTCAGGACTGTTGAATCTCTCCACAATCTTGGCCCTCTTCTTGATGGACATGGTGCCATCCAGTCGTACGTAGGGATACCTTCTGGAGTGGCACAGCCTCTCAAAGATGTCCAATGTTTGCGTGTAGTTGGAGACCAGCACTACTTTGTCGCTGGTGGTGGTCCTTGTCACGGCCAGGATCAAGTCCAGGACCAACATTTTGCCTGGAATGACAGCAAGTACATGGCATCACTTGTGCCGACGTTCGCGCCGGCATCGTCTTACCTGACAGCTGCGGCTCCACACTTTTAACGGAGTAGCCGGCTGGGAAAAGATCCAGAGTGCCTTGGAAACCTTCCTCTCCCTGCAAGCACTTGTCATGGATGAGAGCTGGGTCTGACAAGAGTGGACATGTGAGGGAAGAGCCACATTTGAAGGTCTCATAGCCAAATACAGTGCTGCTTTGAGATAAGACTCGAATGAATTCTGAGACCTACGAGTGTCAAGGAAATCTTACGATTGCACAGTTTCTTGAGCGAGGTGATGGACGACAGGGAGGAGACGTTAATCTTGCCCGTCTGCAGTGCCTCCATGGGCTTGGCCTGCGTCAGAAAGTGTTTGTAGAGCGCCGTCTGCAGCGGCGTTAGCCTGTTGCGAGACAACGCATTTGCGCCATTAGCAGTTCAAGTCAAGAAAGGTCTCAGACGTTTGAGCCAGAAAAGTCCCAAATTGTAAAATTAGTGGGGCAAATTACACCTACTTGCAGCAGACCACCTGCTCGATCTTCACAGGCAAATATTTGGACAGGATGTCGGAGGTTCTCCTGATTAAACACCTGAAAAAAAACAGCACTCAAGGCCACTTTCACCCCAAAGCGGAGGGGGGGGGGAGAGACCTGTTGACGATGGCAATGAGCTCCTTGAGTTTGTCCTCTCCCTCCTGTCGTTCTTTATCGCTAGCGTCGGCGTCACGACCCTTCAGGATGGGCAGCTCGAATCGCTTCTTGAACTCCTGAGCGGTACCTGATGTAACGGAAAACATTTTGGATAGCATTACAACAGCTCCTCAAAACTCTGTCTGGCCCAGCCATGCACGCGAGCGCTAACCCAAGATGCCGGCGTTGACAAAGTGCACCAGGCTGAAGTACTCCAGCAGGTCGTTCTGGATGGGTGTGCCCGATATCAGCACCCTCCTCTGGGCACGCATGGCGTTCAGGGCTTGGTACGTCTGGTTGTCGGAGTTCTTGAGCCGGTGGCCCTGCGTGCAAATGAGACTGTGTGTGCTGCGCCGTTGACCGCGCCGCAAAGGTCAGCGTTGCGAGTCAAGCGGCCTGCAAATACCTCATCGCAGATGATAAGTCCCACTTGGCCTTTGTGCAGAACCTCAGCGTGCAGCCGGAAGGTCTCATAGGAGATGATGAGAATCGGCGTTGGTGCACGAAGCCCACGCTGCGAGATGAAGTTCACTAGGAAAGACGACCGACGTGCAGTAACGACGCATGACGTACGCGGTCGAGCCACGCCGCAGCGCCCGATTGCTCACCGAGCTGTCTGTCAATGTTGTCCTTGGAGCCTCCGTCGATGGCCAGGGGCGCAACACGCGCTCCCAGCCATTTGGACACCTCGTTGTACCAGTTGCGCACCAGACTGGAGGGCGACACCACAATGGCCTTGTCGATCTCAGGCTTGGCGTCGGCGCTCTGGCGCAGCAGCGTCCACACCAGCGCGATGCACTGCAGGGTCTTGCCCAGGCCCATCTCGTCGGCCATGATGCAGCCGAACGAGCCGGGGATGCGGCGCCCCGTAACGCAGTCCCACAGGAACCTGACGCCCTAGAATTCGGTTACTGACATTAGGGCCCTGGGCCTATTTCATATTTGCCCTTTTAAGAATAATCATTGGTCAGTTTTACCGATTAAACACTGAAACATTCTTTTTCACGAAACAGACAGAGTGACATCCAAGTGGCGTTTATGTATAACGTGGAGCTTACCTCTCTTTGGTGAGGTCTGAGCACCTTCCCTAAGACAGGGTCCACAACCACATGGACAGGACTTTTGTCCCTGGACAAGACAACAAGACAAAAGAAAAAAGAGTGACAAAGTGAACCAGATAGCATGTGGATTCATGTTGGCCGTGTAACTGTCAGAGTGCTCCTACTTGTCTATTTTGAGCAGCTCGTGGGCGCTCAGCGTCTCGGGCTCAAACAGAACCAGGGCATCGTCCGCAAAAGGGTCGTGAAGCGCCCGCCTCACTCCGGCTCGCTTCAGGCCCAGCGTCCGGATGCCCAGCGGGCCTGTTACGGGGGGTGAACAATGGAAAAGCTTCAGGTTATGTTCTTGATTAAAGCTCTGTCTGAGGACCACTAGTAGCATCATGCTAACAGCTAAAGCTAATAATACAGAGTCAGATCCACAAGTACACAATTGTAACCCTTCATACCCAACTGGACATTACCCTTGCCCCCTTAAAAACTTGTGTTGGTCAAAATCTCACCTGTGTAATTTGGGATGGGAACTTTAAATGGCTTGGAGAGGATCCGACGAATAAACTCCTCCTGCAGATACACGATTTCCATCAGGTGATGAGGCAGTTAGACACAAGCAAATGCCACGCCTTCACACATGCTTACGTGTTTGTTGCTGTCCGGGCATGCGGGGCCAACGCTGAGCTGTGTCAGGGGCCTCCTGAACAGAGACACGGGACTTGGTTGCGTCGCTTGGCTCCCTATAGCTCTTTTTTTCTTCTGTTGACAGCAGCACAGTACACCTGTCAATCACTCAGCACAATCACCCAACATTAAAAGCAACACGAATAAATATGAAACCAGACAAACTACAGCGGCATCGTCGTGCCAAGGAACTGTGTTGAAGTCGATTGAGGAGCTTCATTAACAGAAACGTTGTATTGTGCTGCCAACTTGTGGCAACTATGTGTAATTATAAATACTTGCAGGATTTCATTAAGGTGGATGTTTGATTAGTAATGTTGCCATTTTAGAAAAACTCAAGTACATTCACTCTTAGCTGGTAATTCAACAAATTAACTGACCGTCGCACACGTCCAGTCTTGGTCATCCTCACTGTCGGCTTGCTTTCGTTTGGCGACCTGACTGGGAGCCCAACTCCTCCTCTGGGTGGTGACAAGACAATAGATGCAAAACAAAATATGTCAATTTACAGGAGACTTTTAATGCCAATGAAACAAGCTCCATTTTATTTCTGACCATGTTCACTCTGTTGTCGTCGCGTTTCGGCCCAAAATTAGCCTGCTAACATCCTTGCCAGCGCATCGACGAGCTTCCAAGGAGATGTTTTGCTCTTGAAATCAAAGTGTGACTTGACTTAAAAAAGAATATTTAACTATATGTACATCGTCGACTACTATACAAAAACCGACGACAGTGCTGAGCGCTCGATTCCTCCTCTCTCAAACTGCGCGCTAAACAACTACGGCAAGCGCAAAGCTGAAAAAACACGCTATTTTAATTACTTAAATAAAAGTAACAATTACGCTAGAGTGTACTCACTCAACTAATATGGTTTACTTTAATTGAGACAAAGAGTCCGGCGAATCAGTTTTCTCCACATCAGAGGCGATGAGATTAATATTAATCTCATATGGTTCATCCCATAAACCCCACCACCCCTTGCCAAAATCAAAATGGTACGTCCGGGGTGTGACGTGTTTAGTAAACCAGAAAGTTGAAGCAAAGAAATACATTGCGTAATTCTTATATTCTTTCCACTTCCGTGGTAAATCAGTTGCTATTATCAAATATGTGTCTTATTTTAACTTGGTTTTCAACAGACACCTGGACAGTCTGTTGTTATTTCAAGAATTTTTTTTGCGCTTCCCTAAATAAAGAAATATTTCAGATGTTGCGAGCGATTATTTGAACAAAATCAACCGTGTAACCAAGGAATTTAACTTTTATTTTGGCGTACACCTGTTATAGCCTATTTGTAAATCTTTTTAGCGTAATTTCCGGATGTGGTAAAGCGAACGTGGGCGGCGGCGTGGTTGGTTTGTGAAGATGATGCTTGTTAATGGTCTCGCGTCTCAGCGCATCCAAAATTAAACGGCGTGTTGAAAAGCCGTCACTTTGAAGAACGCTTGGCTCACGTCTATATTTGTCCTGGCATCCCACAACACCATGTCGGCGTGTAAACGAGGCTACTGGGGCGTGCCCCTCCTAGTGAGTGTGTGTTTGCGTGCGCGGGGGGATGCAATGTGCGTGTGTGGGTGTGTGGACATGTCAATGGCATGTTTATTGTTTACCCTGACCTTGGCGGCAACATTTTACCGCCGTCAGGAAAAGCAGGGAACAAGTTTGAAAAATGCTTTTTGACTCTGGGATGGCAAGCTGATCAAGCAAAAGTTGCTCTACGTAAACACGTGTTGGGACACACACTTCTGGCTCTACTGTCACCTTTGAAATTAGAAAACTGCAGTTCTGTTTACTGTACCTTATGTACATTATATATACGGTAGAAACTCTGACATCTAACGTCGACAGGTTCGAACAAATCAGAGTTCGAAGCTTTTGAACCCCCCCAAACTGAACAAAACACCGGCCTCCGAACAGTTTACCGAGCCAGGTTAGGGTTAGTGTTTCCCCGTCCCCGAAGCAACGTTCGGAAGCTTCCTTTCCCCAGTGATGTATGTCTTGATGTCGTTCTGTCTTTTGTTCGTGTCTATTGTACGCTACTATTTGCCTGGCGGACGTACATGCGATCAACCAGAGGCGTAGCCAAGCCGGGGCGGCGCCCCGGTTTGGACTCCCTGCGCGCCGGTTGAAAAAAATCGAGCTTTTTCGATTCTTCATTTTCATGCCGTTTTTTTCTTTTGGTCTTGCGCGAATGTGCTTGCGCTATTCTATGTGCGCGATGTTATCCATTCACCGTTTGCCTCCCGGACCCGGATGTTGTTTTAGCGATCAGCGAACGGCGTGGGTGATGTTCGATTTTTTTTCCTGTGGGCACGCGCCCCTACTGGATAACTTCCTGGCTACGCCTCTGCGATCAACACACCACTCTTCTCTCTAGTGACCGTGTGTGCGTTCACATATCCCTCTGCCCAGTAAAGCGGTGTCGTACAACAGCGGTCCACAACCATTTTACTAATGAGTGTATGTGTATTAGACATCACAAATATCACTAATTATTACGCAAAAGGGTCCATTGTTGTTACGTCATAACTGAATAATCAGTTTTCCATTATTTCTTATGGGAAAAATTGAATCAGACTCCGACCAAATCGGTGTCCGACCAGTTTTCTGGAACAAATTATGATCGGAGTCAGAGGTTCTACTGTACGTAATTTGCATATACGTACGTTTTTCAACAGGAGTGCTAGATGCTGCTTGGAAGTAACTTCACTGATGCACAAGCACCAGTAGATGACAGCAATGCACCACTTCAGACCTGAAATTAGCCCAGTTTGGGAGTACTCATGCATGCTGTAGGAGCAAAAAATTATGGCAGCACAAAACATCTTAGATGTGTCAAATAGCATCAAAGTCACTGATATATTAAAGCTTGTTTTCTCCAGTTTCTGGTTGAAGTTCTGGTTGAACAATTGAAGTTTGTCAATCTTTCATGTGTTCTGCTGCTGAATTCAAAAGAATGGAAAACCCTTTTTCCCCTGTGAAAGAAGGGGGTCTCTTCTTTCTTTTGGTAGATTGTGTTTATAGTCATGGAACACAAGATTGTGTGGATCTTGAAAAAACAGTCAAAAATCAATAAAAGGGCTGGTGGCAATGTGGGGTTGGCTGCTTTGAAAAGGTCTGGCTGTCCATTGCAGTTCAGAAGAATCTAGCAGTGATGTCAAAAAAAGCAAATGACCAGTTGGTAATCAGTTCCAGGAACTTTGAGATTCTACTCTCTCCAACCTGGATCTTTCCAAAGTACTCGCCCCTTACCAGGGTCTTCCTATGAGTTCCTAGTTCCGGGGTTAAAACTCTCTTTGGGGGCATCTCGGCGCTGCCCCCCCTCAAGAAGTTTCCGAGTTGGACCCCCAGCTGCCCACCTTGAGGAAGCCGCCAAGCCGCCTACAGTTTCCACGATGACATCACAACATTGTCAAAGCGACGGCTCAGCCCACGCAGCTGCAGTCGGCTGCCGAGAGCCACCGGATAGTCTGCCACATAGCACGAGCGTCCATGAAGGACACGGTCTCGTAGCGGATGGGCCGGCAGCAGGGGCGGCCACTGAGCTTGCGAGCCGAGACGCCCCCCTGTGCTACCAGGGCCCCAAGCGCCAGGTCGTAGTTCCTGCGGGCGGCGCGGCACGAACCCACGCAGTACTTGAACAGGATGATCTCGTCCGAGTCGTAGCCCAGGCCCAGCTCGCGGACACGCGTCCGACGCTTCTCCACGCGGCACGATGCGTCGGGCCTTTTGGGCTTGCTGTGTGATGTCGGTGGTTGGCCGTTGTGAGGTGAGCGCCGCCAACGGCGCTGAGCGACGTCCACGTTCTGGAGCAGCGTCCATGCTTCTAGAAACACACAACACGCCCTTTGGCTATGTCATTTCAAAATGGTCAGTCGCCGTTTTTAATGGCAGTGACACAAGGCAAAAAATTAGGTACACGTTACCGAGCACTCAAGCTGCGATGCTAAAATAATGCAACGTAGATGAATTACCGTTTTTTTCCATGTATAGTGCGCCCCCATGTATAGTACGCACCCCTAACAATGGCATGCTGATGCTGGAAAAAAGCTTGTACCCATGTATAATACGCACCCAATTTTTATGAATTTTTTTTAATTTTTTTTTTAATTTTTTTTTTTTTTTTTTTTTTTTTTTTAAAGTCCCAAAGATCGTCACACACGCAGGGAGGCAATGGGTCCCATTTTTAAAGTCTTTGGTATGGTCTTAACTAGGCTGGATGTCATTTTTTTTGTTGGCGTTGATTTCTCCGACTGCCCCTAAACGCACCACCGCGCTCCGTGCGCGCATGGGCTGCGGACGTGAAAAAGGCGGCTCTGTATGGGAGAGACGTTGAAGAGGAATAAAAACAACCTTGGAAACCAAAACTTGCCCCTCGTCGTGACTCGGAGCCGCAACAAATGTTTCGGATTTGTGTAGGGTACATTGTGAGACAGCAAACGAGCAGGTGATCGAGCAAGCCTTGTCTGATACGAGAGCATTGCGGTCGCATGGAGCGTGTTTGAAGTGAACAGCAGAGAAGAAAGGAACAAGGCAAAGTGTTGTGAAATAAAATATTATCTGTAATACGCATTTTGTTATTTGCTGATTGAAACTGCTAATTAAACTGTGAATTGAAACTAATAGGTGGAGAACTGAACTCTCGCTCTTTATATAGCTGACGTGTCTTGCGCAACCGTTCTGCGCATCTGTAATGGCGGCCTCCGTATGACGTCCGGTCCGCGATGGAGATTAAAAAACAAACAATATTTGACAATAACACACCATCGAGGATTGCACCATCGCATCAAACGATGTGTCGTCAATTATGAATTTTACTAAGTGTGTTGGGCAGGATGGCTGAATGCGATGCGCGATTGACAACAAACAAGAAGAAAGGTGAGTTTTATTTCGGGGGAGATTTGTCATGTCTCGTCCCCAGTTTTGCTATGTGTCTAGGTTGCCATAGTTTCTGTTCGTGTCACCCCGCTCTTCCTGTGTCACCTCAATCGATGTAACGTGTTTTGTATTTAAGTCCTGTCTGCCCCTCGCTCACCGTTGGATCATTGCATGTGTTACTGTCATTCTGTTCCTGTCTTTGGTAATGTCACCCTGTCTTTTTGTTCCACGACTTTGTCGGTCAGTCCTGTTGTTGGTTTTGTTGTACCATGACTTTATTTAAAAAAAAAAAAAAAATTAAAAAAAAAAAAAATTAAAAATTTTTTTCTTTGTACCCATGTATAATACGCACCCCAGATTTTAGGACAATAAATTAGTAAAATATTGCGCACTATACACGGAAAAAAACGGTAGCCTGTCTCGGCCTCATTTTCTCGTGGATACACACGGCATTGCTTGTCAGTTCATGCCTCCAGGTTTACGGCAGGAACACTCGTACTGTAATCATTCGGCTGCAGGCCCACATTTGTGGAAATGTTCTCCAGGGGAGCAAGTCCTCCACAACTGGATGGCGCATGCAGCCACGTTCAGACACGCACAGCACGCACGTAATGTCATAATTACACAGAAATATTTTCTTGTCACGCTCAGCGAGCTGTGACAGTATAAACACGAGAGATGTTAAGCGTTTAAAATCATTTCAGTGCTCATCAAGCCACGTTGATTGTTTTTTTGTCGAATACGATCAATGAAGCCAACAGGGGGCAGTATAATAAAGGGCTTTTCAACTGGTTTTGTCCAAGTGACCACCATTATAACCAAGAAACAACTCGGGGACCACTGCTTTGGCGTAATATTATTTTATTTTGCACCAAAGGAGGATAGACCTTTACAAGCTATTTATTTGCATCTGTATGTCTAATTTGGCAATCTCAGCTACATTTGACATATTTTGGATGGGTAAATGATTCACAAAATGAGCTGGAGAATAAACCAAGTCTAAATTGACTTGAGGATTGAACCCAAGGTTGAAGTCTATCATTCTATAACCGAGCCACGCCCCTCGTAACTTTGCTCGGGGAGGGCGGAACCTGTTCAAATATGCTACACGGTGAAAACGACCAAAGAAGACACAAAAAGTAAATTGATGCTGCCATGAATGACGCTGCCAGGCCCTACTAGGAGCAAAATATAAATAGAAAATGCCTTGCTCAAGGACACTTTGACATGATCACAGGGCTTGAAGCTTGAACCCAGCATCTCCAAGTTTGGACTGTTGTCACTCTACGCAGTGGCGTAGCCAGGAATTTTTCCAGTAGGGGCGCGCGCCCACAGGAAGAAAAATAGAACATCACCCACGCCGTTCCCTGATCGCTAAAACAACATCCGGGTCCGGGAGGCAAAGGGTGAATGTATAACATCGCGCACATAGAATAGCGCAAGCACATTTGCGCAAGACCGAAAGAAAAAAACGGCATGAAAATGAAGAATCGAAAAAGCTCGATTTTTTTCAACCAGGGCGCAGGGAGTCCTAACCGGGGCCCCACCCCGCCTCGCCCCGGCTTGGTTACGCCACTGACTCTACGACTGAGCCACGTGAAGAAGTCATGAGGCAGTCAGGAATCACCTTTGGCTAGAAAAGGTTGATGGCGAGGAATGGGAGGGTGTACCTATTCTCACGGGTTAACTTAGTGTAATAGGGCTTCTGTTAAAATTTGTACCCCCTGTAACTTTGCTTGGGGAAGTGGCAACGTGTTCAAATTTGCTACACTTGATGGAAACACCCCAAGAAGTAAATTGATTGTTCACAAAATTAGCTGGACAATAAATCAAGTCTAAATAATATATCAATTTCATTTTTAAATATGTTACAATTATTTTCCATTTCCAATTCGCGGGCCACCTGCAATACCGCCACGGACCACTAGAGGACCGCGGACCACCGGTTGATAAGGATGGTATTACACGTGGAGGCCTTTCGTCACTATGTTGGAGTAATATTAGTCATCCTTTGTAGAGGGCAAGAAATAAAAAAAATCGATGTAATCATAATGAACTTCAATTACTTGCAGATCTTTTTTATTTGTGGGTTGGCACGGTTCCCATCTGCCACAAATAGCGAGCATTCCACTCTTCTTATCCTGACAACATGGATTATGGAGTGTTTGACTGGACGGACCTTTTCGAAGGATGCTGCATGGTTGAATGGCTTATTTTTACCCGGGCTCCGGTGACCGAGCTCAGCCTTGAGAAGGTCCAGATACTTTAGCTGGACTATATTAAGAAGCTCCCATGTGCCAGTGCATTGTAGCAGGTAGCTTAGCATCAGAGTTGGTTGAATGGGTGGAAGAAGCGCCCAATGAAAGCATGAATCTGCAGCTGCTACGCTCAGTAGCACCCCCTGGAAAGTTAGAACTCAGCTCATGACACCAATTGCGCCTATTGACACGAAATTAGGTTAACACGTCTATGGATCAAAACGTTTCCTGAAGTGGTGCCTTAAAATTCCTTAAGTGCTGTTAGTTGAAAGATAAACCAAGAAGAACCTACCAAAGGCCTTCGGCCAGAAGGGGTCAGCTAGGTCGCGGGTCTCCGGTGCATCAGACCTCCTGGGGGGCCGCCTGAGGCTACCCCGGTGTGCGTCCAGCTGGTTCTCTGGACTGTCCTCCTTGGAAAATACATCCTCCGCCAGGGCTAGTAACGCCGCCATCAACCACAGCATCACCTGACACAAATAAAATGGTCGCCCATCAAGCCTTGGCAGCAAAAACGAGATTGTATGAGACTGTGTAGACACATGGCGCTGATTTTTGAGTGCGCCTTTTATTCTATTTTTTTTTTTACAATATCACAAAAGCGGAAATTAGCATTTAGCTGTCTGCAGTTTTTAGTGTGTTCACAGTGACACACTACACGATGGAAAGTGCAGCCATTGCCATTGACACGTGATCGCTCGCGCTGAATATTTTACAACTGCAATTGAAGCGAGCGCCTCTGCGGCCGCACCGCTGTGGAAACTGTGCTTCACGCTCTCCTACTGTATATGAAATAATCCACATGTTTTCAATTCATACTGGTGACAGTAATTCACTTTTCTTCTCTCATCTTTTCACAGATGTAGCCTGTCATTTTGGTTTCTTTGTTTTCTTTACTAAAATATACTAATTTAGAAATGTTTGTTTTTTGTAAAATGTACCTTCATTTTAGAGTCATGGCATCGGTTTCTTTCTTCCACTTTTTTTCTCTTAAGTTATTTTATTGTCATAATAGTCATTTTTGTAACTGGGCAGCAAACAATTGCGAGTGTTTTCAAAAGGTAGCGAATATTGTTGAATATCTTGTAAAACTTGATTCTGTGCGCTTTTTTTAACGTCTTCAATTGTATTCTGACTGACAAGCTTGCGCTGTGTTTGTTTCGTCAGCACATTTTGCTGACCTTCCAGTTCCCGAGCTGCTGTGAGGCCTTGTGCCTCCACCGTTTTCCATCTGAAAGACAAAAAGGAGGAACGCAATGATGCCAGTGGGAACGTTCCTCGGAACGACACAAACCACCATTGGTGAGTGTTTGCTTGTTCCATGACCACGAGAACTATATCGCAAATCATCTTTCCTCATTGAAACAAATGGAAATGACAAATCCATACAACATACAAATATGACGCATGTGCATATAAAATAAAATGTAAAGAACTTAGGCCACCAGGAGGCAGAATAATACATACAACATTTTATGGGAACCTTTCTTCGATGAGCTTTAGTGGTTGTAGAATCCATGTTGACATCCAACTTCATATATGAAAAAACGTAGCCAATGGTGGGGCAACATGTCACATGTTTACGCTCTATTTGATTGCTAAATAAGAACAGCACTGACACAAAATATGAAATGGACATAAATGAAAATTATACCTGAAATTGGGTTTTTGATCTGGTAAACATTTAGTTGATATAACATGCCTCGGTCTTTCCTGTGTGAATTTTTCAAGTATATGACAATGAATTTGCATTTAATATTTGGAACGGATTGTTTATGCTCCTCGGGAAGGTAAGTACTTTATTGGTGTAAATGGTTTGCAAAGCACTGGTATGTACAGTGCAGAACTGTGCATTATTATTATTATTATTATTATGTACAAAAAATATTGTACTTATCAATCAAATAGCAACCGCCTGGCAGCACTTTCATTTGTTAATCAATAAAGTACTTTTCGTTATTTAACTTTCACGGTAAATCGTTTCATAAAAAATCCCACGCAACACATTTAGGGTCCCGGACGGACCAAGTAACGAGTATGTTCTAGAATATCCGCCAGTTTAATGAATGTTCTAGAATTAGATGACGTCACTGGAATTTTTTAATTGTGTCGGCGTGATCAGCGTCTTACCTGTCCGCACCTTCCCGCTCCCGCAGATCATGGACGCAGCTCCGAATCTACGTGCGCGTGCGGGCGGGCGCGCTCCGGCAAGGCTCAGATGCGCGCGTCGTGCAGCCTCCGTGTTGCGCGGTCACGCGCAAGCACACTCGCGCTAGTCCTTGCAAGCAATATGTGCGTGCGCAAACTGTGAAGACCAATCGTTTTCAGCTTGCACGCATGATTAAACACTACAGAACTTTATTCTTGCAACTTTTACAATATACGGTATGACATTTTCTCCTCATAACACCACGTTGGTTTTGAAACTCAAGTTTATGTCGTAACATTCCGACTAATTGGTTGAATAGAGCACAGATTTTGTTGAACTGGTAACCATGGCAACAAAAGTGCTAATTGATCATTCGTTGTTATGTTGTTCATGTGTACATGATTTTATCAAGCACTTGATGTAAAAATCACATGCGCTCATCTTTTTTATCACTCCAATGTCCTGTAGAATATTTTCAAGTCTCCTGATTGCTGCTCAAAGCCTCAAAGCCTCTGCAGCTTCCTTGTATGGGCCGAGTCAGCCAGAGCGTGACGGCCGACGGGGCACGGAAAGAATCCGGACGGTGAAAAAGTGTTCTCAGAGGACACCTAATTAGTTACACAGTCCTCAAGGTCAGGCGTCACCTACGATCAGGGACGGGTCCCCCGGGTCATTTAATATGAAGCTCCTCAGGGTCATATATTCTTTATCCTCTGTGAAGAACAACTTATATTAGTGATGTACTCAGGAGCTGAGTCCAGGTCTATGTACAGTATCGCTTTATTCTGCCCTCAGCTGTCCAAGGCAGGCACACTTGAATGAGTACTCGAGGTACACAGTACGACTCTGGGTACATAGTCGTCTGACATCCAACAGAAGAACAACTCCTATACCAGTGGTCCCCAACCTTTTTTGCGCCACGGACCGGTTACATGTCAGAAATATTTTCGCGGACCGGCATTTATATAAATAAATAATACATTTAGTATATAAATAAATAAATAATACATTTATACGGCTTGGCGGCCCGGTACCAAGTCACCCACGGACCGGTACCGGTCGACTGGACCACTGGACCACTGGTCCCCAACCACCGGGCCGCCAAGCCGCACAGAAAAAAAATAAAATTATCGACGATCAATTAATTCAGGTCAAGACACTCGTCCCGGTCACGTGACATGTTTCCCCAGTCGAGCCCGCAAAGCTAATATGTGGCGACAGGCTACCTAACCAGGCAATGAAGCATTCAAAACTGCTTCAACACATGGAGACCAAGCATCCTGCAATAAAAGACAAACCTTAATCACTTCGGGTGTCATTGTCTCCGATTATGTCTAGATGGGACCGGCTCGTTTCTGAGAAACAAACTCAGTGCTCCCACTAATTCAACGTAATGGTGAGTTTTATTTTTGTCATTTGTAATTGTCAGTCGTATCATTTTATTTCATCGTATTTATATATTTATTATAAATGTATTATTTATTTATTTATATATGTATATAAATGCCGGTCCGCAAAAATATTTCTGACATGTAACCGGTCCGTGGCGCAAAAAAGGTTGGGGACCACTGCTATACGACACTCAGTGTGCCTCCACAAACGTGGGGGGGGGCCCTGACTACCGGCAGGTTGCCGGCTGGCCCACCGAGGGCCACCCCAGTGATTCATTGACACTACGCTGACCCCCAAATGGTAGTGCAACAGGAGGCCCAGTCCTGCAGGTGGAACAACTAAACGCACACCTTCATACATCACACTTTGACCCTCACGAAAGTTTATCACGCGGACAACTTCACCTGGTCCAGATGCTCTGGAACAGCTAGCAGTGAACAAGTCATCAAGCGCTGCGTGGCGGCATAGCCATGCCGATACATCATTTTAATTCTCCAGCTATGGTTGTATTTTCAGGCGGTGGAACGTCAGCTGCGCAAACACGGCATGAAGGATGTGAAAGGAAACGGGATCTCCGGAGGGTTGGCGCTAGTCGGATGTGATGGATGTGATACGTATATATTAGAGATGTTGGATATGATGTTTTTTTCAGACTTACTCAATGTTAGATTTTTTTTTTGCCTTAAGTATCGGTGGCTGGTATCGGCAGCCTCCAATCTACCAGATACCTTAAAATAAGGCTGGCATCGGGGTACTCGACGATCCCTTGTATACTCATTGATGAATGAATGGATGAACGCTCTGGAGACGGGCCAGAGGCCTGATGAAAGTGGAGCCGAGACCAGGCCAGCCAGCGCCATTGCTGTGCAGACCACCAACGGTGAATATGAAGGCTCCTTTGTGTTTGTGCATGCCGGACTTGACAACAGTGGGCAGGTCAAGGAGCTTCTTTTAATAGAGGACACCTGTTCTGCTGCTTTGGACTTTTTGCTGAACTTCCTATGAGTCTGTTGTTCTCACATTCCTTGTGTGCGTCACCTGTGAATACATTTTAGCATGACTGACATTCTGCTGACATTTAACTCAATTGGCTAAAAAAAAAATACAACGTGCCAAATTCTTGAAAATAAAGTTAATCCAAATAACGTTAGAAAAGAAGTGTGGGCTAAAAACCAGCAGTTTGGACTTTTAGCGCCCTCTGCTGTTTTGGAATGCAGTTGACAACCCACATCTGCACATGGAAAACTAAAGTAAGAACGTTTTGCTGATGTTCACACAATTAAGTAATAATTTTAGAAAACATTTGCAATTTGACGAAAATAGTTGAATTTATTTGGATTTTATTTACAAAAGAGAACTAAATTGTATAACATTTAGAACAGAATGACGTCAACATATTGATGGTAAAGCGGCAAGATAGTTATACTCACACGAGTGTGATGGCGTCACTCGGGAACTCACGTCTCAGGAATGTAAGCGGCGGGAACACGCTGGGCAGAAAGAGTTTCCCGGGAGATGTACGGTCATTAAAAAAAACATTACGGAGAACAAGAAGGGGAAAAGGAGGTGCGTGTGTGTCTGTTGTATTAATTATAATTAATCATCATTATGGCGAGCTCTCTGTGGAATGTTGACAGCCGGCTAACTTGAAGCAACACGCACTCAAAAGTCGCTACGGGCGACATTGTGGAGTGCAGCAATAAGGTAACTCGCCCCCTTGATGCCATCAGACAAGGTTATGGATGAGCGGGTGCATCGATTAATTGTGTTAAGTGTGTTTTATTGCAAATGTCTTCACATATACCACAAAGGAATCGAAATTAGGTTCGTTTGTAAGCATCTCATCTCTTTTGGAAAACATTTAGTCTATTTTATGATAGATGTTACAGACCACACCAGTCACTGATTCGTAATCAATTCTTGTTTGTGCATTTTTTGCACTGTCAATTTAAGATGACGTCGATGGAGAGCCCGAATCTTTGTAATTCAAACACTTGAACCACAGTGTGCAGAAGCTCCAAAAAGACATGCCTGGATACTTTTATTTATCTATTTGTGTGTGTGTGTGTGTGTGTTTGTTCGTTTATTTCTTCATTTATTTATTTGATTAAGCCATAGTGCATGAATGGAAGTTTTGACTGGTCTGTACTTTGGCCTGCAGTGCCCCTATGTGGTGATTTCCGAAAACTCACACAATATCCAAAAAGATATCCTCGAGAATAGGAAGCCAAGGTTGTTGAATTAACCGGCGGAAAATATTTTTTTATGGACTGAAAGGAGATAAGAAACAGCACGACAAAATTGCCGTGACCCGGATTCGAACCGGGGTTGCTGCGGCCACAACGCAGAGTACTAACCACTATACGATCACGGCTTTATGCTCGGTTTCTGGCGAAAGTTCTCTTTATTGAATTGTTAGGACTGAGAACCTGATTAAAATGCTGTGACCCGGATTCGCTGCGGCCACAACGCAGAGTACTAACCACTATACGATCACGGCTTGCTGTTCAAGTTTTTGCTAAAGCTCTCTGTTTATTTAATTGTTAGACTGAGAACCAAATTATAATGCCATGACCCGGATTCGAACCGGGGTTGCTGCGGCCACAACGCAGAGTACTAACCACTATACGATCACGGCTTGCTGTTCAAGTTTTTGCTAAAGCTCTCTGTTTATTTAATTGTTAGACTGAGAAACGAATTAAAATGCCGTGACCCGGATTCGGACCGGGGTTGCTGCGGCCACAACGCAGAGTACTAACCACTATACGATCACGGCTTGGTGCTCAAGATTTTGCAAAAGCTCTCTGTTTATTTAATTGTTAGGACTGATTACCGGATTAAAATGCCGTGACCCGGATTCGAACCGGGCTTGCTGCGGCCACAACACAGAGTACTAACTACTATACGATCACGGCTTGGTGCTCAAGTTCTGGCGAAAGCTCTCTCTTTATTTAATTGTTAGGACTGAGAACCGAATTATAATGCCGTGACCCCGATTTGGACAGGGGTTGCTGCGGCCACAACGCAGAGTACTAACCACTATACGATCACGGCTTGGTGCTCAATTTCTGGCGAAAATTCTCTTTAATTGTTAGGATTGAGAAACGGATTAAAATGGTGTGACCCGGATTCGCTGCGGCCACAACACAGAGTACTAACCACTATACGATCACGGCTTGGTGCTCAAGTTCTGGCGAAAGTTCTCTCGTTATTTAATTGTTAGGACTGAGAACCAAATTAAAATGCCGTGACCCGGATTCGGACCGGGGTTGCTGCGGCCACAACGCAGAGTACTAACCACTATACGATCACGACTTGGTGCTCAGTTTCTGGCAAAAGCTCTCTTTATTCAATTGTTAGGATTGAGAACCGGATTAAAATGCCGTGACCCGGATTCGCTGCGGCCACAACGCAGAGTACTAACCACTATACGATCACGGCTTGGTGCTCAAGTTCTGGCGAATGTTCTCTCTTTATTTAATTGTTAGGACTGAGAAACGAATTAAAATGCCGTGACCGGGATTCGGACCGGGGTTGCTGCGGCCACAACGCAGAGTACTAACCACTATACGATCACGGCTTGGTGCTCAGTTTCTGGCGAAAGTTCTCTTTATTTAATTGTTAGGACTGAGAACCGGATTAAAATGCCGTGACCCGGATTCGCTGCGGCCACAACGCAGAGTACTAACTATACGATCACGGCTTGGTGCTCAAGTTCTGGCGAATGTTCTCTCTTTATTTAATTGTTAGGACTGAGAAACGAAATAAAATGCCGTGACCCGGATTCGGACCGGGGTTGCTGCGGCCACAACGCAGAGTACTAACCACTATACGATCACGGCTTTGTGCTCAGTTTCTGGCAAAAGTTCTCTTTATTTAATTGTTAGGACTGAGAACCGGATTAAAATGCCGTGACCCGGATTCGCTGCAGCCACAACGCAGAGTACTAACCACTATACGATCACGGCTTGGTGCTCAAGTTTTTACGAAAGCTTTCTGTTTATTTAATTGTTAGGACTGAGAACCGAATTAAAATGCCGTGACCCGGATTCGAACCGGGGTTGCTGCGGCCACAACGCAGAGTACTAACCACTATACGATCACGGCTTGGTGCTCAAATTCTGGCGAAAGTTCTCTCGTTATTTAATTGTTAGTACTGAGAACCAAATTTAAATGCCGTGACCCGGATTCGGACCGGGGTTGCTGCGGCCACAACGCAGAGTACTAACCACTATACGATCACGGCTTGGTGCTCAGTTTCTGGCGAAAGTTCTCTTTATTCAATTGTTAGGATTGAGAACCGGATTAAAATGCCGTGACCCGGATTCGCTGCGGCCACAACGCAGAGTACTAACCACTATACGATCACGGCTTGGTGCTCAAGTTCTGGCGAATGTTCTCTCTTTATTTAATTGTTAGGACTGAGAAACGAATTAAAATGCCGTGACCCGGATTCGGACCAGGGTTGCTGCGGCCACAACGCAGAGTACTAACCACTATACGATCACGGCTTGGTGCTCAGTTTCTGGCGAAAGTTCTCTTTATTTAATTGTTAGGACTGAGAACCGGATTAAAATGCCGTGACCCGGATTCGCTGCGGCCACAACGCAGAGTACTAACTATACGATCACGGCTTGGTGCTCAAGTTCTGGCGAATGTTCTCTCTTTATTTAATTGTTAGGACTGAGAAACGAAATAAAATGCCGCGACTCGGATTCGGACCGGGGTTGCTGCGGCCATAACGCAGAGTACTAACCACTATACGATCACGGCTTTGTGCTCAAGTTCTGGCGAAAGTTCTCTTTATTTAATTGTTAGGACTGAGAACCGGATTAAAATGCCGTGACCCGGATTCGCTGCAGCCACAACGCAGAGTACTAACCACTATACGATCACGGCTTGGTGCTCAAGTTTTTACGAAAGCTCTCTGTTTATTTAATTGTTAGGACTGAGAACCGAATTAAAATGCTGTGACCCGGATTCGAACCGGGGTTGCTGCGGCCACAACGCAGAGTACTAACCACTATACGATCACGGCTTGGTGCTCAAGTTCTGGCGAATGTTCTCTCTTTATTTAATTGTTAGGACTGAGAAACGAATTAAAATGCCGTGACCCGGATTCGGACCGGGGTTGCTGCGGCCACAACGCAGAGTACTAACCACTACACGATCACGGCTTGGTGCTCAGTTTCTGGCGAAAGTTCTCTTTATTTAATTGTTAGGACTGAGAACCGGATTAAAATGCCGTGACCCGGATTCGCTGCGGCCACAACGCAGAGTACTAACTATACGATCACGGCTTGGTGCTCAAGTTCTGGCGAATGTTCTCTCTTTATTTAATTGTTAGGACTGAGAAACGAAATAAAATGCCGTGACCCGGATTCGGACCGGGGTTGCTGCGGCCACAACACAGAGTACTAACCACTATACGATCACGGCTTTGTGCTCAGTTTCTGGCAAAAGTTCTCTTTATTTAGTTGTTAGGACTGAGAACCGGATTAAAATGCCGTGACCCGGATTCGCTGCAGCCACAACGCAGAGTACTAACCACTATACGATCACGGCTTGGTGCTCAAGTTTTTACGAAAGCTCTGTTTATTTAATTGTTAGGACTGAGAACCGAATTAAAATGCCGTGACCCGGATTCGAACCGGGGTTGCTGCGGCCACAACGCAGAGTACTAACCACTATACGATCACGGCTTGGTGCTCAAGTTCTGGCGAAAGTTCTCTCGTTATTTAATTGTTAGGACTGAGAACCAAATTTATATGCCGTGACCCGGATTCGGACCGGGGTTGCTGCGGCCACAACGCAGAGTACTAACCACTATACGATCACGGCTTGGTGCTCAGTTTCTGGCGAAAGTTCTCTTTATTCAATTGTTAGGATTGAGAACCGGATTAAAATGCCGTGACCCGGATTCGCTGCGGCCGCAACGCAGAGTACTAACCACTATACGATCACGGCTTGGTGCTCAAGTTCTGGCGAATGTTCTCTCTTTATTTAATTGTTAGGACTGAGAAACGAATTAAAATGCCGTGACCCGGATTCGGACCGGGGTTGCTGCGGCCACAACGCAGAGTACTAACCACTATACGATCACGGCTTGGTGCTCAGTTTCTGGCGAAAGTTCTCTTTATTTAATTGTTAGGACTGAGAACCGGATTAAAATGCCGTGGCCCGGATTCGCTGCGGCCACAACGCAGAGTACTAACTATACGATCACGGCTTGGTGCTCAAGTTCTGGCGAATGTTCTCTCTTTATTTAATTGTTAGGACTGAGAAACGAAATAAAATGCCGTGACCCGGATTCGGACCGGGGTTGCTGCGGCCACAACGCAGAGTACTAACCACTATACGATCACGGCTTTGTGCTCAGTTTCTGGCGAAAGTTCTCTTTATTTAATTGTTAGGACTGAGAACCGGATTAAAATGCCGTGACCCGGATTCGCTGCAGCCACAACGCAGAGTACTAACCACTATACGATCACGGCTTGGTGCTCAAGTTTTTACGAAAGCTCTCTGTTTATTTAATTGTTAGGACTGAGAACCGAATTAAAATGCCGTGACCCGGATTCGAACCGGGGTTGCTGCGGCCACAACGCAGAGTACTAACCACTATACGATCACGGCTTGGTGCTCAAGTTCTGGCGAAAATTCTCTCGTTATTTAATTGTTAGGACTGAGAACCAAATTAAAATGCCGTGACCCGGAATCGGACCGGGGTTGCTGCGGCCACAACGCAGAGTACTAACCACTATACGATCACGGCTTGGTGCTCAGTTTCTGGCGAAAGTTCTCTTTATTCAATTGTTAGGATTGAGAACCTGATTAAAATGCTGTGACCCGGATTCGCTGCGGCCACAACGCAGAGTACTAACTATACGATCACGGCTTGGTGCTCAAGTTCTGGCGAATGTTCTCTCTTTATTTAATTGTTAGGACTGAGAAACGAAATAAAATGCCGTGACCCGGATTCGGACCGGGGTTGCTGCGGCCACAACGCAGAGTACTAACCACTATACGATCACGGCTTTGTGCTCAGTTTCTGGCGAAAGTTCTCTTTATTTAATTGTTAGGACTGAGAACCGGATTAAAATGCCGTGACCCGGATTTGCTGCGGCCACAACGCAGAGTACTAACCACTATACGATCACGGCTTGGGTCTAAATTTCTGGCGAAAGTTCTGTTTATTTAGTTGTTAGGACTGAGAACCGGATTAAAATGCCGTGACACGGATTCGAAACGGGGTTGCTGCGGCCACAACGCAGAGTACTGACCACTATACGATCACAGCTTGGTGCTCAAGATTATGCGAAAGCTCTCTGTTTATTTAATTGTTAGGACTGAGAACCGGATTAAAATGCCGTGACCCGGATTCGAACCGGGGTTGCCGCGGCCACAACCAGAGTACTAACCACTATACGATCATGGCTTGGTGCTCAAATTCTGGCGAATGTTCTCTCTTTATTTAATTGTTAGGACTGAGAAACGAATTAAAATGCCGTGACCCGGATTCGGACCGGGGTAGCTGCGGCCACAACGCAGAGTACTAACCACTATACGATCACGGCTTGGTGCCCAGTTTCTGGCGAAAGTTCTCTTTATTTAATTGTTAGGACTGAGAACCGGATTAAAATGCCGTGACCCGGATTCGCTGCGGCCACAACGCAGAGCACTAACTATACGATCACGGCTTGGTGCTCAAGTTCTGGCTAATGTTCTCTCTTTATTTAATTGTTAGGACTGAGAAACGAAATAAAATGCCGTGACCCGGATTCGGACCGGGGTTGCTGCGGCCACAACGCAGAGTACTAACCACTATACGATCACGGCTTTGTGCTCAGTTTCTGGCGAAAGTTCTCTTTATTTAATTGTTAGGACTGAGAACCGGATTAAAATGCCGTGACCCGGATTTGCTGCGGCCACAACGCAGAGTACTAACCACTATACGATCACGGCTTGGGTCTAAATTTCTGGCGAAAGTTCTGTTTATTTAGTTGTTAGGACTGAGAACCGGATTAAAATGCCGTGACACGGATTCGAAACGGGGTTGCTGCGGCCACAACGCAGAGTACTGACCACTATACGATCACAGCTTGGTGCTCAAGATTATGCGAAAGCTCTCTGTTTATTTAATTGTTAGGACTGAGAACCGGATTAAAATGCCGTGACCCGGATTCGAACCGGGGTTGCCGCGGCCACAACCAGAGTACTAACCACTATACCAGTGGTTCCCAAAGTGGGCGGTACCGCCCCCCTGGGGGCGGTGGAAAGATCGGGGGGGGCGGTGAGGAAGAAAGGGGCGGTAGGGGGGCGGCAGTCCGAAGTCAGAAGTTTGAACGTTTGTTTGACGATTTGTACACAACACGTGCAATTACTGACCGCGGGGATATACGACTTCTTCTTAGTGAGTTCCAGCCTGATGTTGAGAATCTTATCTCCCTGCACCAAGCACATCCATCCCATTAATATTAAGTGTGAGACAATGAAGGTTACTGGTGGAATGTTTATTTACCATTCTATGTTGCTGAAACAGTTAAAACTGCTAAAAAATAAATTGGTTTACTAAACTGGGTTTTATTTGTGAAATACACATTTGTGTTTAACCTTTCTCTTTTCAAATTGCAGCATACCAAATATCAAGAAAGAGGTGTTTGTTTCCATATGTGTCTGTGTGTGTGTGTGTGGGGGGGGGGGCGCTAGGAATTCAATGGGGAGCCAAGGGGGCGCCAGCCTGCAAAAGTTTGGGAACCATTGCACTATACCAGTGCTTCTCAATTATTTTCTGTTACGCCCCCCCTAGCAAGAAGAAAACTATTCGCGCCCCCCCTCCCCACCGTGACTATCCTAACTTGTCTTGTCAGTCGTAAAATGTTGCACTGTCGCAAACGTGACAGAAGTAACAATGAGAGCGCCACTGCCGCCTGCTGTAGTAGATGCGCAATTACACTTTATTCTCGTACTGCCAAAAAAAAAAGCCTGTTCCCCAGGGTCACACGCGCCCCCCCAGGTATAGCACCGCGCCCCCCAAGGGGGGCCCGCCCCACTATTTGAGAAGCCCTGCACTATACGATCATGGCTTGGTGCTCAAATTCTGGCGAATGTTCTCTCTTTATTTAATTGTTAGGACTGAGAAACGAATTAAAATGCCGTGACCCGGATTCGGACCGGGGTAGCTGCGGCCACAACGCAGAGTACTAACCACTATACGATCACGGCTTGGTGCCCAGTTTCTGGCGAAAGTTCTCTTTATTTAATTGTTAGGACTGAGAACCGGATTAAAATGCCGTGACCCGGATTCGCTGCGGCCACAACGCAGAGCACTAACTATACGATCACGGCTTGGTGCTCAAGTTCTGGCTAATGTTCTCTCTTTATTTAATTGTTAGGACTGAGAAACGAAATAAAATGCCGTGACCCGGATTCGGACCGGGGTTGCTGCGGCCACAACGCAGAGTACTAACCACTATACGATCACGGCTTGGTGCCCAGTTTCTGGCGAAAGTTCTCTTTATTGAATTGTTAGGACTGAGAACCGGATTAAAATGCCGTGACCCGGATTCGCTGCGGCCACAACGCAGAGCACTAACTATACGATCACGGCTTGGTGCTCAAGTTCTGGCTAATGTTCTCTCTTTATTTAATTGTTAGGACTGAGAAACGAAATAAAATGCCGTGACCCGGAGTCGGACCGGGGTTGCTGCGGCCACAACGCAGAGTACTAACCACTATACGATCACGGCTTTCAGTTAAGGAGTTAAAAACAACAAAATAGAATAGGCTACGCAAGTTATAGTGGGCGGGCACTGCCCAGTGACGTCATGTGATGCGGCATCATTTCTCATAAGTGTCATGCTAACGTTACATCATTAGTTTGCACATTATGAGGGGTTTTAATTAGTGGCAAACTGTACGTCATTGTTCTCAAGTACTGTATTAGAAAAGAGAATGTTGGAATTTAGTTTATTCAAGGCAGGTTTGCGAACAAATGCCGCCATTATTAATTTAAATGTCAAGCTGCCAACATGTTTGGGGAGCCGGGGGTTTGCATCAACCGCAGGCTGGGAGTTCGAGCAGACGTTTTTGCGAGGAAAGACGACAGGGATTTGGTGTTCAACACTTTCTCGACGGTTCAAAATATGAAGGAGAGTTTGTTGATGGCCTCAGACAAGGACAGGGAAAGTACACCTGGAGAAGCGGAGAGGTAAGATGGCATTGTGGCAACAAGTGCAACATTTGTTTGTGGAACGTTTTAACCATTGTGGAACATGGTCACCTGCTCTCACCCTTGATCTTGATCACTTAAAAGTGATGCCATGGGAAAACCAAATCCACAATATCTGAGCAAGATTCACCAATGTCTGTGTTGTGTGTAGTTCTACGAAGGCTCTTTCTACAAAGACTACAGGCATGGTGATGGAAAGTACTGTTGGCCAACAGGCAGCAAATTCATCGGCAAATTCTACCTGAACTGGAGAGAGGGATATGGAATACACATTTACCCTGACGGAGCCATATTCAAGGTAAGAGTGACTTGCTAGATGCCACTGGAATGCTACGAAAGTGCTCCTCTCTTTTCCAGGGCTTGTACCACGCTGACCAGAGGTTTGGTCCTGGCGTGCTCAGCGAGTCAAGCGGCTGTCAGGATGTGGGCCTCTGGCACGGAAAGCATCTCATACAGCTGTGTTACTCGGTGCCAGGAAGCTTCAGCCTAAAAGACATACCTGAATATGCGCTCTTTGTGGAACAAGATGCTGCCTCAAGTTCTCAAAGTCAGGTCAGCATTTACAGCACGCTTGAGAACTAACCAAATTATTTCTGTATACTCTGTAAATAAACTTTAATAATTTTGTTGGATTTACACAATGGAGTTAGGAATTGTCCATTTTTTGCTTCTTCACAGACTCCCCAAACGGTTCTCTCTGAAGGAGCTGCCACGACAGATTCGGGGGTGAAGTATTTTGATGTCTTATCTACTAGATTGGATTTTTTATCTCAACTGGATGACTGTAATGCGCTTCATTTTGGAGTTAGCGAGGAGCCAGTATAAAACCAAATATAAATATATATATACAAAGCTAGTTTACTAATTGGAAAATGATCACAATAGCTTAAGTGTTGTGTTTACATGGTTTTTGTTTAGCGTGATCTGTAAATTGACATTCTGGTTTAGGTAGACTCAGATGACGATTTGCTTCTATACGATGACAATACCATTCTCCCCTCTGGCATTGAGAATTATTCCACTGATGTAGACCACCTACCGTTGCCCCCGCATGTCAGAAGAGTCTTTGACCAGGAATATTTTGGCCAGCTGTGGGAACCCGATTCCTGCTCGTACGAGGGCTACAAACGGGACCCGCCCTCCTCTCTGCCTTTACCGGCCCAAATGTTGGCTCACATTCACAAGTACAGGTCGGCCACAACTTAAAAGCTTGTGCAAAATACGCACAGAGCAAAAAGTCTTCAAATATGTGACGTCGGTTTTTTCTCTCCCTCTCAGGAAACAGGCTGAAACTTTGGACTGGGCTGTTTCCAAAGTTCTTTCATACCAAAGGGACAGTTTTGGTCCAAAAGGCTCTTTGGAGGTGGCATCGGAGTTTCTGATCCAGCAGGCTTCCGAAGGAGCGCGAGAGGCCGTTTTACAGGTTTTGCTAGATGGGTTCGTCCACCCCGATGTCGCTGATTCTCAGGGGCACACGGCGTTAATTGCCGCCGCAGTAAGTTGTCCCAGTGTGTCGTCCTTTGCTGCTTTTCCTTTGTTGATCGGTTGTGTGGTTGTGCTGCTCGCTCAGATGAACAGCCAGAATGATGTGATTGACCTTCTGCTGGACATGGGGGCTTGTATTGATAAGCTGAATTTTGAGGGTATGTCGTCTTTGTCCGTGTGTCTTGTGCTCTACTATCCCGTTCAGTGTTTGTACACGCATTCTGCAACTCCAGCCCCAGCACAGGTAAGAGTCGACAACGCAAACCTCCCGGTATCCAAATTTGGTTAATTCAGTATTTTTTTATTTTTTCACAAATCTAAAATAACTAGTCAGGAGTCTGTTTTATAAATTCAGTACACAGTCGACAGTCTTGAAAATGGAAGTTTGCAAGCTTAATGGTTCAACAAACATGCTATTTTTTTGTTCTGTTTCCTGAAAGACAACCCACTCGTAATTTCACGTGGCATTAATGAGTTGCTCAACCGATGAAATCAGACTCCAGAGCATTTTAAAGATGCATTTACATTCTCGATACCTCCACTGTAAAATGTGTTCTTGACTTTCCACAGAATGTCAATGAGGAGCCCGCCAATGAGGAGCCCGCCAATGAGGAGCCCGCCAATGAGGAGTTGACTCCTGCGGACGATCTCGGCGCCACGAACCAGATTCATTTGCCACTTTTGGAGGACTCAGTTCAGGTGATGGTTGCTCTCATACCAGTGAATGTTCAAACCCGAGCGTGGCGGTGCACACAATGAAGATCCCACCTCTGTCGAAAGTTATTCTTGTGTGCTTGCAGCAAGAAATCGAAGCAACCCCACTGCAGTCCTTTTCGTCTTCCTGCTCCATGTACAACTACAACATTCAAGTGTCGGAGAAGCTCCTGCAGGGCGCGGCTGAAGCTCTGAGTCACACCAGCTTTCCTCTGCATTCCGATACCCAGGAGACGGTTCGCAAATTAGCTGCCGAAAAATATATGTAAGTCCCGTACACCCCCCCCAATAACCTTATTGCTAAGTTGTTGTCGGTGCGACCAGGCACCGTTTTCGTTTGTCCACACTGAATCTGCTATTAGATCGGGGCGCGGACCCCAATATTTGCAAAGTCCCCTTGCCTGTCCTCTTTGTGGCCATCATGGCAGGAGACACTGAAACTGTCAGGAGACTTTTGCTGAGTGGAGCTTGCACTAGCATTTCTCTCTCGCTCAAGGTAGCATTGACGTGACTTTGAATGTTTTGCACTCAACTCGAAACTTTCCTCCTGCCAACGTAACGCCCGCATCATTGCAGTGGAAAGGCCTTTATCCTCTGCATGTAGCTGCAGTCTTGCGAGGCCCAGAAAGTCCCAAAATCATTGAACTGCTGCTGCACGCTTTATCCGACCCTGACGCGCGGGCGTCGGACCAGGATGAGAGCTATGAACTGGATAAGGTACGCGGGTTCTGCTCTGGGCGTCGTTCCATTGGCTGGAACCTCGAGTGATTGTTTGACAGGTTTCCATGGCGATGAGAAAATCAGGCAAGATCCACACGCAGCCCGGTCCTGAAGAAGGAGGTCGAACAGCTCTGCACATGATCTGCCAGAGACAAACGGACCACCGGGTGAGGAAATACACCAATGACCATGCAGATGACATCATATGCACTTGGGGATTGTTGTTGTTTTTTTCCCTTGTGGCTCTGATCACTTTGTGTTCTTGTTTTGACTACAGAATGCCAGCAAGGCGGTCTCAGTCCTGCTCTCCCACAGAGCCAGAACCGATCTCCTCTGGAGTGGACACTCGCCTCTTTCTTTGGCCATATCAAGTGGCAATGACATGGTAACTAACAATGTAGAAATTGAAAGGAATGCAATGATGATCAGGCCCCCCCCCCCCTCATTCCCGAGGAAGGCCGTGAAAGTGCTCCTAAAGGAAGGTGCAGATCCCAACATTCCGCTGGGTCACGGAGTGGGCAACGCCCTTTGTGTCGTCAGTAACTTTAGCTACGACTTGGATAGCAAAAGAGTCAAACTGGTAAAGTATTCACTTTGCTTCACATGGATTTTCATCTTCCCCAAGATGGCAAAGTACAAAATAAATTGTGCACTGCAGTTGTTTTTACTCAGTCCTGACTTGGAAAAACCCACAGCGGGAGCCGAGAGATCTGTCATAATCCTTACATGAAAAAAAAAAAGCCCAATTCGATATTTTTCAGTGAGGAAAAATGACCATGCTTCTTTGCTTATATTCGTCATGTACATACTTTGATTTGTTTGTGCGATGCAGTTGGACATGTTAATAAAAGCTGGTGCCGACATGTTGATGCAAATTCCAATCGGTGATTTGAAAGGGACTGCGGTTGACTATGCACACTTCTCTTTCAACCAGGTAAGACAACTTCATTCAAAAGAGTTTAATGAAACTGTAGTGAGGCATTTTGGAGTTGTGGCCTATCTGGTAACTTACTTGACCAAACCTGGGACACACATCTCATTCAAAAACACAGCTCATGGTTACACCTATGCCACCATCTAGGATAAGCGTATTGCTAATACGCCCTTCAGCACGCTCAACACGGAGGAGAGAGAAACATTCCAAGCACGCCGTCACATACTCAGCTTAATGGGAGATCTGCTACGAAACGAGGCTGTCGAGAGAGAGAAAGAACAATTAGAGAGAGAAAAGCATCTTTTACAGAATAGTGAGTGTGTCATTGTTTGTTGCACAATATACATTGTTCTTGACACCCTGGACTTAAAGTGCTATATTCCTTTCAGGTGACGACACAAGTTCTGACAAACAAACTCCAGTAGCAAGGTAGCCCGATAGACTGTTGTTCACTGGTCCCATATGGTGATGATGTCATGATAGGCTTTTCTAACTTTGAATATTTTTCCAGGCAACCATTTCGGTTCTGCTATCATTGTGGCCTATCTGCAGCGGTGACGCTGAATCCTTGTACTCGCTGCCTCAAAGTGCTCTACTGCTCAACGCATTGTAAACTAAAAGCATGGAACAAAGGACACAAGCAAGAGTGTGTCCGGAAGTGTAGGCACGTTCCGGCCACCCAAATATCACATAGTCAGAAAAAGAGCAAGAAAAAAAGTGAGAAAATTTTCAATTTAGGCTGTGGAATCAGAGGGCCACATCGTTCACAACAAAAGTAAAATAGCAAGTACTACGGGGGGAGGAGACCCCTTTCACTTTTGTGCCTACGTTTACATGGACACATTAATTGGATTTAAAAATTTGATTGCAATAAAGTTTAAAGTAGATATGGACGAAGCGCTCTTTTGTTTGTACAGAAGTTGCAACAGCTTGAGTATATTTGGTCTACATTTGGTCAATCTGCGCACGTGAAAATAATTTGTTCCGATCGAAAGTGTCAAGTGTGGAAGTCCGATTCGGATCAATATTTTGAAAATATTGCATTTGATCATGATTTTAATCTGCTGTAATCGTATTAAAGAACTTTTGTCCATGTAAATGTCAAGTCAAGTTTATTTGTATAGCCCTAAATCACAAGCAGTCTCAAAGGGCTTCACATAGACAAAAATTGACAATTATTCTCAAAGCATCCCCTGATCTTAAGCTCCCGAAAGGGCAAGGAAAAACTCAAAAACCCCTGCCAGGGGAAAATGAGAAATGTAGTTTTCTCTAATCCCTGCCGGTGTGTGAATTAGTTTTTGTGTGGCGTTCAAGAAGATATAATTAAAATAATTTTATGAGTATCAGTACACTGTACACAACCCAATTTGATGATGATAAAAATTGTAATGCATGCAAGAATTCGAAGTTTCGAATACAATAATTACACCGTGATTGGTTTGCTTTGTCATAAAAGTAATGCAATGGTGCCGCTCACAGTTGCAGTCAAGCTGTTTGCATAGTTGCTGCGGATTCTTGTGTATTACATCATCCAGATAAGATGAGTCAGCAGCGGGACGGATAACAACACACCAAGCAGGAAGCACCATATGACTAACAAGCAGCTCATTTTTGACGTGCGGGATGGACCTGGAGGAGCAAGAAAATGAACTGCTGGCTCTGCAAAGCATCTTCAGCTCAGAGGAGTTTACTCGACATGACTCCAAGGCTTTAGGAGAACTTCGAGTGTCAGTGGAGCTGCCCTCGGGATATGTGGTGGCACTCGCACAAGGTAAATGACTGAAACCTTGCTCAAGACATAACATTTTTGAATCAACCAACCAATCAATCACTTTATTTATCCCGAATAACAATTAGAAGCAACGACTGACAGTTACAGTCCCAAATAAAATAACATGAAACATTAAATTCACACAATAATCCAACAGGAATTACTGAAGGGATACATGTGAATAATCTGCTGTAGAAAAAAGGCAGTTTTTAAAGTAAAAACTGTCCAAAATATGATTTTATAGATTTTTTTTATGTGAGAAGAATTAAGTTCACCTGTAAAGGTCATAGTGCTTTTCAAAGAATCACTTTTCTGTGATTGTATTATGAAAAATAATGTTTCCATTCCAGCCCAAGTTTTCCCCTATTCCTATTTGCTTTTCCAAAGGTAACTCAGTGAAGCAGTACAAGGTCTCATTCCTTCCACCACTGGTTCTGACCTTTGGACTTACTGAGGATTACCCCTCCTGCTCTCCTCCTTCCTTCACTCTCAGTTGCAAGTGGCTCACACATGAGCAGGTAATATGAGCACCACACGCAATCATGGCGCTTGGATGACATAATGGATGACGTGTGCCATTTCCTCCAGCTTGCAGCTCTGGGAGCTCACCTCACCGACCTCTACCGAGCCACCGCAGGGAATGTGGTGCTCTTCTCCTGGGTGCAGTTCCTGAGAGAAGATACGCTCACGTTCCTGAATGTCAGTTCTGTGCTGGACCTGCCCAACGAGCACAGCGCCCCGTACAAGAGCAAAGGCTCGAGAGATGTTGCGCTCCCGGAACACAAAAGAAATGAAACCACCTTTCCTTCGGGATACGAAAATGTTCACCTTTCGGGTTGTCTTGCTGACGATAGGACGGACGGTTGCGACGAAGACTCTCGGGGGGCCGCAGATTCCAGCATGGCGGACCAAAGTCATTCAATCTCTCACCTTGTCACATGCGGTGATGTTGAAACACCTGTAAAAGTTGCCGGGGACACTTTGGCGGCGTTCTCCACTCTTGCATTTAGTCCAGCGCAAATCCTCCTGTCTGAGATTTTGATCCACGATGCAGCCCAGGCACAGAAAGTTTTTGCACGCACAGTTCATGACTGCGCCGTGTGTTTCGTGAGCTACCTGGGTTGCGAATGCATAAAGATCGAGGAGTGCGGTCACGTCTTCTGCCGGGCCTGTCTTGCCCAGTTCTGCAGGTTGCAGATAACTGAGGGAAATGTACTCGGGGTCACCTGCGCTGAGGCGGGCTGCACGGCCTCGCCCACACCGGCGCAAGTAAAACGTCAACGACGCCTTCCCGGCAGATGTTTCCCGCCATCTTTGATTCAATTGTGTTTCCATCTGAAAGGTGGCGAGTCTGGTAGGAGAGGAACAGTTCAGACGCTACGACCGACTTCTTTTGCAATCCAGCCTGGACCGCATGGCAGGTGCGACTTTGGGGTGCTTACCTACAAAGTGGATGACCCCGAAAGAAACCAATTGTGCTATATGTCACGCGTCTGACCGCATCCTTTCAGATGTGACGTACTGCCCACGGCCCTACTGTGCATCACCCATCATTGTGGAGAAGGACAGCTCTGCAGCGCTCTGCTCCGTTTGCGCCTTCGCCTTCTGCGTCAGCTGCAAGAAGACCTACCACGGAACTCAAGGCTGCAATCCAGCCGGGTTGCCCAGGAGACTGCAAAGCAAAGACACAGAGGAAGGCGGTGCAACCTTGCCACACTCACTCGGTAGCTTTTATGTGCTTGCTGGCTACTTTATTTGTTTTACATAAGCTAAAGCTAGGAGGTATTTCAAAATTCTAGGAATAAACATAACGTAATTTGCATTTTGCTGTGTGCGTTTCAGAGGGTATGAAGTTCCTGTGGGATGACTACGTCAGTGGAAGTGAGCAGAGGCGCCGTCTGCTGGTGAGCAGGTACGGTCGCAAGGTTCTTTTCCTCAATCTGGAGTCATCACTGAGTGAGGGATGGATTCATCTCAACACCAAAAACTGTCCGTCCTGCTTCAGCAAGATAGAGGTACGTTGACTTCACTTGATAGTTAAAAAGAAATATTGAAAGCATATTTTTGTCCAATGTGTTTGTGTCGTAGAAAGACGCCGGGTGCAACGTAATGACATGCTCACGGTGTTGTCGAAGGTTCTGCTGGATCTGCCTGGCCATGCTTCCATTCACCAGTATACGGCAACACTTTGAGAATGGCGCATGTTCCCAATACTAATGAAAAGGCGCATGTTCCCAATACTAATGATAAACGATGACCAGCACTTTTGCTGGAGCTGAGCTCAATACATTTAGACTACTCCAATTTTATGCCAATACTAGTCTACACTGTGGCTACAGAAATACATTCACAAAATGCTTGTTTTTTTAAACAAAATTTAAACTTTGACCATTGCACGCTGGAAGTGAATTTATCATAAGACACTCTAATAAACATTTCAAGTTGGTTATTAATATAATCATGTTTATTCTTCAGTAAGAACATACTGTCTTCAGTCATCAGGGGAAAATAATTAATAATATTGAGTGGCATGTTTCATTTCTGAGCAACAGTATTATGACAATTGTAATGCCCGCGTCAGCACAGCGTTGAAAATAACATCAGCGTAGGCAACCGAATACCAAAAATGATCTCATCTTATTAATGCAACAAATAAGCCCCAAAATGTTTGTCTGCAATGTGTAACCCAAAAGAAAACAAATCTCCTGTGCCGATTGGTCACCAAGCTTACTGATTCTGAGTGCACAAAGAAATTCTTCTCAATAAAATCAGTGCAACCACACTTCAGAAGGGACCAGTGCCCTTGCTACTCTCAATTGTAGTGAGACATCAGAATTATGATTCATTTATTATATTAAAAACAAATCATGTTACTAATTGAAAACAATTTACAATTTCTTGTCATTGGGCCATAAAATCATTGCAGTTGTACTCTATCAATCTGTTACAAATTTTGAAAAAGGTTGGTGACTCCCGAATGACACTTTCAGGCTCATGCAAAGTAAGTAGGAGTCGTAAAACATGGAGAAAAAAAATCTTCTGTGCCCTAATGTTTTTTGAGCCACTCCATGCGGTGTCCTTGATATATAAAATGCTCCCGACAGTTGCACTCCGATCCGACTCACATGCTGCAGTCTCAAAAGACGGCAACACTTTGGCCATACTCGATTGCCAATATTGTCCCTCTTACGACAAATCGAGTGTGTATTCATGCTCTGTATGATGAAACAGTTCTGCTAAGTTACACTCAGAGATGGCGGCTATCGTGTCTGCCGGCCAATATTTACATGGGGTGATGAAAACCGATGATGGATGAGGCAGCTTGGATGTTTGCTTGGCATGAATCCTCTGAATGGCCTTGAGCAAGACGCCAAAGACTCATGGCACGAGCGCTTGTGATCACTGCTGATGGGGAGGGCATGCTATCAAGAGCTTTACAGAAAACCTTGAAAAGAAAAGTAAAAATAAATGACTGCCTAAAGCAGAAAAAAAAGGCACCCAAAAAAAAAAACATTCCCTTGGCAATTTTACCTGGTGGATTTATGTACAGTATTTTCAATGGAAATGTATTTACTGCAATGATTTGAAACCTAAGACTGCTCGGAATACAAGGATATAACTTTATCTTTGGTGCAATATATTAAGCATAATAATACTTTTCATAGTGTTTTGCCTCTTCTGATATATCATGCCAAATATTTTCCCATAGACAAAAAAATTGTGACTAATGTTGGTTTTGACTGTAGTTTCTAAAGTAGTTGTTGCACAATAGATTCCTGACAATTGTAGATTTGAAATAGTTACAGTAGTACGAGTAGACATAAATGTTAACCCAATATCAAAGACATGTACACTACAAGTAACCTTTATAAATACGCCTGTAATATAATTGTATATGATTTTCGTAGAGAAAGCAACCAGGCAAGAATATCGAAACTCGTCAGTAATCTCAACGACATTGCCAGGATGGTTGGCCAAAGCTTCTTTGTAAGAATTCACTTTCCCTACAACTGAAGGCACAAACAAGGCCAGCCGGGTGAAGCCTTAAGCCTGATCCAAAGGACCACTTGAGGTCCGCAAAGGCCACCAGATTCATGTTACACATCACGCTTGTTGTTCCTGACACGTCATCTTGGTTGTGCTTTGGAATTGATCCCGTTCATAGGACCAGCGCCATTGTTTTTGTTCTTCCAATTGATCCAACCAATTGTGTTACATCACGTTACGTTACATTGGATCCTGAGTTGGACAGAAAAAAAAAGAAACCAGAGAAGCTATAATTTCACAACAACAGAGTTGCAACATGTTGACACAAACGCCTCCATAAAATGCCCGCAACAAATATTTTCGTTTGACCGCTTGGGTCTCACGCTGTTCCCACGATCCTTAGCTGTATCCCAAGTTCTCCATCTCGTTGCGGTACCTCAGCTCCGACACTTTGGCTTTGTGTTGCTTGCTTTCCAGATGCTGTCGGAAGTCCGTTTCTTGTTCGGCTCCGCAGTTGCACATGGAGCAGTAGAACTGTCCGCTGGGGGTCACACACATGGCTAAATCCCTGGGGATCCGCTGCCTCGGTCTGGGGTTGTAGTACGGCCCTGCAGACAAACAACAGCCAATCTCTGGAGGTTGGAAAAAATGTTGCTACCCCGCTGGTAAAATAGGAAAGGGCGAGCTTTTACCTTGCATGGAGGTAGGAAGCTGTGGGCTCCGGCGATTTTTTACCAATCGGTACTCATTGCCGTCTTTCCTGTTCCTTCTCGGGCTTACATCACGACTGCAGTCCCTGAAATAGAAGGTCCCGAGTGTCAAGCTTTCACGTGACGAACTGTATTTTCGGACACAAAAAAATGCTTCATCAATTTGCAGACCATGTTTTCATAGTGCACGTTTTAGTCAAGCGAGTGAAAGTGTGAAGCTTACATGTTAGTGGTGTTGTGCTGAGCCTCGGCCAGCCGAAGTTTCTTTGCATGGTTCTTGCCCTGGTAGTGAGCCTGTGCCACCAACTGAGAGCTGAAGGAGGCATCGCACAGCTTACAGTAGTCATTCTCCGTGGCCAAAATTACCCGGCTGGGCCCCTTAGACAGCGCCTGCAGACACACGACAAAGCAGTGCAGTCTTTGGCTTTGCACATCCAAACGAAAGAAAATTGACCCGTGTCAGCGGATTGTCTACTTGAGCAACAGATTTGGTGGGTTGGCGCCTCACCTGCCTTGTGGCATCGCTGTCATTGGACCCCGAGATGAGGTTCGTCTGCCCGGCTACCTCAAGGACTTCGGGGATCCTGATGGCTGGCGGCTGCTGACTACCAGCCAAGAAATTCCGCATTTTCTTACTGTGGTTCTTCCCCTGGAGGGACAAAGTGGCAGAGAGTTGTACGCTGAACTGCACATTGCTGTGCGTTTTGCGACTGCTAACCTGGTAGTGAGCCTGTGCCTGCTGAGCTGAGTTGACAGTAACATTACAGAGTTTACAGTACAATGGTTTACAAAGTTCTTCCAGAACAAGCGTATCCTCCTGCTCCTCCCGGCCCAGAAGTGAGGCCTCTTCCCGGGGTTGCTCGCTGGCTGGGGGTCCCGGACCTGGAAGAAGACCCGACACCGGCGATGAGATCAGGGGAGGCCCGGGTCTTAGGGGCAGTTGGGAGAGTTCCTGGTTCGGGATAAGCGGAGAGGGCAAGGGACCGGGGGGCGGGGGGAATCTGTTGGCTCCGGCAGGCACAGGGGGAACCATCGCATGTGCATGGTTCAAAAGAGGAGGCCTGAGTGGTTGCGTGAGCTCTAAGGAAGGAGGCACCATAGCTTGGGAGTGGTCCAGAGATGGTAGTCCTAAGGTGTGTGTCAAGGAAGGAGGCCCCAGTGGCGGCGGCGGGCCTAAACGATGCACTGGCGCAATGGGAAGAGGCCTCAAGGTGTGAGTGGCAGTCATTGGAGGCGGCACCAGAGTCTGGGCGCCCACTATGTTGGGCGGTCCGATCGCCGTGGTGGGGACAACCGGCGCAGCGACGAAAGGCGGCGGAGGTCCCAGCTGATGCGCAAAAGGCTGCTGGGCATGGCTGAAGAGACTCAGAGCAGGCTTCAACATGGCCTCTGGTCCTGAGCACAGGAAGATGTGCCACCGTGCAAGTTAGTCAACAATCATGAAGATCAACATGTTTACTTTAAACCGGCGTTGCTTTACAATGTCATCTTATTCATGCAGTGATTCATTATGATGGCTCACGTTTGGCGGAAGAAATCACTCCGACCGACACCCATGAGGCAGCATCAGCATTTAACCCAGCTGTGAGGGAACGGGCCTGACCGTCACACCAGCAAGCCGATGAGGTCTTGCATCCACTCTTGAGTGGCTACAGTGTCTTCCTCGTTTACAGATGCGCAACTCAGACGTCTAATTTTAGACCGACATCTGCAAGCCGCATTCCCAAAAGTCACTTGACACTGGTGTGCCTATTGCATAACATAAACAAACACATTTTCATTTCTCTCAGAAAGAACTTAATGTTATCACAAACGTTTAAGAATTTAGTCTCGGATTAGGTATAAATGGCTGCTTGAAATAATCTGGTGATTTTTACAAAGTAACCGGCATAAAACAGCCATATGACAATAATCGAAAGCCTGGCGAGAAATAAGAAACGACGAAAGCCCGGAGGACAGAAAGGCTTCACACTTGAATGAGGATCGGAAAGATTACGATGAGCCGGCAGCAATGCGGCCAAGCGTACGACGATGCAGACGTTAAAGTCCTCCAGCGTACGCAAAAAGTGGCGTTCAAAATCAGCTGTTTAAGTGACAGATTGCGCACGTCGCACGCTCGGCAATCATCTCGCAGCTGTGTCATAGCTTTCCATCTGGAATTCTACTGGTTGCCTGACGGTAGCATTTCATGGGCCCAAAATAACACACTGGCGCTCACCTGCCACGCGTGACCTCAGGAGAAAACTATCGTTGAGGTGACGCCGACATCGTCCTGTCAACTGATTTGGATTTGAAATTATTCGAAGAAGTCAAATATATATATATATGAGTAATTTGAGTTACTGTCGATGTTATTTTAGTTGTGTTTGTGGTTGAAATGTATGACCCACTGAGGGCTTAACTTCTAAAGGGATATTATTTCATCCATCTTGAAATATGAGTACATAGTGATTGACATGCCGGCGCATGGAAACAAGCAGACCTACTTGTAAAGATTCATGCCAGTGATTTGCCGATCCAAAATTTGGGAATTGTGATGACATTAATTCAGAATTTGTTTGCCATTCTTTTAGGTTAATGACAGCATGTCAACTAGAATCTGCACTTTATTTGAACGACTAACTACGTGTTTTGGATTCATTTGACTCAAGTAAGGCGTATCTTCCTCTTGGCTGACTGCAGAACTCAGTTTTATTTGTCTTTCTGACACTAAATATGCACAGACTTTTATACTTTCCTTTGACCACTTTTGAGGGAGTAAAAATAGCATTAATGAACTGAGCTATGTCAAACTTGATTATTCGCAACGTCGTTCAAAGGAACACTTTGTTGCCACTGTATTCCGAAGTCGCAGTTCTTGCCGGATTCTTTTTTTCCAGGTTGAAATCATGACACTGTAACCTCTTCTTTTCTTGGAGAACGGCAATCTCATGGGATCCAGCAGGAATCTCTAAATAGGCCAAGTTCTCTTGTGTTTTTTTTCCCTTCACCCGTTGTATCACATCAATTATGGAGCAATGAGAAGCACATGCCTCCTGCACTTCTTCCGTCCGCTTCACTGGACAATGAGAAGAGTGCACAATCAATACATGTTCACAATGCTTACTGTACCAAATGATGCTATGCAACCACAACTACTATTTTGATCATAAAAAGCCACCAACGGTTTATTTGTACTGAATGTTCACCTCGAGAATGCAGAGTGTTCAGCCAGATAACGTTCTGCATTCTCGATTAGCCCTTCCCTATGAAACGTTTGAACATTTTGCTGCTGATGAAACTTACCGTATTTTGCGCCCTATTAGGCGCACCGGGGTATAAGGCGCACCTTCAATGAACGGCCCATTTGAAAACTTTGTCCATATATAAGGCGCACCGGACTATAAGGCGCATAAACTAGAAGCTTTACTGCAACAAACTGAGGTTGACTAGGGTTGCGGTATGCACCCACTAGCCAATAACCAACGAGCCCTCTGTAAACAATCGCGTTTCTCAAACGATCTCCTATAAAATTTTTGGAACTGACTAAAGTTCGATCCAACGCATTGGTACTACTTACCTATGTTTCCCTTCCATATCGATCCGTAGATTTACTCGAAACATGAACAGAGCAGCCTATTTTGACATGAAATAGCCTCGCGCGTATAGCAGCTATCGTTATAGCATTAGCCATCCGCAATTTCCTATGAGCCTCAGCTCGCTATCTCCCATGAGCCTCAGCAAAGTGTGAACAATTGCGTTTCTCAAACGAGCTCCTATAAAATGATCAGAACTGACTAAAGTTCGATCTAACGCATTGATACTACTTACCTATGTTTCCCTTCCATATCGATCCGTAGATTTTCTCGAAACATTAACGGAGCAGCCTATTTTGAAATGAAATAGCCTCGCGGGTACAACAGCTATTCGGTGACGCCCCCTGACTACAGTTACCGTAATGTTGGGAAGCGATGCGACCTTGTAATTTACTAGTCGTACTAAAACGTACTAAAACATTTTGGCAGAGCACTGTGTACAACCAGTATGGATCAACAAATTCATCACTTGATCCATATATAAGGCGCACCGGCCTATAAGGCGCACTGTTGACTTTTGATAAAATGTTAGGTTTTTAGGTGCGCCTTATAGGGCGGAAAATACGGTATATATATCCAAGTCCTGATTGTAAGGATGCTGACAGATGAGCATTGGCACAATTTAGGTGGACCGGCGCAACTCCATTAATGCAACTATTAAGCGTCTAATCAGATTGCTCTGAGCTGATGCTGCTGCACTCTCAAGCCCTAGGGGGCACATTTGAATGACGTCAGGGAATTGCTGTGATGTGATGACCAGTGTTCTTGTCAGCCACATAGCATCTCACCGGCTCTCAGCCTTCACATGTAATTTATGCAGAGATTGTGTCCTGGATCGTTTTGCTGCAGCATAACCAAATGGGGGGAAAGCGCAGCATTAGCGGCAACTGCGGGGGTGTCATGCATGCACACCTTGTACTGACTGCAGTACATGTCATGCTCGTGTAAAAATTGCGCACAATAAACGCAGCCCTCGAGAGTGACGTCACGAATCAAATACGTAACTATATTTGTGTTCAATTACAGAGGGGCCACAGATATGAATCCTTGCGGTCTTCCGGGGTTTTCAAAACAATCTGTATCACAAGACGGGTCAGGTGCTTGATGCACTCCTCTTGATATATAGCACACGCGCAGAATGTCCATCTTTCTATGATCAATTCCTCTAATGCCTCTCATTTCATTCTCCCTGTACCGTGACGCATAAAAACCCGCTGTCATACACCGGGGGTCCTGCATGGTAAGCCTTTCTCCTTACCTGGCAAACGGGACAGATAATGGCTGCTGCCGCTGTAGCTGACAGCGGGCGAGGTGTAATTCCTGCAATAATGTGCACTCTGGTAATACGCCGCATCCCCGTTTCTCAGCTGCAGCGCCATCACTGCAGACGCATCATCCCTCTGCCTACTTCTCCCCCAAAAGCCGGCTGAGCACTGGGCAGCGTGACAGCGCCTCGCACTTGCTCAGGAACTACGGTGTCCACGGCAGGGGGAGACAAACTGAGGGAACACTTTTGGCAATAGGAGAGGAATACTATTAATAAGGAAACACGTTTTTAACAATTGCGCATATAGTATGGCTCAAATTCTATAACGAACGCATCAGGGTACAAAATAGACCGACCGGCGGTGCCGATGTTTACCAAGCACCCCCCTCTTAATGGTATAATCCACGTCCCATATCATCGGTTGGTTTGCATGGGCGGCATGAAGATATGAGCATCTTTTAGTCCATGTATACATTATATTACATTATATTACATGTACATTATAATGTACTAGTCCAGTAGTGCTCACCGGGAACACGATAAATTGATGGACCTATACTTGTTAAATTGTTAAATGACTGCCTTCTAGTGACCCCCCCAATAAAGTTCCACTTTTGGCCTACTTGTATAAGATTAAATGTTGCAGTAAATTACTGCACACTAGTCATATGCCATTGTCACCCACAACGTAACTATGGGTGCACCAATGGATGTTCATAAGGACCATTCAGATCCATAAATCACTGAAGGGAAGTGAGATACATCTAAACATTTTCTTTTGTGTGGATTGTAAAATAAAGTAAGAAGGGCTTTGTAATGCAATGTAGGTCTGAAATGCTGAAGAAGAAGGGCCATCCATTTTTGTGTGATGTGAGTGTAATGTTCAGAGGCAGACACATGAGGCTGCACAACTTGACCGGAGCACTTCTTAAACATCCTCGCCTCCATCCCCACTCACTGAACACGAACACGCGACTCTCGTTCGCTTCACCATAACAAGTTAAGCACATATCGCAACGCAGCGAGGAATACTGTTGCCGTGGTGGATTAAAGGGTAATCTCGGATTGCTGATTTGAAGGGACTGGGAGCAGATTTTGCGTTTTATTTTCTCCACCGGCGTCGCCAGCCGTCAACCGGCCGCTGAGAGCTGGAGGGGTCGGCTCGCTGGCTGGCATTAGCCGAGCCGAAAATTGCACCATCATCTTCAAGGCTTTTGACACCCGTGGAAAGGAGGAGCAAACAAGGTTTGTATGTGGGATAGAACAATTTCACCAGTTTGAGTCTATGTTCTAGCAAGGCGAATGAATGCGAAGCTAGCTAAGTGTTCCAAAATAGATTAGCATTGTGCTTTTTTTTTTAAACGTGTTGGCAATCAGTAACTTGACTGTGTTGTCTGTCAATTATGACAACAGGTTTATCTTGATGATCTCACGTTATGGCTCAGTACGCGTTGGCAGCATCACCGTGCTGTCAACTCGGATAGCCCGTTGCTAGCCTAGTTGCTAACGTCACCCTCGATTGACCTGATGTTGTTTGTGTTCAGCCTCCTCTCTGTCTCCACACCCCCAAACTGGCAGCATGAGGTTGGATTGGAAGATGAAGGGTGGAACTAGTCTGTCATCTTTCTCTCTCTAAGGTATATTTCTCTCGTAATAATGATACATTTGTCTCGACTGCATTTCGAAGTTCACATCCTGTGTTGTTGGAATGGAGAGTCGAGCTTAATAGCACTCGTTACACTTGAAATAGTTACGTTTGTGTAAATTAACATTGGTAATTTGTTAGGTTTGAGGAACACATTTTTATATTATGTTAAAAAAACACGTAAAGGTTGAGTTGAGGATATTTTTGAGTTTGCCAATGTGTTGGTCCATTAAATAATCTTGGTACACGTTTGTGTGGAGGCCAATGTTCCCCCACTCCCCACATCCTGTGTTGTGAGGAAGCTTCCTTTTTTGGCCCCAAAGTGCTTCGCTGCATCCTGATCATGGTCACAGCTCACAGATTCGCTCAATGCACATTGTGTTCTTTACTCTTGTTTATTTTGAAGCTCACTTTACACAGTAATAATGAAGTGGTGTACTAGTGTTTCCCACCAATAGACCGAAGGTAATCTCATCCAATGTGTTGCACTATATCCCAAAATGTTGTTTTTGTAAAGTTTGCTCGTGCTCAGCAGTTGTTTTAGTCTTTGTTGAACGCTCTTGTTGTGCTCGCAGCTATTTTGCGCGGCTAAGCTGGGAGACAGAGAGGAAGATGCCTCCCAGGCCGTCCTCGGGGGAATTATGGGGCATCCACCTGATGCCTCCCAGGTAGAGGATGCCGAATTCAGTTTAGCCACAAATGCAAGTGGCTAGACAAGCAGCTGCTAAGAAATAGATGTTCTATCTGCAGGATCTTGGTGGATTGCCTGCTGCCCAATGGAATGATTCTGACCCTGGAGTGCCTCCGTGAGGCAACTCTCATCACCATCAAACATGAACTGTTTAAAGAAGCCAGAAAGTATCCCCTCCATCACCTCTTGCAGGAGGAGACCTCTTACATCTTTGTCAGTGTTACTCAGGTAAGCATACTTTTATTAATTATAGAACGTCCAAAGATTAATTTTTGGAAGCCTTGCTTCCGTGTCCGAGACGTTCCAGGACTTGTTTGTCCTAAAGTTGTCGTCATTATTGTCATGCATGAGAAATGCAGACTGCATTTTCCTGTCTGTAGGAAGCTGAGCGGGAAGAGTTCTTCGATGAGACACGGCGGCTGTGCGACCTCAGACTTTTTCAGCCTTTCCTCAAGGTCATTGAACCGGTTGGCAACCGAGAGGAAAAGATCCTGAACAGAGAGATAGGTGAGTCGCAATAGAGGTGGATAGACTGAAGGCTAGCAAACTGTGATGGTCAAAATGCCATTTTTTTTTATTTTGCCAGGTTTTGCCATCGGTATGCCAGTGTGTGAATTTGACCTGGTGAAGGACCCCGAAGTTCAGGACTTCAGGAGAAACATCCTGAATGTGTGTAAAGACTCTGTTGAACTGAGAGATGCCAGCGGGCCCCATAGCAGAGCCCTCTACGTTTATCCGCCCAACGTGGAATCCACGCAGGAACTCCCAAAACACATTTACAGCAAATTGGACAAAGGTTTGCATTTGACCATCATTCCAGACGATAAGTCAAATAAAATCAAAACAAATCAGTTTTGTCAACATTGCTGATTGATGTATGTGACCAACCAACATCTTAGCGCATTTCATTGGCAAAAGGTCGCATCACATCTAAAAAAAAAAAAAAAAAAAAGCCGTATTTTCCGGCCTATAAGGCGCACCGGACTATAAGGCGCACCTTCAATGAATGGCCAGTTTTAAAACTTTATCCTTATATAAGGCGCACCGGACTATAAGGCGCACCATTAATGCATCGTGTCAGATTTTTAATCCAAATCAAATCATTCTCCATTTTATCTTTTTTATTTCAACTTCAGACAGAACAAATTACTTTATAATCATAAAATAATGATCCATAGTCTTTTTGAGTCATGATTCATAGTCTTCAGCGGGCCACTTATGATTGATTTCATCACACAATGCTTTGGGCCAGTTTAAATTTAGGAATTTGGTCCATATATAAGGCGCACCGGACTATAAGGCGCACTGTTGGTTTTTGAGAAATTTTTAGGATTTTAGGTGCGCCTTATAGGGCGGAAAATACGGTACTGTTGACAGGCTGAAATCGGTTCAGAAGTTCAACAATGGCCGTACACAATGACTCAAGAATGAAAGTAATTGTCAATTAATTCCTCTCTGCTCGATTGATTGATCATGTTCTGACCTCAGTGTTGACCTGTTTGTCTCGTTGTCTGTCTCAGGTCAAATTATTGTTGTCATTTGGGTGATTGTTTCTCCAAATAACGACAAACAAAAGTATACATTGAAGATCAACCACGACTGTGTGCCTGAACAGGTCACTCAAGATCTCAACACACATACCAAAATACCTCTCAGCTTGTTTATTCCATCTGAGGAAGACAAATGACAGCTAAACCGCTTTTTTTTTTTCCTTTCAAATCTTTTGTTGATTCCAGGTGATTGCAGAGGCCATTCGCAAGAAGACGCGCAGCATGCTGCTCTCCCCCGAGCAACTGAAAATGTGTGTTCAGGAGTACCAGGGCAAATACATCCTCAAAGTTTGTGGCTGTGACGAGTACCTGCTGGAAAAGTACCCAATCAGCCAATACAAGGTTAGTGAAGTGACATGTCAGCATCCGATAACGTCTTAGGCATTACAGGTAGTTTTTCGCAGCGGCATGGCCTTAAATGTTGCGCTTTTGAAAATCGAACTATTTTCAGTGTTGAATCGACTTTAAACGCTAGCGTCCGTGGAATTGACGTCCCCCTCCCATCTTGTCTCCCCGTCCCTCTGCCGCCAGTACATTCGTAGTTGCATCATGCTGAGCAGGATGCCCAACTTGATGCTCATGGCCAAGGACAGCCTCTACACTCAATTGCCTAGCGACAACTTTGTCCTACCGTCGTACTCCCGCCGCATCTCCACGGCGTCATCGTATATGAACGGAGAGGCGGCCGCCAAGTCGCTGTGGACCATCAACGGAAAGCTGCGAATACGGATCCTCTGCGCCACCTATGTTAACGTCAACATAAGAGACATCGACAAGGTGAGAATAGCTGCTTTTTAGCGGATGAGTCGTTGTCAGGTGATTTTTCCTTGCTAGTTGACGTGTCGTTGAGAAAGGGTGTCAGCGATGGTTATTATTTGATCTTCTTCGTCGTCTATTCTTTCAGATTTATGTGAGGACCGGCATTTACCATGGAGGAGAACAGATGTGCGACAATGTCAACACGCAGAGAGTGCCCTGCTCTAACCCCAGGTGACATTTTCCTTTTCACCAGAGCGCTGCACTGTTTCATTGCAGCACCGTTCGAGGCACTCCTTGCTCGTGTCCACCATTGTGGCGTTTCACCAACGTTGGTCTCTTCTGCGTCTCTAGGTGGAACGAGTGGCTGACCTACGACATGTACATCCCCGATGTCCCGCGAGCCGCCAGACTTTGCCTTTCCATTTGCTCCGTCAAAGGCAGGAAGGGAGCAAAAGAGGTAACGTGGACATTGATAGTGTAAAGAGACACCGACTGAGCGGGCCTTGGTCCTTTCCCTGCCACGTTTGCGGATGTTCTTTCACACAGCGCCTAAATTAAAGATAAACACCTTCTCCACACAGCGGCCTTTTGTTCAAGCGTTTACTTTAAATAGACACAATTTGAGCGACTGCCAACATGAAATACTGTCCGCTCGTTTATCGCCCGCGCCCTTCACTGACCCTCAGCGAAGACTCGCTTTGTAGGTCGCGGCGTTATCGTTAAACCTTTCTTTGGTTTCAGTAAAAATGGCGACAAAGCAAGCTTGCTTGATGATGCTTCGACATGAAATTAAAACGCAACGTGGATCCTGCCGGGGGCCATCAAATTGGTTTCTTTTTCAAAAAAGGCTTTGTGTCTGGAACATCCTGGATTCACGCTGATGCCCACCTTCTCTTATACTTTGGCTGACTGGATTCTTTTTCTTGAAGGAGCACTGTCCGCTGGCTTGGGGCAACATCAACTTGTTTGACTACACGCACACGCTCGTGGCCAACAAGATGGCGCTCAACCTCTGGCCGGTTCCCCATGGTCTGGAAGATCTTCTCAATCCCATTGGGGTCACGGGCTCCAACCCCAACAAGGTCCACTTCAGTACCACATTACACAAGAAGGAATGAATTGCATTCATTTGAATCGGATCTTGAGAGTGTGACTCTGTTGTGCAGGAAACGCCGTGTCTGGAGCTGGAATTTGACCACTTCAGCAGTCTCGTCAAATATCCCGACATGAACGCTGTGGAGGACCACGCTAACTGGACCATCTCGAGAGAGCTTGGCTTCAACTACAACCTGTCTGGACAGGTATCGACTACTCCTTGCCTAAAAGTCACCTGCTGTTGTGACTGTTACGTAACGAGATTTCATAGTCAATAATTAAGGTTGCGTTGCAACATAATCCGTCGCGTCACAAAACTGAGACTCAATCCTGGCGTCGCTCATGTATTTTAACGGATGATCGCTTCACGGCATCATCTTGTCACAAAGGCAGGTGCGTACGTCAGCTATCCTCGATACAGGTCCATCAGATACTCAGTGAAGTTGATTTATTTATGATAAAGGCCTAAGGTGGCGTATTGGATGATACCTTTTATCTGTAACTCGAGTTCCTTGAGAAGCTTTCCTAACAGCTCCTAATGCAAGGGCTTGGCCAAATGGCCTCCAGGAAGCGGACCGGAAACACATCTTGCTTTGTGCCCTCGGATTCCTCCGCTGAGAAGTTGAGGAAAGATATCCATGCATAATAAATGGCGTCATAACGGCGAGTGTAATTTGCCTTCCAGAGCAACCGTCTGGCGAGAGATCACGCCCTGACTGAGAGTGACATGGATCAGCTGAGACAGCTCAGTAACAGAGACCCGCTCTCAGAAATTACCGAACAGGAGAAAGACTTCCTGTGGAGGCACAGGTAAGCAAGCTGACCAAATCATGAGCACCCAGCTAGGATGGAGTCAATCAAATGGCCTTCCTTTTACCACCAGACACTACTGCATGAATTTCCCCGAGATCCTGCCAAAGATCCTTCTCGCCGTCAAATGGAACTCCAGAGATGAAGTCGCTCAGGTACTGCGATTGTCCTTCAGGATTTTCTACGAGGGGCTTCTCGATGCGCGGTGTCCATCTTTTGGTATTTGTGTTGCCAGATGTACTGCCTGTTGAAGGAGTGGCCGTCCATCCGTCCCGAGCAAGCCATGGAATTGTTGGACTGCAACTACCCGGACCCCATGGTTCGACACTTTGCTGTCCGCTGCCTTGACAAGTACCTGACTGATGACAAACTCTCCCAGTACCTCATCCAGCTTGTGCAGGTAAGTGCGCCTTGGCTGTCTCTCACCGGTTTCCAGGGACCCCTTCCAGGAGATTTCTTTTTCCTTTCACATGATCCGAATGCCAATTAAACATAACTACCTAAATGATCTTTCCCATATGCCCTTAAAAAGCTCCTTGTCAATAATGATCCATTCATGTCTGCCCTGTTGCAGGTTATAAAATACGAGCAGTACCTCGACAATCCTCTGGCCCGTTTTCTGCTCAAAAAGGCGCTAACTAATCAGAGAATAGGACATTTCTTCTTTTGGCATCTCAAGTCAGTTCCTTGCCTTTCCACATCAGTTTGCTCAAATTGATGATGTGTAACCGCCGGCGGTCTCGCCTCGCTTCCTTCTCCAAGGGCTGAAATGCACAACAAAACGGTGAGCCAAAGGTTCGGGCTGCTGTTGGAGGCGTACTGCCGGGCCTGCGGCATGTACCTCAAACACCTAAGCAGGCAGGTGGAGGCCATGGAGAAGCTCATCAATCTCACCGATATCCTCAAACAGGAGAAGAAGGATGAGACGCAGAAGGTGCCGCCCTCGTTCGGCGTCTTTCCCCTCGACGGGCCACACATGTTGATGTGCTTGTGTTGTTCTTCGTGTGTGAAGGTTCAGATGCGCTTCCTGGTGGACCAGATGAAAAGACCTGACTACATGGATGCGCTACAGAATTTCACCTCTCCTCTTAACCCCGCCCACCAATTGGGAAACCTGAGGTTAGGCCTGAGACTTCCGTGCGAACGTGTCTGAAGGAAAGGCTGTGGGAAAAACGCAAGTTCGGTAATGCGCAGGTTGGAGGAATGCAGGATTATGTCATCGGCAAAAAGGCCGCTGTGGCTCAACTGGGAAAATCCAGACATCATGTCCGAGCTCCTCTTTCAAAACAATGAGATCATCTTCAAAAACGGAGACGGTAAAGCCACTCTCGTCACAGTCGTCCACATGCGGAATGGCCTCATTGGTCTTCCTTGTCCTTTTTGTGCCCTAGACCTGCGCCAAGATATGCTGACTTTGCAGATTATCAAAATCATGGAGAACATTTGGCAGAACCAGGGACTAGACCTACGGTACGAGCTCACTCCACCGCAGTTTACCGTGGCTTCCTTCCCAGCTGGTCGTGCGAAGCTAGTCACTTGCGCTTTTTTTCCCCCTCAGCATGCTGCCCTACGGCTGCCTGTCGTTGGGAGACTGCGTAGGACTCATCGAGGTGGTTCGCAGCTCGCACACCATCATGCAGATCCAGTGCAAAGGTGGCTTGAAAGGGGCTTTGCAGTTCAACTCCAACACACTGCACCAGTGGCTCAGAGACAAAAACAAGGGCGAGATGTAAGTCTGCCATTCTTCAACATCTTTTGGGGCCAGTTTCATTCACTTGGGACCATCGCTTCCTGCTTTTGACTTGCAGGTATGATATGGCCGTGGACCTTTTTACCAGGTCCTGTGCTGGCTACTGTGTAGCTACGTTTATTCTTGGAATTGGAGACCGGCACAACAGCAACATTATGGTCAAAGATGATGGGCAGGTAACCACATCAACGCACACGTTTGTGTCATCGTGGACATACAGATAAAGACGTCAATTCAACACAGTTCCATGGCATCAAGATGCTACAAGACGCTGCCGAAACAAAAATTGGCTTTGTTTTGAATCAGGTGGAGTTTTGGCGCTCTCTTGTGGCTTGCCAACCTGAAGACCAATAAGCCATGAGATTGGAGCAAGTTTTGTCGCCACCAGGTGGCATTTTTATGAATTGGTCGGCATGCAAGTGAGAAAAGAAATCCTTTGGTATTGGTCTTGTGGTAGGGCGTGTGTTTTAAGAAAGCTTTTCAGTGAGCAAAATCTGAGAATTCAGCGAGGGGAGTACACCGTTGAAAAGATGACATCAGAGGATGAAAGATGGCAAGAGAACGTGAGCAACGACTTTTTCCTTGATTCTTTGTGCTGTGCCGCAGTTATTTCATATCGATTTTGGACATTTCCTGGATCATAAGAAAAAGAAGTTTGGCTACAAGCGAGAGCGAGTGCCCTTCGTGTTGACGCAAGACTTCCTCATCGTCATCAGTAAAGGCTCCCAGGAGTGTGCCAAGACCAAAGAGTTTGAGAGGTATGATGCATTGCAGCTGCTATCAGCAAGCGTTGAGCCGCTTTCGGGAGTTTCATATCCCCATGTTGCCTTTAATGTCTTTTCAAGGAGTACATGCACCGTGTTTGGTTTCTTTTCTTCCCCCCAGGTTCCAGGAGATGTGTTATAAAGCCTACCTGGCCATCCGACAGCATGCCAACCTCTTCATCAACCTCTTCTCCATGATGCTGGGCTCCGGCATGCCCGAGTTGCAGTCGTTTGATGACATCGCCTACATTCGGAAGACCTTGGCCCTGGAAAAAACAGAGCAGGTATCATTAACGGAGAACATGAATTTTATTTTCCAGTTAGTTTCTTAAGAACCTGATACCCAATTTGGGCACGATTTCCTGGTGATGCAGTCTTTGCTTGTGCCCTTCTGCAGGAGGCGTTGGACTATTTTATGAAACAGATGAATGACGCTCACCATGGCGGCTGGACCACCAAGATGGACTGGATTTTCCACACCATTCGACAGCATGCACTCAACTAAGCCGCAAACAAACAACGTTATTTATTCCCACCTCGTCTCCGTTGAGGTGCCAGCGATCGATCGATGCCTTTATTTGGAGTCACGCCTCCTGGGAGAAATGCACTATTTTTTTGTAGAATGACACTGGAAAACCAACGGCCATTGCACTTAATGCTGAGGAGAACTCCCAAATGGTGAAAGGACTTCAAAACCATCGTCTTCATCCAGCGTGTGTCTTGCTGCTTGATTAGCGTTGCTCCGTGGCCGGCCCCGCCCTCAAACCGTTTTCGTGGAAAACATTTCCTTGCCAGTGCCAAGAAGAAGACAGACAATAAAGCAACTAAATGATTGCTTTAAGGACCTGTTGTCACTTCGCCTTTAGTCTTCCACCATTTTTGTGGTGAAACTGCACCTGTAAAGTGGCACCTTTGCCAAACCTTCCTTGAGCCTCCAAGGTGTGTTGTTTGTCCCCCCCCCATCCTCCAACCCACTTGGTGGTGTTGGTGCACCTTGAGACTGAATGATGACTACTTTGGAAAGGTATGTACCAAACGAGTTTGAGTCACTTTCCTTTCAATTTGCTGGCATGATGATGATCTGTCCTCAGCATCTCAACGTAAGCGATGTGGTCGCCATATTTGTGGATTTGGGGGCAGGTTACAGAGTATTGTTTTGTTATGATTTTTACAATTTAAAATATTTTTAGACATTTGAGCAGAGCAGATGGCCTGCCTGCCGTGTCTTTTTGTGGCTGTCGTTAGTGCACTGATTGGAATGGAAACGTGTTGTGTTGAGATGCAAAACGGACTCTGTGGCCAGTTTACGAGTTTGACGTTAGCAGGTGTCCGGAAGGTCAAAACATCACTCCACAATATCGCACGCTAAAGCCGAAAACTGTATGAGAACTCCATCGTGCGCATGCTGAACTTGGCGGATTTGCCTGACATTTGCCATCTTACAGTTTGATCGTATTGAGGAAGTCAGCGTTGTTCTCTGTTGCGATGTGATGCGATGCAATGATGTGAAGTTCGGTCGCAGCATGAACAGTTGTAATGTTTTGAGTTGTGACAACAAACTACGTGCGCTCACTATCATGTGCTCAGATGCAGTTTCTATTTTTTTATTTGTTTTGTAGGTCAGTCAAAGTTCATCATGCAGTTAAGCAATTTTTTTTTGCACATTAAACCTTGAAGCATTAAGCTGTGTGCTTGTACATGCAAAAGTTCCAATCCAGCTTTTTTTGTTAATGTCAAACCGAGAGCGTTTGAATGTCCTTACCTGTCCAAGTGGTGATACATCTACGCGGGTTGCAGAACTTATTGGGCAGGTCCCACTTTGTCTTGGCACGACAACTCAATGTCTTTCAAGCCATTTTCCTGTGGGGAGTTTGTCAAGTAGATGATACATTTCACTTTTCATTTTTCAACATAAGCCTCAAAATGACGTTTTCTTGCAGAGTATGCTTGTTGAAAATGAAAAAACAACAACTTTTTGATAAGATAACTTTTTCCTTACCTGTTATCTGATTTATCCCTCATCAAAGTCTGAGTATCAAATTGACAGAATGGGTCGGATCTCGTCAACAAGTACTGAAGAACACCCAATGCAATACAGATGCACAACACTACACTAATGTGAAAGGGAAAATAAATCGTCGTAATGTTTTGATTGTGTCTGTCCACCTGCTATGGTTGCGAATGTAACTTTTAATGTAGTTGAGCCTTTCAAATGAAGTGAGTGAGTGGCTTTCAAGGATGTGAAACACCTGCGACTTACATAACTCTGCTTGCTCCTGTTGAAATGACTCAAAGGAAATGCAGATGCATTGATCATATGGTCATCAGCCTTGTTTTTATATGCAGTGTTTATTGTACATGACATGCTGACAAAACCTTAGCCTATACTATGAATGTCCAATGTATTTTTTTCTCACAGCCTATCTGCATGTTTGGGTGAAGCTAAAGTGTGTCCTCTTTGCAAAGCACTCACACGTATTTCTAAACGACTGCCTTAAGTTTGCTTCCTTGACAGGTTCATTTTCACGTTAACATGTTTCGACGCTGAATTGTATTGTCGTGTTTTTGTGTGGCTGCCTGGTCACAGGGTAAAAAAAAGTGTTGTTCCTGGATGGAATGATTGACCATCCATTTGAGTGTTCTGTGAAGATGTACAAATATACATTTGTTAAACATTCACCAGACTCTGTGTGTTTTTGCACAAAGTGTCAGCACAACAGAGGCCTTGGAATAAAATATTTCTAATGGATAGTTATTCTGCCGTGTCAGCACTTTCAAAAAAAATAACTGTGATCAATTTCTATTCCATTAGAAACACAAACAGAAGAAAGCAAGGTCGTACGACTTTTAATTTCTCTATATTGGCCAACTTGGCAATCTTAACATCTTTATGCCACGATTCTAACATGTGCTGTATTCACTTGTGTTTTATAAAATGTTTACCATTTAAATGTATGCAATAGCCTGATACTCTCATGTTAAATTGAAATCAAAACATCTCCTGATTCTACGTTTCCTTAGCTCTTTGTGGCATCGGAATATTTCTTCAGAATTGTCCAAAAGCAGGAAAAAGGAAATTATGATTTAATGAGGCGTTCACCCCAGAAGGTCTTCGTCATGAAGAGGCCTGATTGTGGGAGCTGGAGACGTACCATCCGGGTTGGGAGCGACAGGGCGGATGGGGAGGAATGTCTTCCACGGCTTGGACGGGCAGTGGAAGGGGTCGTTGTTTGGACCTTCAGCCGTCGCAGCGGTCGGAGACGCGTCGGTCGCGTCCTCCTCCGATGATTCTTTTTTGCCTCCACCACCCACGGGGGTCTGTTCTAGGATAGCGTCCCTAAAGGGAGTCCAGCCGGGGGGCAGGCGTCGGCTCATGGGCTGAATCAACACAAAAGTGAATTGCGACCAATTAAGACCACTCCCAAAATATTTTTGCACATCACTAGCGATTGGAGGCCTACCCGAGGTGGGAGAGGACCTTCTTGGCATTCATTATTGGCCTGAGGGGCCACATGTCTCCACGGTGCCACATCCACCGTGGAACGGCAGTGAAAGAATTCCTGCAAGCAGAGAGACCTTGTGAGGAAGCCAGTGTCACACGCAACAAGGACAAACATGGCGTGCACTCGCGTTTACCATCGTCTCGTCATCGTGCACGCACAAGTCGCTGAGTTCGCTGTGTTCAACTTTGGCGCAGGTGGTCCTCCTCATGTCAAATTCCAGTTTGAATCGGAAACCTGCCACCACCTGTTTGGAGAAAAACATTGAAATACATTCTTGCTCTCTCCCACCAAATGGGCGCAAACAGACGTCACCTGTCTGGTTGCATGTCCGACGCTATCAAGACTGAACAGGTGTGTGGAGTTGGAGTCGGAGTTGAACTTGGAGATGGAAACTGACAGAGGAACCTTAATGTCCTCCGAGTTCTCGCCAATTACCATCGGGCAACCCAGACAGGACGCACTTTCGGGCACAATATGGTCATCTGGAAAACCGTGGCAAGAAGACAAAAAGATGTTTGAGAGGCTTGGCCACCATTCTTAGAGTGACGGTCATTGATAGGCAAAATGATTTTTGTTACCTTTTTTATTAATTTTCACAAAAGTCAAGCGAAGTCATCCGTTTCTCTCACTGACCAATTCTTTTGACAATGCAAATGTTTGTGTTCCTTCTTGTAATGGATGTTATTGATTACAATGGCAAACACTCATCATTTGTAGTTAATCATTCAGCCTTTGAGAGTGACCACAGGATTTGCTCGTGCAATCGCTTTTTTTCAAAGAATCACCTAAAAATGCTACAAACGTTCAGAGGTAGTTTCTGCTTCGTGCACAAAATGCGCACGGAGAAGCATTTTGGCACATCTACGGTTTTGTCCGTTTCAGAGGGCAGCCATTTTGCCTTGTGCTACCACTTGCTGTCGACTGAGAATGACATTGCAGTGGCGTTGGACTCGGAGGGCGGCCATTTTGCCTTGTGTTACCACTTGGTGTCGACTGAGAATGACATCACAGGGGTGTTGGACTCAGCTTGCGAACGTCCATGACTAACCCCGGTGCACACGTGATCCTTATGAGTTTATTGTGACATAACGCTTTATAAGTGTCGCTCAACTCCCTAATTGTGCACCCTTTCTTTCAGTCTCATTTCACTATTCAAACACACGCAATGACAAATGACTCACCCTGCAGACAGTGCACTTCTTTGGTGTGCTTTTCCGTCTCCGTCACTAGGACTGTGGCGTTGCATGGGAGCGGCTCCTAGAGGAAACAAATGTGAGATGCCCATAACGGGGTGAGCGACGCTAAATACACACGAGACAGATTTCGCCATGCGCAGTTATGAGTCCTCGATTGAAGTGAGCCTACAAAGAGCGAAACATCGACGAAATCTCATTACTTGACGCCCAAAAGGGTGATAGTTGCATTCTGTGTACGGTTTGGGACTTCCCGCCATACAGTCGCTCGTCCTGCTGGAAAACTGCAGCGAGTACAAAGAATCCGAGCCGTTCTCTGACTGCAAAAACATGCACAGTTGGGGGAGAAAAATGGAAATTTATTTTGAAGCAGTCATGATTTATTTTGGTGATCAAAAAACAAACAAAAAAAGAAGCTGCTTTTTGCTCAATGATCACACTCTGAGGCTCTTTAAATAAAAGCGGAACCACTACAAAGTTCCTTATGAGAGCAAAGCAACTGCAAATTGTAGATAAGTTGCAGTGGTGTACTGAATGTTATCATGGCTCACCTTATCAATGTATTAACATCTTCAGGTACACATGTATTTAGATCATAAAGCGTCTTTACCTTGGTGGCCGTCAAAATCTGATACAGCGCCAACTTGTAGCTGGCGGTCAACCTGTCGTTGAAAGTGTGTAAAGCGCTGGTGACGGCCGCCTCAACGGACGGGTCATCGCAGAAGACCTGAGCGTCAGGGTGCACGTCCTTCAAGAGCAGAGCGGTGACAGTCAAAAACATCCGGCACTTCAAAACTCAACAAAAATAGTTTAACTCTCGCATGTTCATACCTGGCCGCAAACAAAGCCCACCAGAAGCAACGTAGTCAGAGCCACCCCACTCCTCATCATTGTGCTCACTTGGTACTTCTCCACTCTGAGGCAAACGGGAGACAAAAGCCAACAATTCGGCCTAGGCTTGAAATGCAGAAGATCAAATCAGATCAATAAGACACGAGCTTAAAAAAAGTGGAGCGATCGAGTAATGTGCTGCCCTTACAGGAGGTTCACACGGGGTGCCGATACGATTGGACTCTTCACCCTGGAGTGGACGACTGAATCAAGTTTTCCTGAAAATGTTGCTGTGAGAAGGATGATGACTCACCGATCAACTCACAGGACAGGAGGGCAGACAGAATACACAAAGTGCTCACACGCACACACACGCGCACACACACACACACACACACACACAGGCTACAAGAAGAGTCAATGTTTGCTTGTTTGTTTGACCTGTTCAGTCAAAGTCAGAGAGATGAACGGCGTACGAGACACCGCAAACGTTCGTTGCTGACTTTAGACCAGCGAATGTGTATGTGTGCACATGTGTGTATAATTCACCAACACACACACTCTAGCTCATTAATTCATCGTTGCTAAAAGTATGACCTATGGAGAGGAAACAATTGCTTCAGAGTTTGTGTTTGAGGGCCGTTGGTCTTTCGTATGTGTGGATTTTGTGTGTTTATCTGGTACTTTGTCCCTGACGACCTTTACCCTCCACCATTTGATTCATCCGGTTCACTGAACCTCTCCAATTTTTGTCCATTTGTTGCTCACAATTTGCGAAGCCGAACAAGACATTTATTAACTCCAGACCGGAGAATCAAGCAGGAACCAGATCTGAGATATTCTTCTAATAATGCTGTTCATATCCTGCTGCAAGACTCGTCATTTGCAACAGAGATCAAACTTTTGTGTCAGTCCAAACATGACATGAGGCCCCAAAAAAGGAATAAGAGCTTTTTACGCAAAATGTGCGAAACCCTCTGTGACGCTTCACTTCCTCTCCAAGAGAGGCCTTGTGGTAGATCAAAAAAAAAAAAAAAGCCTTTACATTGACATGGTCTCACCACAGAGGAAGCATCGCTGAGCAAGTCATTCTTTTGCATTTGTTTGATAATGCAAGAAGGTGCTACAAGCGAATGGCCTTTGCTTTTCTTGGCTCTTTTAATTCCAGGTATGTTTGCCGACATTTTCCTCAAATTAGTAAGCGTCACGCTTAACCTGAAATGAAGCTGTGTTTCAGGAATAAACGTTATTGTGCTTTCCTCTTACATTTGCAGTGAAAACTTGATGCTTGCTCGTAATGTCAGCTGCGACTTCTTTTTATCGTGTAAATGATGGGATTCCCCCGTAGGTGTCCACTTGGTTGGAAATGATACATCTATTTTGGCTGTGTCAAGTTTTGGGGCTCACGTCGACCGGCCAGTCCTACACCCTACTGAGGCTCTCCCTGTACCGGGTACACACAAACGCAACATCACTTTGTTTACAGTTGGCCGTGCGGACTGTCATGACCATGTTCACCTTTTTGCTCAAGGCTGGACCAAGTTTGAAATCTTGTCATTGCCTTTTTGTTTTCGGCAGGAACCTACACTCTGGCCAACCCCGAGGGGGAACCATGCATCAAAGCTACCCTGGGAGCACAGTTTATCATCATCATAAAAAAGGTCACTCACACACACTCGGACTGCCTCGAATTGACAAAAGTGTGTGTGTTTTCTGCCTGACTCTTGAGTAACTGCGTATTGCTTTCAGATAAGACCAATAGAGCCACCACACCCAAATGAGTTCCTTTCTCTCCTTATTGTTTGTGTGTTGCCTCTTTCACACGTCACTTCATCTGCAATGGCTCAAACTGGACAGAAGGAGTGACAAGATGTTCTCATTTGTCCATATTTAGAAGAGCTGGTTTTACAACTTGGACCCCCTTAAGGTCACAGTTAGGGGTTCCTGTCACAGGGAGTCGGCAGTCTTGTCTCTCTCGCTACCCGATAATGCCGCCAGCCTGCAGTTCGCCTTCAGAAAGGTACAACGACGCAGATATGTGCAGCCAAGCAACACTCTGAATTACTATTTGCCTTCTCTCTCCAGGAAAAGAATCAAGTCTACGTCAGCAAGCTGACTGCTTCGGTGTCTCCTAAGCCCGTCTGTTTAGGATGTGCGAGTAAGAGCAAAAAGAAAGGACACCGTTTCTGAGGATGTGGACTGAGTTTCATTGGTTGCTATCTGTCCCCTTTTCAGATAAGACGTACTCGGGTTTGGTGTCACGTGACAAGCTCTTTGCGGAACCCAACGGCCAAAGCTTTTGGTGCAAATCTCCAACCGTGCTTCTGATATCTTCAGAAATGAGTATTAAGCTGGTACCTCTCCATATGCAGGCATTTAGTGTGCCCAGCGGACAATATGGACAAGGTGAATGCACTTCTATTCGCTTCAGTTACAGTCCTGTTTTCTTTTTCCATTTTTAATCATTTTGATCTGATTCGCATTTTACAGTGAATGAGTGTTTGGCTGATTATAACAAGAGGACCATCCCTGTCATCCTTTGGGCTGTAGCAGTTGGCCTTTTGTTGATTATTCTCGTGATTTTCTTAATGATGAAAGAAAATCGTACTCGAGGCTACGAAAGCCTTTGAGCTCTTCCTGAAACTGTCATTTATTATTTGAAATGGGTCGTAAAAAAGGTCAAAATATGTATGTCAAATATTTGTTGTTAATAATAAAATAGCGACTTCTGTATTATTTTTATGTATTAAATAAAGAAATAAAACCCTTTCATTCTCTTCGACTCTTTCAGTATAATTAATAAAATTATTGATCCTGAAGTGACTAAACCCTATATAGTCAATACAAAAGGACAAAAATGGCTCATACAAATGCTTTCCATAAACTGAATCATGTTTATATATGGAAGATTTTTGTTTTCCTATCACGTTTACTTTAATATTTACAACAAAATTTAAGAATGTTTATGTATTTCTTAAGTAAATATTCAATGAAGAAAGACATTTTAATAAATTCATTTTTGAAGGAAACGGTACCAAATGTTTTGAAATGGTTCTACCTGCTGGTGCTTTGTCGTAATTACAGCATCCTCCCCACCTCCGAATCAGCTTGACTCATTGGTCAACGACACTACGAATCCCTATAAAGCTCAAAAATAGAATACAGATGTGTTCCTTAATTTTGTTCAATTTTTAGGAGTCTTATGTGACCCTATTACGCTTTTTAGCTTCCGTCCATTATTTAGATGTTTATTTCACTTGCAGACAGCATGTAATTTGACACTTTTGGCTATTTTCGCTTCGCCTTTTCCACATCAGTGAGAGAGCTAGCTAGCTAGTCGCTAGTTTGCAGCCAGTCGTCCAAACTGACCGCAATGGCTGCAGTCATTCTAAGTTTCCCAACTCTCCACGGTTTAAGAGTATTCACTCAGTGAGTCAACAAACAAGCTACACGCCGCTGTCTGGAAAAAATAATGCTGTCGTGTTACCCGGTCGCTCTGCCTTTCTTTATCATTAGCTTGCTACCAATCACTTTTGTAAATGCTAACCAAGCTAATGGGACGAAAAAGCGAAGACTACAAATTACACCCTGTTGCTAAGCTTTAATTGCCGTGCACACTGTCACTCATTTTATCGTAATGTCGAGAGAAGTTTGTACTCGTTGTACATGGCTCTGCCGCGGTTCATATTTGAGCAAGGTTAAATGAGGTAGCTGTCAGCTAGCGCTGCCAAGGATGTTTACAGTACTACGTAGGTTGTACCATTCAGTTTATTATGTGCAAACTCTCTTTCCAGAAAATTGTTATGGACCAAAAGAGAAGTGAGATTAATATCCGGAGGTGAGAAATGCTCATTGCTGTTGAAAATATAGACAGTCCCGTTTTTGAGCACATATACCATTTTTTCCTCATTTTTTATTTGGGCAAACATCTGCTAAAATATTGCATAATGTCGTTGGTAGGGGTGAGAAGGATTGAGAAGGTGCTGATTGCCAATCGAGGGGAGATCGCCTGTCGAGTAATGCGCACAGCAAAGAAGATGGGTGTCCGCTCGGTGGCTGTCTACAGCGACGCTGACAGACACTCCATGCATGTCGCCATGGTGAGATGGTTCAATATGCTTTGGAAATATCTGTTCCAAAGTTCCCAAACATAAACAGCATTCTGTCTGCTTTTCTAGGCAGATGAAGCCTACCACATCGGGCCGCCTGCTCCCCAGCAGAGTTATCTCAACATGGGGAAGGTTTTAGAAGTGGCCAAAAAGTCTGGATCACATGTGAGTGGTTGTGTTCTCGGTGGACACTCAATTGCAGCAGTAGTTTTGAATGTTCACTTGTGATTCACACTGTTGGTGTTCCGTGAACGAGGTGTTTATTGTTGTGCTTGTTGTTGCTGCTTGGGAGCCATTGTCATGTTAGCGATGCCTGTTTGAAAGGGTTTCTGTGGTCCTGTTGCTTTTATGTAGGCAGTCCACCCTGGTTATGGCTTTCTGTCTGAGAATACAGAGTTTGCAGAGGCCTGTAAAGAGAATGGAATCATCTTCATTGGACCGCCATCCTCTGCCATCCGAGACATGGGCATTAAAAGGTTCAGAATAACATTTTTTCACTCGCAATACTAATAATAAACGCAGGCCGATAGTCACACCTTACTTTTCTTTCGCTTTTAGCACATCCAAACACATCATGTCGGCTGCTGGGGTGCCGATTATCGGCGGTTACCATGGCGATGACCAGTCAGATGAGAGACTGCGAGCAGAGGCCGAAAAAATCGGCTACCCCGTGATGATCAAGGCGGTCCGTGGAGGAGGTGGAAAGGTGAGGGCACAAGTTCGGGGAGCAGTCCAGCTAGGTCATGACTTCCTCAAATTGAAAGTAATAATGTGCTCAGGGGATGCGCATCGCACGCTCCGACTCGGAGTTCTTGGAACAGCTTCAATCTGCGAGACGAGAAGCCACTAAATCATTCAACGACGATGTCATGCTGATTGAGAAGTTTGTGGAGGATCCCAGGTAAGGAACAATCAAACTTTGCTGGAATGATGAGCGAGACTTTTGGATTGCCTTCACTTTCCATGTGTGCAGACACGTTGAAGTTCAGGTGTTTGGGGACATGCACGGGAACGCCGTCTACCTGTTTGAGAGGGACTGCAGCGTCCAGAGGAGACATCAGAAGATCATCGAGGAAGCGCCAGGAGTGAGCTTCTACATTCCTCGACCGTGTGAAACATGTCATGATAATAGATTGGCGTCCAAAGCAATGCGCTGTTATGCTGTCTTTCTTTTTGCTAAGCATGAGGCGTGCAAATGTCCAATGGACGGTGCTTTGTTGGACAAGAAACTGACATCATGAAATGTTTGCTTCCATAGCCCGGCATCGATGCCGAAGTCCGGAGGAAACTTGGCGAAGCGGCCGTGAGAGCGGCTAAGGCCGTCAACTATGTCGGCGCAGGTTAGATGAGCACACGCGTGTAGATTGGCCTGGCCGCAGCCTTACGCGTGTGCCGCGTCGCCTTGCAGGCACAGTGGAGTTCATCATGGACGCCCAGCACAACTTCTTCTTCATGGAGATGAACACCAGGCTGCAGGTGGAGCATCCCGTCTCCGAGATGATCACCGGCACCGACTTGGTGGAGTGGCAACTGCGGGTGAGTTGACCGCGGGTAATTCTTGATGCCGGCCCGGATCTCATCCGGGTCTCCCGTAGGTGGCGGCAGGAGAGCGCCTACCTCTGCTCCAAGATGACATCACGCTAACGGGTCACTCCTTCGAGGCCCGCATCTATGCCGAGGATCCAAACAATGACTTCCTCCCGGGGGCAGGGCCTCTGCTACATCTCTCGGCGCCTCCGTCAGACCAGCACACTCGCATCGAGACCGGAGTCAGACAAGGTGGAATTTCTGGTTGCCTGCAATGATGTAAAAATTGCGCTCATTTGTGTTTTATATTTTGCGTGTGTGGTTGTTGCTTTGTAGGAGACGAGGTGTCTGTTCATTATGATCCCATGATAGCAAAGCTTGTAGTGTGGGGCGAGGACCGCTGTGCTGCCCTAAAGAAGCTGCGCTACTGTTTAAGGCAATACAACGTAAGACATGCCATGCCAACACGAACGTTCGTACACGTGCCAACATAACTTGGGGAATCATCAAAAAACATTAATTGCACAGGGCGACGACAAGATGTCATCACAAATGGCTTTGCGTGTCCCTGAACGTAATTGAAAAGCCAACGGTGGATTTTCTTGTGCCGTCGTCAGATCGTGGGTCTGAGCACCAACATCGACTTTCTGCTGAGTCTGTCGGGCCATCCGCAGTTTGAGGCGGGTAACGTGAGCACCGGCTTCATTCCGCAGCACTATGCCGATCTCTTCCCCACGCCCGAAGCTCCCTCCGGGGTCGCCGTCTGCCAGGCGGCCCTCGGTCTGCTGCTCCACGAGCGGAAAGCCACCGAGGACTTTGCGGGCACTTCCGGAGGTGAGCCGCATCGTCCTCCTATCGGTTTCAGAGCTCAATCAACGCTCGTGCATTTGTGGCCGCCAGATCCTTTTTCGCCGTTTGGCTCGAGTAGCGGCTGGAGGCTGAACACGCACGTGTCGAGGAGCATGACACTGGAGCTGGCAGACAAGAGTAAGTTGCCGGGAGGGAACTGTTGGCAGTCACCACAGTCATGTGAAAAACAACAATTTCTTGCTCTTCAGAGGTCATCGTGGTCGTCACATACAACAAAGACGGGAGCTACGGCATGCAGGTGAGCCGCTTTTCAACCACCGCTTGGCAAAAGGTTCAAATCGAAGCAATCGCAAGTGTTTTCCCCGTTCAGTTGGGCGAGGAGCGGTTTCATGTGACGGGGGAGCTGGAGACAGAAGATGGAGCTTCCTTCCTGCACTGCTCTGTCAATGGCGTCAAGTCTCGACCCAAACTGGTCATCCTGGACAACAGCGTTCATGTCTTCTCCACGGTCAGCACTACGAATTCTGTTAAAAGGACTTGGTTCGCCGCGGGAATCCTTTTTGTCACATTCCTTTCATACCCTTGCTAGCCATTGGAATCTGGAATACATAGCTTCTCGTGTTAGTCACCGGTCCAAGTTGTCCAATGACGGACGTCTAACATTTGTGTTGTTGTGCGCGCAGGAGGGCGGTGTTGAAATGTCCGTTCCGGTTCCAAAGTATCTGGCTGCCGCGAGCGGATCCGCCACTCAGGGTGGCGCCGTGGCCCCCATGACTGGAACGATTGAGAAGGTGACTTCCGATGAGCGCAGCGTTGTTCAATCGCCTGCTTTTTATTGACCTGACACACAATCTGATCAAATTATACAGCCCACAACCATAAAAATAATCTGTTGAAAAAACGCACGGTATTTGTTGAAAGTTGAATTCGACCAGATCTCATACGTTTGGTTTTGGAACGTTAGGTGATGGTGAAGGCGGGCGACAGAGTGAATGTCGGCGACCCGCTGATGGTCATGATTGCCATGAAGATGGAGGTGAGACATGTCTCAACGCACCAATACTGAGTTCATTGTGCAATATGTGATCGCTTCGCCGATTCAACAGCACGTCATCCGGGCACCCAAGTCGGGTGTGATCAGAAAGGTCTTCTTCGGCGAGGGCTCTCAGGCCAATCGACATGCTCCCTTGGTGGAACTGGAAGAAGAGGGCGGGGGCGACGAGGAGGAAGCGGCCCAGTAGTTGGGTGCAGTGATATTCCATACTGGGAGACTTAAAATGAAGATTTTGGAGTAGCCATGCCATCCCTCAAGAGACCGTGGCCTTTACGCTCTGTTGCCTTTGGTGCTTTTTGGACTCTATGTAATTGGCTGTCTGGCTAATTGTAGTCGCAGCGCGGCGGCTTGCTTCCTGTCAGGGATGTGGACGATAAGGAACAAGCAGAATGCTGGCACAACTTCACAATTATTGAAACGGTTACTGATGATGAGTGAGGAAGATTTTTCATTGCCCACATGCTGTGTACATTGTTTCAAAAGTCTCCGTTGATCATAAGCCAGCCCAAAAGTTGAATGCAAATTAACTTTTTGTCAAATAATCCTCACACTCCCCAACAAATCGTGTCCTTCTCCTTCTTATGATATTTTTTTAATCAATTACTACAGTAACTCTGCACTCCAGAATGTTAAGAGGGAAACGTTTAGTAGACCCTAGCTTGTGTTAGAGGACAACTTGGCTCATCTGTTACTTAAACATTTAGAACTATGCAAAGCTTTGTACTGTGGTCTTGTGTTTGAATGACATCACATCATAAACAACCTACTTTTGAGTGACCAAATGTCTTTTTGTCCACCTTTTTTAACCTTGTTGGAGCAAGTTTCATACATTTCATGAAAATGTCCAGCTTTGTATTTTCACAACACCAATTTGCATGTTATGCGCTAGTGTTGGCTCGTAAGTGAACGATTCGTTCAAAAGAACGCATCTTTTCAGTGAACGAGAGTGAACGAATCACTTCCTAAAGTGAAAAAGCTGCTGCCACCTCGCCGGAACTTCCCGTTCACGAACGAGTCGTGAATTACATGTCCCGTTCGCTTGGTTGAACGATTTGTTTGAACAAATCTTTTGAGTGAACTGATTCTAAAGATTCAGTTCACTTAAAATAAGTAGAAGTCACATCACTATTATGTGCGTTGAACAGTTATGGCCAACAACTAGCGCAAATGTTAATCATGGAAGAGTTGTGGTCAACAAATCAAGAACTTGATTCTTCTTAGAAATGTATTTATTTCATAAATAGAACAGCATTTCCATAAACTTTATAGCTGTGAGACAGTATTACAGACAAGAGGAATGGCAACAGACATCAGCCAACAGGAGTGACGAATGTGATTATCTGCACGAGTCCAAATGCTTGGTTGACATTTTCATTTGGCCAGCTTATTTAATTTAGCCCTGCAAAGACTAAACTCGTATCAGAACAAATTGACTCTCACTCTTCTGGTGACGTGAACATTTAGCCCGAATGAATTGAACAGTCACTGTCACTGCAAAATAAAACTGCACGTAGCATTCATTGAAAGGGGCTTTGTTTTCAAATAGGGGCCAATATACATGCATCGCATATCGCTGGCCAATTAGAGAGCATTTCAGTTGGATTACACAAAAATAATTTATGTCCTAGAATCAGCTATGGAACCTTTGGTGACATCTAAGCAGCCTTCAGATCTCCTCAAGATCGATATATAGATAGAAAAAGATAAACTGCATTGGTCTATATGGCTCCTCAGATGAGGGATGCCTTTTATAATTCAGCTGACCTTCCAAGAACTTCTTTTGTATATTCAAACTAGATTTCCTAAGTACAGACTTACATTCTTGGTGAATATAATTTAGAAATAGCACAGTTTGATCTAGCTAAGCATCTGCCGATCAGGTGTAATAATGAGTGCTCAAAAGGAACATATGACATCATGACAAGGGTTTGCCCAACACTGAACAAATAAAACGATTGACCTTCATGTGCAAAATGTGGTCCTTTGAGCAAGCGCACTTTGCTGTCAGTCGGTCCTGTGACAGCTACAATGCAATGAGGTCCACAGGGTGAGGGGAAAAACAAATGCACATTGCTAACGCGTGCGAGTGGAAAAGGAGGCATATTGTTCACGTGTTTGGTTTAATTCAACAATATGCTTGCATCGTGGCAACGTCGCACTCTGACTTAACAGTATTGCGATGGAACAAACACAAACAACGAAAAACAATCATGTCACAAAAACAGAGGAAAACATAACAGACCGTGGAAGGCTTTCCAATGGAGGATCATCCCAACCCCAACCTCGTTGTGTGTTTAAAACGGTTGTCTTGTAGGGTTTCTCAAACTCACCCGAACCTGATTTATGGATTTGCATTATTTGGATGTATAAAAAAAACAACACAAGACCCAGGTGGTACGAGGCCACCGAGGTGCACGGGCGTCGTCACCACCAGGTGGAAAGCAACACAGAAGATCCAAAGCACAAATACAAATGAAATGAATAATGAACGCGATGACTTTGAGGGGAGACAGAAACATTCGTCAGTCAAGAGCCAGCCCGCCTACCCAAGGCGTCCATCGCAAACCACGACCGAGCATCATCTGGCCTTATCGGGCTGAGTGAAGAAGGCAAAGAACACGACAGCCGCCCTCTATTTACAGTCACGACAAGAAGCGGGCTTCCTGAAAAGAAATTATGGCTTTCGTAACCTTGAGGTCGGGAGAATCGAGACGAGCAAGTCGCACGAGCATGTGTGCGAGTAGGCACGAAAGAGAACGCAGCTCTTTGGTATCGACACGGAAAGGATTCGGCCAGTGGCGGCGGTCCCAAGGGAAAGCGTGGACGGCGACAACTGCCGGATGCTACGAGAGGGGCCTTACGTCCATCTGGAAAGGAGAAAGTGCAGCTTGCATGTGGATGGAGCAACGAAGGTCATGGCGCTTTTTGGGACAAGATGCCAACGTCTGCCGTGACTGCCGTCCATCCAACGGCTAACGGGAGTGCTAACGGAAGACGTTTGAGCTCCATGTATGAGTACACGCTTTGTCCTCACTAGGATGCCAATTCAGCACGTTCGATCCATTGAATTGTCTTACTAGTAAGACGTCCAAAACTGTAAGACGTTTCTCCACACTGGTAGCATTTCGCTAGTAGTGGGCAGATGTCAGCCAGTACTACATGTGAGAAAGATGACGACGTACTGAATTGTATTAGCAATGAGGGCAAGGAGTGTCATAGTGCAAGCTGGCCATGAAGTGTGCAATGTCCTTCAAGCAGCGTTGTCTCCTCAAATGAAGTTCATGCACTGCTGAGGACCTTCAATTATTAAGGTGCCCAGCAGTCCTTTGGTTTCAGGAGCAGCAGCTTCAGCTGAGTCCACTTCCGCAATGGACTCATGACTAAGTAAGCTTAGAAGGGAGGGTGGGGTGGGGGGTGAGGAGGGGGGCAGCTCAGCAGTGGGCGACTTCGATGGGGGACAGCGTCAGGACACTACGATCGTTGGAGTAGAAGTTGTCTCCGTCAGCCCAAGACCTGAAACGAGGCAGCAGTAACCGAGGATTAGGACGGCGGCCGTGCTGCAGGCGGGCAGGAGCACAAAGGGGCGGCCCGGCAGCTGCCTTGTTCATTTGCTAATCACCTTTTCTCAGAATTAGAACCGGCGCTAGCAAGTGGGAAAGAAGAGGCGTCAATGAAGGATGATGGAAAAGTGCAACAGGATGCGGGTTGAGTACTGAAGCCCCATTCAAAATGTTTTGCGGACCCTCTGAGGCAGGGGTGTCAGTCTTTGGCCCGTGGGCCAATTTTGGTCCAGAATGTAATTATATTTGGCCCGCAAACACCAATGTACTCTGTACTGTATATAATACGACACGTTGATACATTTATTTGGGTTGTCAGAATGTCCCTCTGAAGGAAACTAGTATTACAATGCGGCCTGCGATAAAAATTTGTTTGGCACCCCTGCTCTGTGGTATCCTTGCCCCCCCCCCCCCCAATGAAAAATACTCCTAGCTCCGCCAGTGTCTCAGAGGGAGCAAGCACATGTGACTTCATCTACTCAACCCGAATCAAAATAATGATTACAAAGAGAAATAATTAGTGATTTAAAAAAAAAAAAAAAAAAAAAAAAAAGCAAAAGAACCACATTCTGACGTCTAATCTACAAAGCCAAACTTTGGAGTCTTTTGACTTTTCAATTGATCTCCATTTGCCAAGATAAAGACAACCGTTTTAAGCCCTGCTAAAGGCCAGAAAAGGCCAAGCCGCCCAGCGACTTGACTCAAACTGAAAAAAAATACAGCGCGGCAGTTGAGCTCAGCCGGGTCAAGATGGAGCTCGCGGCAGCATGTCCCGCTCCGCTCGACAGCCACGAAACCACTGGCGGGATAAAATGTTATGACCCAATCCCGAGGAAAAACAAAACAGAGCGGTAAACAGAGCAGGAAGATTTTTGACATTTGTCGGGGGGAGGCGAGGGGCACAAAAGCCCACATTTGCCAAAGAACACGCAACATGAAGGCCACCGCGTGCAACGACGGGTCCATCTTGCAAGTCGCAGTTTAGACTCCCAACTAAATTTGAAAAATCCACCGCAATGCAAAGGTGAGGCCAATCTTTTGCACGACAGACGGCCCGAGGAGATTATCACATTGGAATGGCGCACTAATTATTTTCTGAATAATTGAAGGTCTCGTGGGTTAATGAGATTGTTACGCAAACTGGCCTCCAACTTTAATAAGTATGTAGTTCAGAGAAGAAAACGAGAAGATCTGCCTCAAATGAAACTACTCGAAAAGTATTGACTTGTGCATTATCAAGTAAAAAATAAAAATATATTTTTTAGCATTTGGCCTACATTATACCATCATTAGAAAATGACGGTTGAGTTAAGTCTGCAGTGCATGATTAACTTCACTTTTGGTATTTTCCAATGTTTAGTTAATTTTTGAACACAGTATAATGTAGGCCAAAGACAAAAAATGATTTTTTTGTGGGCATTATCAAAAGAAAATCTAATCTTCACTGGCTTTTATAGAAGTTAAAGTGCATCGTAAAGTGTCCCTGAAAGGTGGCTTGATGAACGGGGCTGTTGCGTAGGCACACAGGACGTTGCTAGCAATGACAAACATGCTAATGAAGGGCCAACACAGACAAAGTTACATAGTGCGTCATATTACGAGCCGTTGCGTACCCATATAGTAGGACTGGTTGAGATCAAAGTGTCGTTAAATATATTAGTGCCGAGATTATAGGTTGACACTTTTGGCTCGGCCAGAGTTGACTATTTCCACATTGGAGTTGATGCAAGTTAGGCGCCTTTAGCATTCACTTGGCTCAAGCGCTCGCATGAGCCACATTATGATTAATATTTGAAAGCATGTTTGATGCCGCTGTCGCCCTGGCCCACCTGTTGCTGCGGCCGGATGACTCGCAACGGTCGCCGGCGGGCGGGCAACGTCCGCTCATTTGCTCCAGGAGGCCGACCAGGCGGGAACAGCCGCTTTGCCCGTGTTGGTAGCAGCACAAGGATTCCACGCAGCTGAGCGCCTTGGCCTGGGGGGCTGATAAAGACTGCAGGAGTGAAAAATAAAGCAGAGTAGAGGAAGATGTAGGGAGGAGAATCCGTTAGTGACGCAATCAAAATGGCTACGCTACTCAAAGGCAGGCAATGGAGGCGACTTGGCAGCACATCGGAATGGACGACAATCAAAGCATGCTACCAAATGGCACTGAAATGGTCAAATGAAGAAACAAATTTAGAAGCACAAGGACAAGAAAACCTTTGGCTAGCTAATCGGCGTCTTGGATGATAAAGCCACAACGAATTTTCTGCTTACAAAATTGCAATTATTATTTTTTTTTTACTTGACGAGGCTCTGAATTTGACAACTGTGAGCTTGAACCGAAGATGAACAGACCGTGAGCTAAAAAATCCTCTTGTTAAATAGACATTTTCGAGGAATAATAAATGACGCTGACGCAAAGATACTCAAATATCTGCATAGCAGCAGGTTATCGACGAATACAAAAACAAGTGATAAAAAAAACCAAACAGTAAATGCAAGTGTAGTGGTCAAAGTTCATTTCAGTTTAGTGGTCTCAAAACCCTAAAACCTGGACTATAAATAAAGTCATCTTATAAATTGATTCTGTTCGCTCTAACTTGGTGAGTCATTTGAGTCATCTGTAAAACCACTATTTAAAAAAAAAAAAAAAAAAAAAGTAGACATCAGACGATTAAAGACTGAACATAGTCACGGATACGAGCAGGCAGCATACAGTGTGGCTCAAAGAAAACACGACTCCAAAGATTTCAGCATGCCGCTTACATTCTTAACTCGAAAACGAGACGTGGGAGGTGGGCGAGGGCGGTCAGAGTTGCACATCACAACCAAACAATGGGATGGAGATGACCCAAAACGTGGCAACGCAATCAAATGAAAGGTTTCGACACGTGTGTGTGGGGGGGAGGACGCAGGCAGGTGGGATGTCACGTCGGCGCTACAATACAACGACAGAGTGGAACGTTACTACCTAGGGTGGGCTATCAAGGCTCTGGGCTGGGGGCAGCGGGGGGAGGAGAAGCAGCTAGCAGGTGCCAATTGTCCTCCCCTGGGCGCCGACGGGCCTTAACAGAGTCATATTCTGGGCCGACTGAACCCTCGCCCTTTTCCATCTGAAGGACACAAGATGTCGGTGAGAACAGCTCACGGCTCAGCCACCTCGAACCTTTTGGACACTCGGGGAAACAAGCGAAGGTCGCCACACGCAAACAAAGAACGGCCAGCTCGTAGCAAATCCTTCATTTCACAAGAGCCAAATCACAAAGACTGAAAGTCAGGAATTGTGACCGGGCTTTCATTTCGGACTGTGGAACAGCTAAGAAGCAATCGGCGAGTGGAGGCATAAAAAGAGCAAGTGTGAAGGGAAGGACACGCACACACACGCACACAGTCAGGCATGCAGAATAATGAAGCTGCTGCTGAGACTAGAAAAAGCAAACAATTCAAGAAAAAAAAACACGAGAGCCTTTTGTAACTGGGATCTAATTAGACAGATAGAGAGGAGAACAAAATTCATTCAAAATGCAGAACTCGAAAGGCTGAGACCTGACTTCTCTGTTTATTATGTGCGACACGATTAGAACGAGGCCAAATTAGGACATTACTATTATTATTACTTCTCATTTGTTGAGCGTTTTGAAATTATTTTTGGGTGTTTCTCTTTGCTAATAATTGCATGGTCATCTTACTGAATTTATTAATCGCAAAATGGCACGGAAACATTGTCTGTACTTAAACGTTTTGTGATCAGAGGTGACTCTTGAAGGAGTTATTCCAAATATAATCGTCATTAAAAGTTCAACCATTGTTACAGAACAGACTGGGGTTGACCTTTGCACTAGCACGACATTTAATTGGAGTTTGCAAATTGCCCTGCCCCCGTTGAGTGCAATTAAAAAAAGTAATCTGCTCATGCAGCAGCGGCGGCATGCTCGTTTCCGTAGTGTCCCGTCATGCAGCCGTCTTGCGCTGTGATCACATGCAAGTGAACAACTGGGACACACAGAGGGCGTTCTTAAGGACTCGTCATCTTTTGAGGCAATGCTCGACGTCATGAGCTAAGACGCTAACACGCTAGAACACAGGTGTCAAACTCAAGGCCCGGGGGCCCAGATACGGCCCGCCACATCATTGGCCTGCGAAGACAAATTGTGCATCAAATTCGTGTCATTACTAGAATTGCAAATTGTCTTCACTTTTAAAAATATATACTTTTTTTAAATATTTGACCAGTTTTTACTAGTCTGGTTTGAAAAGTTATTTGTCCGTTTTTTTTGTAGCTTATACTGTATACAATATGAGGTGCTCATACGTACATTTATCTGGGTTGACAGTCTTCATGGCCCTCCGAAAGAAACGGACTATAATGTAGCCCGCAAAATAAAATGAGTTCGACACCCCTGCACTAGAAGATGGTAACCTCTTCCAGATGGTCAGACGGTTCAACTTATGCTCACTAGCCATGGCCGCGTTCTTTAAACTCGTAATGACTCAAAAGGACGAGCAGCCGTCATTCATCCGTCCTTGCAGCGGGAATGGTGATAATGGAAGCATGCAAACGGAAGTCACATCTGCTAAAAAGCAAGGCGTGTGCAGAATGAAATGACGGATGAGCCTTTTTGATCGCCTCGCACCACAACCTTCTTCTCTCTTTCAATCGTGACGATGCGAGTTGGCTTTTCCGCGCGGTCACAAAATCGATACGAGGTTTGCAAACGGCATTTTCCTCCATTTTTCAAATGTCTTATTGCGTTTGCAAAGCTCCCCCAAATGAACAAAACAAATGATTGGACTTAAACGCAAACTGGTGGCTAACTCTGTCTCATGACCTCTACCTAATTTTGCCCAGCTGATTCTTGGCTCTGGACAGAGGCTGAAGAGCGATGAAGTCATCACCTATTGCCACACAGTCGGAATACATCTACACCGGGAAAGGAGTGAAAGCACACAAAAAGGTTAGACATTGAGAAAACCACACACACGCACACACGAGGACAACAACGTTAGAGCAGACACAGACAAGATTGGATTTTTTCTTTCCTCAGACAAACAAGGCGTGAAAATTGTTTCCTGCAGAAAGACCTCATACACCGATTGTCCCGCTTTGACTTCCAGCCTAAATGCGTAATATGTCCTCGGAGAAGATTTCGCTTAGCTTTTCTTCGTAGTTACATTTTAAGCTGAGTAATTATTAAACAGTCACTTCCTACAGGGGGGGCAAAGGGTAATTGATGCTCCTTGACTCACTGATGGAGTGTGTCAAAAGCTAAAATGAAAGTCAGAGGTATAAGAGTAATCCCCCCCCTCCCCAAATGGCGTCAGTGACTTCCATCGCATTGATGGCCCTGCTCTACCTGACTTTTCTGCGTGCTGGTGGGCCGCAGGTGTCGGTAGAAGACCTTCTTCACCACGTCCGGAAAGAGGCACGTTGCCACGATGAGGATGATGGCGAACCAAGCGGAGCCGCTGGACAGCAGTTGCACAAATACAAAATACATGTCCTGCGTGTGGAGGAACGGCCTGCGAGAGATGGAAAAACGATCAAGACAAATGATACTGAAAACGTCACAGGCTGTTCATCTCTTACCAGATGATTCCTCCATAGAAGAGAGAGAAGATGAAGTAGAAGGCGATGGAGCCCCACGTCACAAAATGGTTCATCCATGTCCAGAAGTGAGTCTCTAACGCAAGCTGGCATTGGAATAGACAGACAGATGTTGAATGTTTCTATCGACAGCGATCCTTCAAAAATCAAGACCTGAGCAAAACTTTGAAAAGCCACAAGTGCAAAACATTTTCAATCCTTCACCTTCAAAGTGACTGTGATAACCATCACCGTGAAGACCAGCGTTCCAAATGTCCAATTGCCAAACATCTGCAAGTGACAAAAAAACAATGTGTGTTATCAACACAATCTGAGTCATTGTTTCTTGGCATCAGTCGTGAATAACCCCCCCCCCCCCCCCTCTCGCTCGCTCTCTGCTCGCCCATTAGACAGCCTTCAAATGTAGCGTTCACGCTTACCAGCTGCCTGTTAGCTCGCAAGATCTGAAATCATGCAGGAGTCCGTGAAAAGGTAGCAAGAGAAGAGAAGTGAGCAAAGTCAGCAGCGGTTACGACGACACCGATGAAATGAAGAAAAACGGTTTAGAAAAGTCAAACAAATTCAACTTGAGAATGAAACCGCTTCATAGTAAAACCTTGAGATAAGGGAAACAGCAAAGATCAGGAAATGGACAGAAGTAAAGCAGTGGGGATTTTTGGACAAAATGTGACACACACCTGTCCGTTGCCCAAAAGGCTGGTGTCTTCGCCCATCAATATGTAGGATCCAAAGAAGAAGACAAAGGCGTGACAAAAGCCCAACAGAGTCCAGTAGAGGAACGTCCGCACCGATAGCAGAGAGTTGCGGCTGATGTCCCTGGAAGAAAGATGGAAGCAACCAAAATGTGTAGCGCGCATGCTAACATGGAGCGACCGCCTACCTGTACAAGACGGGCTTGCTCTGCAGAACGTGCGGGTGAACGAGCTGTTCAAAGAGGCTGTAGACCAGGATGGGCAGCGAGGTGAAGCAGATGTTGTAGAGCGTCAGGTACACGCTGTCGTACAGAGTCTGACACAGAGACAGGAGTGAGCTTCAGTACACACAATTGAAAACAAGCACAACTTTTCAAGTCGCCCACGAGCGGCGTTGTGCGAGAATGAAAAATAAACTTACTTGTTGTGAAAACAGGCAGAAGAACTGGTATAAAAACTGTGGCGTGATAAAACACACATTCTATAAAGGAAAAAGCAAGTTTGCGTTTAATCTAGTGGAAAGGTGCCCGCTCTTCATTTTGTTTGGGCAAGACTGACCTTGTAGAAAAAGTATTGCACAAGTGTGGCTATTCGAATGTAGTAGAAGTGACCGTGGACCAAGAGCAGTTTGGCCAGAAAGCGAAATCTGGCGATTGCATAGTCGCTGTTTCTCACGGCCTGCCGACCTTCCTTTCCCATGATCCCTGCAGTGACACAAACGGCCGTCGGGGCAAGCTCAAATGTAAAAAAAAAGTCTAAGGAGTAGGGGCGGGGCTTGTACCTATGCCAACGTGGGCTTCTTGAATCATGCTGACGTCGTTGGCGCCATCCCCAACTGCCAAGGTGATTGGTTTCTCTGGGGAGGTTTTTAAAAGACGCACCACCTGAACAAAACAAAAGAACCATATTTTGAAGGTCTGGTCACATGACACAAGTCACGTGACTGTTACCTTTGCCTTCTGCAGCGGGGCCATGCGGCAGCAAAGCACCGCTGAACACTTTTTGGAAACTTCCATGAAGAGCTTTTCGTGTTCCCGCAACGCTAAAGACAAACTGGCTCCATCCACGACCAGTCCGTGCTGGATGACGTGGTCCTCTTTGATCCTAGCAAAGCGCAAACGAACACTTTGAGTTCCAATTGTCGAATGCGATCGTCGTCCGTGAAAAAAACGCATCTCGGTTCACCTCCGGGCCAGTCGTCGGAGCTGCTCGGCGCACTCGTTGTCGGAGCGTTGCTGCAGCAACTCCAGGATGTTCATAGTTCTATGGAAGTGGCCGCAGGACAGGCTGACGCTCACCGCCGTCTCGTGTTTGTCACCCGTCAGCACCCAGACTTTGATTCCCGCTAGGCGCAGAGCCTCGATGGTCTCCTGAACTTTCTCTTGGAGTCTGAAAGGTGGAACGCGTAGATGAGCTAAACAACTTAAGACAGAAAAGTAACAATGAAAGTAACAATGTCTTCGATGTGCGAAAAACTCCTCACTTGTCTTCCACCCCGGTTGCGCCGAGGACTTTCAGGTTTTTTTCGATCTCGCCGAAGGCCTGCTGCAGTCGCTCTTCCCTCTGTTGCAGCGCGGTGCGGGCGCTGTTCAAAATTCGCTCCACTTCAACGTAATCTTCGGGGATGAAGTGGCGACATGCTACCACCAGCGTTCGTAACCCTCTCTGCGGCAAAAAAAGGGAAAAAACATTACATCCTCAGGTTCAACACATGTACAAAAAGTTAATCGTTACGTTACTCACCAAGGCAAACTCGTCGATGTGAATTCTCGTCTTTTCTATCTCCCCGCTAGTGGCAAAAGGTAGCACGGACGACTCTGCTCCCTTGGTGAACAGCACTTTGCCACCTCCACCATGGAAGGAAAACAAAAGGCAGGTTGACATCAAATCCACATTTCCAACAAAACTAATGTATTACTCTTCGAAAATCGGAGACATATGTTAAATAAAAATCAGCTGTTAATGATTTAAAATAGTTTTGTTCGGTACTTAAAAATGTTTGTCAACATGTCCATCCTTTCAACAATCAAAAGATGGGATTACATCAAATTAACATTTACAACAAAACTCTTTAAAAAAAAAAAAAAAAGAAAAACTCTTAAGAAAAAAAATTCAGAAGCCAAATGTTAAAAAAAAAAAAATTGCTGTTAATGATTATCGGTAGTTTTTTTCAGTAGTTAAAAAAGTTTGTCAACATGTCCATCCTTTCAACAATCAAAAGGTGGAATTACATCATAACATTTACAACAAAACTCTTCATTTATTTAAAAAAATCTTAAGAAAAAAAATTCTGAAGCCATATGTTTAAAAAAATAAATTAGCTGTTAATGATTATCGGTAGTTTTTTTCAGTACTTTCTCCGGTACTTAAAAAACGTTTTGTCCGGTACTTAAAAAACTTTTTGTCCGGTACTTAAAAAAAGTTTGTCAACGTCCATCCTTTCAACAATCGAAAAAAAGTGAGGATACCTGCAGGCGTCTCGAGTATGACACTCATCCTTCTGCGGTTTGCATCAAACTCTAACACATGAAGCAGTTTGTATCTGTAAACGGGAAAAAATAAAAAAACATGGAAAAGCTTGAAATTGGGTCATGAACACGCTTATTATAAGCGGCCGTCGAATCAAGAGTTCATTGTTATAAACTGCTGAGACGACAGTGAAGAGATCAAAAAAAACATTTTGTGACACTTTGGGACAACCTACTTCTCTGCTTTGCCAAAAGTTTTGATTTCCATCGTATCGCCTCTGATACCAGTGAAGGCCACGCCGATTCTAGAGATGGGGGAAAAAAACAACACAGTGTTAAAACTGTGTTAGGAAGTGGACCGCGCAGTGCCGCAACTTCAACTTTACCTCTTGGCTGCCTCTACGAGCGCCTTCTCATCAGGTGAAGAGGCATAATATTCCATTTCGTTGGCAGAAAATCCGTTCACGTGGCAGAACGGGTCTCCAGCCCCGGAAAGGCAGTCCGGCTGGTCGTAACTGATCTGGACCGTGTGACACAACGACACCGCTTGAAAGAATAACAATTCCTCCCCGTCCTGAATGTTGGGGAGAGCAGGGGGAAGACAATGAGCACATTTATATTTGAAATTCACTAACACCCGAGCCAAGATTACCAAATTGGGTGCGGAGCCATCTGGTGAGTCATCCGTTCGACCCTCCGGCACGAGTTTGCCATTCACTTCCCGATATTTGATCCCATTGATGGAGCACTCTCGGAATTGCATTTCGTTTTCCGTTAGCGTGCCCGTCTTGTCGGTAAACACGTACTCCACCTGGCACAACACAACGTTGCCAGAAAAAGTGCAACATTCAGCCAATTTGTCGGCTTGGAAAAACATTTTTCCTTTTCTCGATCTCACACCTGGCCGAGTTCTTCGTTGAGGTCTGAGGTGTTGACCTGAGCTTTCTGGTCACTCTCCTTATGGTAAAGATCCAAATCCCAGCCTATAAAAAAGGAGCCCAGGAACTTCTGCATCTCCACAGTAACATAGAGCGAGATGGGAATGATGAAATTGTAGAGAACCAGGAATGCCAAGAAGTCTGAGATGAATTTCAGGATCTGTAGGATGTAAAAAAAAAAAAAAAAAAAAAGGCACTTGTAGCGACTCCTCAGACTTGGTGAGATGTGGTCAGCTTACCGGGCTGCTGTTTTTCTCTTGGTCAGTCTTTTGGTTGTAGAAGGGCTCGTCCCATTTGTCCTCAGCCTGCCAGGCGTACTTCAGGATGGTGCTGAGGACAGCCTCCAGCAACAGGATGCCCAAGTAGATAATCAGGAAGGTATTCATAGATCTGAAACCAGAACACACATTTAAAAACACACACCTGACTAGTGTAAAAAAAAAAAAGAAGAGAAAAAAAAAAGAAAAAAAAAAGGAAGAATTAAAACATGCTCACTTCTCTACGGCAGAGCGTTTCTGAGACTTGCATTTGTAGTTGAGGGCCATTTTGGACTCCATGCCGGTATAAACCGCAACACCTGCACAAGTAGTTGAACGGACTTGGTTCCTTTAAGCAACATTTTGAGCTATAATAGTGTTGACAAGCTTCTCAAGCATTTCAGCTCAAACATTATTTTGTAATTGTGACTCACCAAATATCTCTTTGGTATTTTTTAACCTGGCTCCTCGTAGCAACAAGTTTTCCGGCCCCAGCGGTCTGACAAACGGTGGAAACAACGTCTTAAAGGCCATTTGGAAAGAAATATTCCAATTAAAATAAAATTGAGGAACATCTCACCTGACAACGTCCTCGCCGTGGTGAGTCACCGTCATTCGACCGACAAACCTGGAAGGGATCAGATCCGGCCTTTTAGCGGGATGGCGATTCCGGCAAACTAGTTTTGCCCTTTGTGCGGTGACTAAAATAACCGACCTGTAGAGGTCGGCTTCGGGTTGCTGACACTCCACCACGGCCTGCAAGGTCTCCAGTTGCGACACCGACTGACACACGGCCGTCTCCGCCACGGAGTAGTGCGTCTGCAAGAATGGACACTCAAAACCCGCTTCATCTTTTCTCACACAATCAGACATTGATAGCGCATACCTTGAGATTGGTCTCGCCGTCGAGGCTGGTGGTGGTGATGTGACAGGTGCCGTCGCAACGCTCGGACGAGAGCAACACCAGATCGGCCGGGAAGGTCTCATCTTTGGCTACACGAACGATATCCCCCACCTGCGGGAGGGAATGCGGCAGAAAAATGTACGCATTTGATGACGTTGTCAAAATATTTGACAAGGGCTTGGCTCGTACCCTGATGTTCTTGGATCTAGTCTGGACCAGGCTTCCGCTGCGGACCACAAAGACGGGAGCCCCGTTCACCTCATTGTCGGCTTTGTGTCTCAGCCAGTCTTCATAGCCCTGCCAGACAGACATCAAATAGGATTACGCAACAGAATCAATCAAGCCCCGCCCCTCCCGACCAGAAGCTGACTATTGTTAGCTTGGCGTTTTGAAAGGGAAATAACTGAGCAGAAGTTCTCACCTGCTTGATGGCCGTGACTGTGATGACAAAGAAAAGAGGCAGACCGCTTGTGACTGGGGAAGTCGGAGTGTCGATCATTAACTGGAAACACAAATGGTGTAAACATGATCCAATCATGCATTCATTGTAGTTATAAGACAGGCACGTGAAGCCGTTTGGCTTTTACGCATTTGGTAATTTGCACTTGTCATTGCAAAGAGGATTAAGTGGTTGTGAAATATTTCATAGTCGCTCATTTTGCCTGGCGATAAAACACCACCATAACACTATAGCGTGAAAAGCGGAGAGGAACACAAATCTCGTTATCCATCTCGGCTCGTTGAAAAAATAGTCCCGTTTGTCTTTTCACAATGTCGAGACGCAAAGGGGTCTTTTATTCCGGCAGGCAAATATGACTTAAGCGTCCCTGACAATCCAAGCGGGCCAAACTTTAGCCTTTTACAAAATTGTCAAGTCAATTGCTCGGGCTTCACTACACAAGCTCCGAGAACCGACGAGCACTCTGAAAAAATTTCAACTTGGGCAGGGGCACTGATGCCTTGATCGTACTGATGGGTGCAGCATATCAGAACAGAACCGGACCTCCTAGTGGTGGCCCACAAGTTGCTGAGTCACTCTTGCTCCACTTCTCATGCTCGCACTTTTTATAGCCAGCGGGGGAAAGACCCTTATCAATGTGTGTGTGTGTGTGCGCGCGTTTGTGTGTTGTGTGTGTGTGTGTTTACCTGGACAAGGAAAATGATGAGGAAGTAAAAGTTGGCTATCCTCCTGAACTGCTCAAACAGATTTTTAGGGACAAAATTCCAAATAGTATACTGCAACAGAAGAAGAAAATATTGTCTGAACCTTAAACATGATGCCAAGCTTGCATTTCAACCGATGGAAGTCCCAATATCCCTTTCAGCCCGATAAAAATACCATTACTCAATTCTTAAGTATACACTGATACCAAGTACCGATACCACTATTACTTTTGAAACAATAAAATGAGAGATCATTTTAAAGAAAGATCTCTATAGCTTAAAAGTCACACACCTCACACATCACACGGTTACAATCAAACAACGGTACCTTTGACGATATGATTCTGTTGTCAGCAAAACGTTGAGGTATGTAGTGCCCATGTTGGGGGAACCTGTTTGCTACATAGACCGTTCTGGTGTCACTTTGATGTGGGGGGTCAAAGCCCTGCAGACAAAGGCAAGGAGAAAAGTTGCCGTTTATTTGCGCCATCAGACATTTGGGGAAGTTCACAGCTACAGTATGCAAACTAGTTGCAAAATCATTCTTTTCAAGTGCAACACTACCGTTGTGGACCCTTGTGAAAAGAACACGAGCGGCGTGAGCAGAGGCTGATGAAGGAAGACACGAAGAGCCTGTCCAGCAGATTTGTCCGTGAGGACTCATTCAAATTAACCACTTGTAGTCTTGTTCCTAATGAGGCTTTATGTCACCGCAAATCATCAGATAAATAATAAGTCAAGCAAGGCTTCAGACAAACTAATTGCCTTAATTCAAAGTAGCAGCCGCAGTTCCAACAGGCAGTCGTGAGAGGTGTCGGAAATTAGCAAATAAGATCTTGCTGAAGCTGACAAAGTTGAGCAAAAGGTGTAAAATGCACAACTTGAATTTTTAGTTGTACATTTGCTCCTGTAGCACAACTGGACAAGTGAATTCATTCATTCATTCATTCATTCATTCATTCATTCACTCATTCACTGTCAGTGGAAGGCATGCAATCGTCACATGACGTCGCAAACCATTTGACAGTGTTTGCTTGGGAGCTGTGGAATCTGAATTTTGTCAACGACGGGCGTCTCCACATAGAAATTTTAATTGAAAGGTTTCACGCAGAAGCTGACAGAATCACGTGATGCTGAAAATAATCAATGAGCTTTGCTTATCACTAATTTTGCAACATTGCTACAATGCATACTCGATAGTAGCACATTCATTATTGTTACCTACGTGATCACGTCAATTCGTGTTTCAAGTGTCCGGAGATTGAACACAGCTCAGGTGATACCTTCAACATTTGTTTAGCGTGACAAAGCAACGTCACACACCCATTCAATGTCAACAAATATGCGAATATATTAATGATGAGTTAGCTTGACCGAGCAAAGCCTTCAAATGTCAAACCACCAGTGCAGAATTGTAACGCCTAAGAACCCGGAGAACGATCTGGGTTGCCGCGTCATCGGAAGGGAACTAACTGTTGGTTTGCATTTCGTCTTGGCACGAGTACAAATCGTACAAAATGGCAAGGAACGTAATGCAAAGGCAAACGCTACCTGAGACCAGCTGAACCAAAACTTCCAATGGACTTGAGAAAAGTTGAACAAATGAACTACAAGCCGGTCTGAGTTTCTCTTTTTGTGGCAGCTGGAAAGCAAGCCAATGCTGACAAACGTCAACACACCCGATCGTCCTTTTTTTGCTACATTGTCTAATTATTTCCAACAACTTGACGTTCGCTAGCTGTCTGCATTGCTGGAGCACGGGCTGACAGTTCGTTTCGACACATCATGAACAACTAACAAGGAGTGAACAATTTGGTGAGCCTAGCTCGCAAATTGGCCAACTAAAGTTCGTCCACATATTTCTGTGGACGACTCTCATCGGCCATTGAAGCGACGCGTATTAAATGCACTTTGCGGCGATCGCGATGAGAAGCTTACTGCAGAAATCTTACCAGCTGCTGTCGTAGCCATCGTAGCATCCTTGCAAAAAGACGTCCCAAGTAGCCGCAACAGCCGCTAGCCAGCACTAGCAACTAGCTACTCGCAGAAAAAACGCCCCAAAACATAAATGATTGCCCGCAAAGGCAACTCTTTTCGATCGCATTACGCCGCACATTCATACAGCGACATTGTGCAAGAATGACAGGCGGATATTTCCTTTTGCGGAGAAATTTGCACCAACGTTCCTCGGTAAATGTGACACACGACCGATCACACCAAGTCCCAGGAAGCTACGCTACATCTAAGCTCAGTTTGGCTCGGCTCAGCTCAGCTCTTTTCTCTTCTCGCACTGTCTGCCGCTGCTGTTTCGAGCTCGGATCTGCGCAGTTGACGCGCTCCAGGCAGCTTTGCAGCGCCCACTGTTGGCCGACCGAAAAGCGCACTGACTGTAAACCAAACTAGGTGTTTTCAACTGATTTTGTCCAAGGGACCACCATTATAATCAAGAAGCAACTCGGGGACCACTGCTTTGGTGCAATATTATTTTATTTTGCACCGAAGGAAGATAGACCTATACAGGCTATTTATTTGCATCTGTATGTCTAATTTGGGGATCTCAGCTACATTGGCCATATTTTGGATGGGTAAATGATTCACAAAATTAGCTCGAAAGTAAATCAAGTCTAAACAATAAATACATTTTATTTTTAAATGTGTTACAAATTATTTTCCATTTCCAATTTCGCGGCCACCTGCAATAGCGCCACGGACCACGAGATGACCGCGGACCACCAGTTGACAATAGCTGAACAAAACAAACGTTACGTGAACTCAAACTTTCAAAGCGGGAAAACCTGGACAACATTTTAATTAGGGCAATTTAACTTTGTTGTGGTCGTGTGGGAAAATTGGCTTTCCTGCTTTACAGAACGGCTACAGCTTTTAAAGATATAAGTAAAATAGAAATATTTGCGCTAACATTTGTGCCAATTTAAATTTGATATTTTAATGTTTGTCAAACTAAATGACTGTTGTAAAACTACTGTTTCTGAAATGCACTTAAGCAAAATAAAAAGTAAGGATACATTTTTATGTCAATTATATACAATCGCCATTTTGTTGTTATTTTGTTTAATTTTAGACTTTTATTTTAATTATCCAACCATCCATCCATCCATCCGTTTCCTGTACCGCTTGTCCCTACGGGGGTCACGGGTGTGCTGGAGCCTGTCCCAGCAGTCATCAGGCAGTAGGCGGGGGACACCCTGAACCGGTTGCCAGCCAATCGCAGGGCGCACAGAGACGAACAACCATTCGCACTCACACCTACGGGCAATTTGGAGTGCTCTATCAGTCTACCATCCATGTTATTTTTGGGGGGAAGTGGGAGGAAACCGGAGTGCCCAGAGAAAACCCACGCAGGCACGGGGAGAACATGCAAACTCCACACAGGGAGTTTTATTTTTATCAAGTTAGTTTTAATTAGGACAGTTAATTAACAGTTAGGAGGGTGCGGGTTCGATTCCACCTCCGGCTCTCCCTGTGTGGAGTTTGCATGTTCTCCCCGGGCCCGCGTGGGTTTTCTCCGGGCACTCCGGTTTCCTCCCACATCCCAAAAGCATGCTTGGTAGGCTGATTTAGCACTCCAAATCGTCCCTAGGTGTGAGTGCGAGTCCGAATGGTTGTTCGTCTCAGTGTGCCCTGCGATTGGCTGGCAACCAGTTCAGGGTGTACCCCGCCTACTGCCCAATGACTGCTGGGACAGGCTCCATCACGCCCGCGACCCCCGTGGGGACAAGTGGTACAGATAATGGATGGATGGATGGATGGATGGATGGATGGATGGATGGATGGATGGATGGATGGATGGATGGATGGATGGATGGATGGATGGATGGATGGATGGATGGATGGATGGATGGATGGATGGATGGATGGATGGATGGATGGATGGATGGATGGATGGATGGATAGTTTTAATTAGATTTTAGAGCAGTTGTCATAGTTTTTGTTTTGGGGCATTGAATTCTTGATTTTAATTTAGTTATTAGTTTTAATATGAGGTGTAGTTTCTTAAGATATGGAATGAAGTTACAAAACATGCAGAATTAACAAATCCACTCTTCAAACAGCAAAAAATAAACCTCCCCATTTGTATATTCAGGATGATGTCAATGAAGTGGCTTTTCAGTGTTTTCGGAGTAAATTACTGACTATACACCGCTGTATTTCTAACATTTGTTAGGTATATTTTTCCCATCAGTGTGTTTTTCTCCACCAAATGCCGACTGGCTGCAGAGACGGCATCTTTATAGGACAGATTGACTGTGCAAATCCTGAGCTTAATCCTCTCTGTCTGTGTTTGTATGTGAGCTCTTAGATCAGCGCTTATTCCCATGTGAGTTCCGGCCTAATCTCCGTTACGCCGCTTTACGTAACTCCATAAAGCACTACGGCGGCGACATCTGTGAGTTTGACTTGATAAAATCAACATGTGGACAATAATGGCAAATGTTTGGACTCAAAGAGGGTCAAGAATGTTACAATTTCAGAGCGGGTAAATGTCAGAGAAGGTCCTCATCTGGTCCGGCATTACTGTGCCCCATTGCGCCAAGCAAGCATCATAAATGGGTGGAGGTGTTTGCCTTACATGGAGGAATTGGACTGTTAGTTTTTAATCTCCTGAAGTGTTTGCTGATCTTGCACCGTGCTCGTGTCTCGTCTTCACTTGCTTAAAGCATGCAAGGATTTGTGGTGCCCTTGATGTCTGTCAGAGAAATGGATGACAAGGTATCAAATCATGCCTGGCTGCTTTCCCAGAGTTGTATCTCAAACGATACTCTTCACGTTTCATCTGCTTGTCAAGTGCTGTCACCAAGCAGAAGTATTTCTTGTGTTGAAGCGAAATGAAACAGGATTAACGTGCCCGCTGGCGACCTGTCTCGTAAAAATATCAGTTGGCATAGACCCACGACGCTCACGATGAGAAGCAGGATAGAAATTGAGGGATGTCTCTACTTTCTCCTTCCCAGTCTTGGTCAGTGTTGGACAGAGTTAATCCCACGGGTCTGTTTAACCAGGCCTTGGCTGATCCTCTTTGTAAATAGCCCAGCACTAAGTGGCTTTCAATCATTACCGCCAACTATCCTTATTAGTATTAATAGGCTTAGGAGAAGTTCTCCATCTCCATGCCGACTTCCTGTCTCTCCGTAATGGTCGCTTGCTCCCGCTTTGGATTCAATTTTGTTCGTGTGTATATTAATGTCCGCTTGCATTAGAATTAACATCTATCTCTCTGTGGGGAACTGGGCCCCAAGGAACTGAGCTGAAATAGTGCTCAGAGCAATTTAGAAAATGAATTCCGGATTTGATGGTGGGCCAAAAGTCAATTGGTCTTTAGCTTCAGTGGAGGAAAAAAACTCATTCAGTTTGGACTTTAAGCGATCTTAAAACGATTTCCGTTTTTGTTTTGGCAATAGACGTCTACTGTATGGGCTGCAATAGAAACGTGATGTCTGGTGTTAGTCTCCCTCGTGTGGCTAATAGGAGAAATTACAATTTGTACAAAGAATTTGAGGGGAAGCTTGACGCTAATTTGGTCATTCACATCCTGAGAATAAGACAGAACGGACCTCACTGATTTATCAGAATTCCAAATTAAGATCAAGAAACAGCCCAACATGAGCTTTTTTTTGTCTGCAGATTTTTGAGGAAAGTAAAATGAAAGCTGCTTTATTACGCTTGCATACCAACTTGTAGTCATCTCAACCTTCTTTTGGGTGTCCAGTTTTGCGAACGTGAGAGAGGCATTAATATTGCAGCAGCTTTCACTTCCTGTAAACGTGTGGCTGAAAACTTGACCCGTGACACATTCGGAAAGTGCATTTGAGCAAGCAAACACCCAATAGTTTGACTTTTTTTTTAAAATGCACTGCTATTTCGTTGCTCTTTTCCATAAAAAAAATTAACATGACAATTTTTCGTTAGTGTTTGAATATTGTCAAATGACCATAGCGAGAAGAGATGTGTTTGGATCAAGTTACCATGGTCACTGTGAATCTCACAACATGTGTCTGGGTCATGTATCATGTGCATGTGTTTGCTGTTGCCGTAGTAACACTCAGCCCAGGTGACCTGGGCTTGTGTTCAGACATGCCAGAAACAAGTTCATCTCGGCAGATGGACATCTCGGCCCACGGTTTAGCTGACGGTATGAGTGGTTTTCGGCTGCTGCCGATTAACGGAGCATTTCAATTTGCCACTTGAGTCCGAGTTCGTGTGCTCTGATAACTAGTCAGCCACGTTCATGTTATCTGAAAAGCCTCTAGTTGACCCCTCAAAGTCTGCTCACACCTCAAGATAACAATAAAACTGATTTGACAAATGATTTCCTGTCAAATGTTTTGTGCCGTGCTTTGAGCGGGCCTCGGCAGCATCCAAGCCTGGAGGCAGTCAACCCGGCCGTCCGTCCGTCAACAATTCCAAGTCCTCTAATAGTTGTCTGTGTTGAAATGACGAGGCTTTCATCTACGTGTCTGGCCTCTTCTGCTACACGACTTTAATGGCCCTGACGTCATGTAAGCCCCAGCAGCTGGCTTCTTGTGTGCGCGCTATGTGTGTGTGTGTGTCCATTTTAGTAGATGAGCGGGGAGGTGTTTCTACCTGCATGCTGGTGTGGCTCTAATCCTTGTTTGTTCTGCTCTAGCACCAGGAGAGAATGTTCACCTCCTCCCAACACACACACACACATCATGCACACCTGCAGCCACGCATCAACACTCACACAGAGATGCTTAATATGCTTTGTATGTGCAGTATATATATTTTTTTTATCATCTGCAGCTTGTGTGCAGTTAGTCTCAACACAATGTGTAAAAAAGTGATTGACTACCACTGTGGCCATCATTGTAACAGGGATTGTCAACCGGTGGTCCCCGCCTCTCTAGTGGTCCGCAGCGGTATTGCAGGTAGTTCACAAAATTGCAAATGGAAAATAATTTTTAAAAATAAAGTTGATTTATTATTTAGACTTGATTTATTTCCCAGCTAATTTTGTGAATCCTTTACCAATCCAAATATATATAAGTAAATATATCTAATCTAATCTAATCTAATCTAATCTAATCTAATCTAATCTAATCTAATCTAATCTAATCTAATCTAATACAATACAATACAATACAATACAATACAATACAATACAATACAATACAATACAATATAATATAATATAATATAATATAATATAATATAATATAATATAATATAATATACATCGAATATAGCCGAGATCCCCAAAATAGACATACAGATGCAAATAAATAGCCTGCATAGGTCTATCCTCCTTTGGTGCAAAATAAAATAATATTCCCCCAAAGGAGTGGTCCCCGAGTGGCTTCTTGGTTATAATGGTGGTCCCTTGGACAAGAGCAGTTGAAAACCCCTGTTTTAGACTTTAAATTTGTTCAAATATAAAATAGTTTTTGTCCCCACTGTTGCGGTACTTTTGGAGGAGGTGGGGCTGGGTTCGTGGGGTGAATATTACCTCTCAACTCGAGTCTGACTAATGTCTCGGAATTGAGCTTTACATACCAGTCAGTCACTTGGTTAATCTACAAGTAAGGGCGGAAAAAAGACCACCAACGCGCTCTGACGGGTGGATCTGAAATTGTGAGTGCATGCGCAACAGACGGACGGACGCGTTATCGTCTGACAGCTTTGATACGAGCTCAAGTGTAAAGATTTGCTTACTTCTTTGCACAACTTCTCTTATCTTCACTCACTGGCGTTCGAACTGATAGGACCACGACTGCCACTTCGTGTGTATGTGTGTGTGTGTGTGTGTTGTCTCCCCATTCTGAAATCCCTCAAGTTTTAACTAATAGAATCCATACTATAGGAAGCATTTATTCCCAGTGTGGTGAATGGTCTTTGTTGTTTCGCTGGTCTCCAAAAAACACTCAGTGGACAATGGCTGTCCCGGCCAAGCACTCCAGTGACACACGGCTGATTGGGAAAAGATTTTATTCAACCGATGTCAAAGTGATGTCTCTCCAAAAGTTTGAGTGGCCCCAAAAGCAAAGATGGTTCAGCTCTCGACGGCACAGATGTTCGCCCCAAAAAAGCCCTCGCGCTTCTTGCTCTTGCCCCTTGCGCCCCTGCGCCTTGCGCGCCCCTTGCTCTTCGCGCTCTCCTTCCTTCGCGTTCTTGACCCCCCTCTATCTGTTCTCCCCCATCATTTGTACCTCGTAAGACAACAGCTGCGGTCCGAGTCTCACTCTATTGGTTAGTTCCGATGCCCTTAAAAGTGCATGGACAAAGGTATTCCTGGTCACGGACGAATGGCCCTTCCATATTCTAAGCACCTACACATTGCTGAAACTAGATCTTCTCTGTACCGCAAAAATAGCTTAGGGTCTTCTCACTGCTGCAAGGTCGCCATTTAAGGTGACATACAGTGACGCATAGAATCCAAAATTTACCTCACCAGTTTGACTGGAACTGACTTTGTCTCTCTGTTACATCAAGAATCTAGTGCGTGTATGTGCGTGTGTGTGCGTGTGCGCACGTGTGTGTGCGTGGAGACGGAAAGACCAGCATGTCTCGTCGTTGCCTCCATAACGCCCAGACCAAACATGTGCCCTGCCTTCATCTCCCTCGCGCACGTTTTCATCGCCACGGGAGCCCCCATATTTTGTCCTCTGAAGAGGCGGCATGCCCGGCACCCCCCCCCCCCCCCCCTGCACACTTGGAAGACAAAGCAAGAAAGAAAAGGAAACGGACGGGGGGCTTTTGAAAAGTGCCTGTCTCAAGGCGTGTGGTCTGTTTGTGGTGACTCAAATTAGATGAATGGCCTCTTATGTAATTTATATAAGGATTATTGGTATTTTTTTAATAACACCCTAAACCCTTCTTAATCCTAATCTCACCCCCCCAACCCTAACTCCAAAAGTATTTGTCCAAGTGATTGTAGTATCGGTAGCAAAATGAACATTTAATCTTTTGAGATAACAAATATATTGTGACTTACTGCTGAACTCCAAATCCAAACAACGGTATTACGTTTAACTTTTTTTTTTTACGGTGGGTTATATTGTATACATATCACCACTAGATGGCAGTACACACCCAGCAATAAGTGCAAAGTGGTCCAGATTCAGAGGGATGGCTGCATCAGTGTCAAATTTTGTCGGTCATGAATCTTAAACCAGAAACTGCATTTGGTACACATGTGAAGAGCCTTGATAAATAAAATATTTTAATTTCCCCACCCAAAACTTTTGATGTAATTTAATTGTTTCTCTCATTTGTTGAGGTTATGTCACTCGTCAACCTCCCGACGAATAACCTTGCTTTTATACACCTGGCCGAAAGTACACACAAATACGATGGAAATGTCCATGTTTACTTGCAGCAGCTGCTGCCTCTTTGTGAAGATGTTAATCCTACCTCAAACTGGAAGTACACACACACACACGCACGCACACACACACAAGGCTCCGCATTTGTATCAATGGCTTCGTCAATATTAGCTTGTTTGGAACATTTGTGTTTGATGTATTGTACATAAAAAGCCTTTGCATAGAAGTCACTATTGACTCTGATGTCCGTGAGAACAAAACTAAGAACGAGCGAGTGGAGGGAATAGGCCTTAACAGACATGTTGATGAATTCAGAGGTTGTTTGAGCTCATTCTCTGAACCAGGCGGGGCACGTTTGCGAGGTCTGTTACAGTTTTTCCCTGGTGGCTTGAGGATATTTTGTTGCGATATATTTATTGCACACCTAGAGATGCAATTGTTGCACTCACCAAACCTTTTGAAACAGATCCAGTTATATGTGTGGTTATTATTTTATAAAGCAGATGTTTGCAAATGTCTTGTTTTGGTTCAACACAAAATAGACTGTTAGTTTTCATAAATTAATGAATAATTATTGCTGAGAAGCTGACATTAGCAGAGGATTTGGACGATGCCATTGGTAAGAAAAGGCTGTAAACAATTACTCGATTATTGAAGTGGTTGTTAATTTGATTATCGATGTTGATTAATTTTGTCAACTCTAGTTGTCACTTGTCGGAGCCGAGAAAAGTCGAACTTGGAAGTGGCAATTTGAAATGAACAGGATAGAAATGTCTCTATCCACCTCCCTGCCCGCCCTTCTCCCTCTTCTGGTCTTGTTCGCTTGGACTTGAGTATCAGTGGTTGTTTTTTGCCTTGCGCGATAATTACAATGTGTGTGTGTATGAGAGTGTGTGTGTGACTGAGTGAGTGTGAGCGTGAGCCCAACCAGGCACTCCAATGCACGAGTAGCTTGGATCCTTGCCAGCATGTCGGCGCTAGCAACAAGATTTGACTTGGCCCGCTGCGAGCGAGAAGGAGCTGGCATATGCTCAGCATTGGCATATGGATCTTTGTTGGTCCGTTTTGGACCATTTAGTCATTCTGTCAACTCCAACTGGAGCACTTAGTGAATTGCTGATCCTCCTGCTCGCGAATCGTGCGCAATTCTCACACATGCACACACACGCAAGCCAAGATTTGAGTCTGCTGCTCGACCGTCTGTTCCCGTTCACATGGCCCGAATAAAACCAAGACCCACTTCCAATTCATCCTTTTAAGCAGCATGCGCAATCCCTGGCTCAAACTGACGTGGCCTTCAGTCCAAGCGCATCCTTGCCAAGTTGCCCCCTTCGGCCGCAATGAATGTGCTTTGACGGCGGGCCGGGTGGCACCGGCACCACATTTGCTTGCACTTCTGAATCCACCTCGTGAAATACCGTCCGAGTCTCAAGAGGCTCTGATGAATGCTTCAATTCAGAGTTTTGTGGATTTGTCCTCTTAAGATCAAGAATTTGGAAGGATGGATGATAAAATATGGAAATGGCATACAGCTGAAATCATCAAATAGTTCTGCCATTAAAAAAAGTAAACTAAACTAGTAAACATAATAATATAATTGAAAGAGTTTGGTTGATTGACAGCTGACTTGACTCAAAACATATTTTTAGTGGCCCGATTTGAACCCAACAGTGCATGTTTGTCACTTAGCAAGCTTTGGATTTTTGTTGTTTTGGTCTGAGTCAGTCACACGCGCACACACACGCCCGCGCACACGCCTGCGCGCACGTCCGTGCACATGCCCGCGCACACGCACGTGCACGCATAGAGAAGCCTGATTAATGGAAGCTAATTAGCAATGGTAATGAGCAGGTGTCTGAGAATCAGCCAGCCAAAGGGGCTGAGGGGGGATCATGTGTTGCGCAAGTGTGCATGTAGGACACAGCACGAGACAGACAACAGACAGACAGACAGACAGACAGACAGACAGACAGACAGACAGACAGACAGACAAGACAGAAATTACATACACAAATGATTTTTTTTTGCAAAGGTTGCAAAACCCTTCTTGTCGACCTCACACTTATTTTGTGTTTGCTAGGTTCTCACCTTTTCGGAGAGAAATTCACATAGACCTAGACAGAAAGGCCAGTGGTTGTGTCATATGGCTGTGGTGGAGAAAGAGCTTAACTTGCTTGGCACATACATATGCATACACACACTTACACACAAGCACCCCCCCCCCAACCCACACACACACACGCACGCACGCACGCACGCACGCACGCACGCACCTACGCACGCACGCACACAAACACGTACACGCACACACACGCACGCACGCGCGCGCGCGCACGCACGCACGCACACACACGCACACACACACACACGCACACACACACACACGGAGGTTTATCACCCTCTCCTGTTCCCACACACTCACCTTACACCATTACCTGTCTGCTAGAGCCAATCATCCAATCACAGCCCAAGGTTTTGGTCAGGTGACCTGATCAGGAAACACTAGTAGGGGGATGAAGTTACACACAGTTCTGGTCTGATAACAGCTCTCTGTCTATCCTCCTCTCTCTCTCTGTCGTTCCCTGCCCCTTTCCCTGCTCTGCAATTTACAGATTCTGTTTCACCTTTTCTTTCATGTTAAACTGCTGGATCCTGAAGTGTGTGTGTGTGTGCCTGTTTGTGTGAGTGTTTGATATTGGCAGGTAAATAATATGGAACCGAAACAAGCTTCCAAATAAACATCCTGATGTTGATATGGAGTAATTCACGAAATGTACAATTGATAATTAAATAATGAAATACATAAGTCGGCGACTCGAGGCACAGGAGGGAGACGATGATAATGATGATGTTCATGTTTTCTAGTCTGACTCTGCTGCGTTGAGAGATTTGCCAGGCCAGTCAAGTGACGCTTCACCGCACTGATCTGTCAACTGTGAATGACAAGGTCAGTCTTCAGTCTCCTAAAGTGTAACGCGACTCCCGTACGTGAGTATAGCCCCGACCCCATGACCTCCGACCCCACCTGCCAGGTTATTCTCATACCACCCTGACCTGCCATGAAACCAGAGAGCACCAAACATGCCAGCATCAAACATCGCCAGAAAGGAAACTGGACCTAAAATCAAAGTGACAAGTTCATTATAATTTCATCAGCCAGCACATTTTACAATATGATACATCTTTCTTTTTTAAAGCGCTTTTGTAGTAGCTTACGTCATAGCAATAAATGTTTACGAAAACATAATAATGCAGCAGAAAATATCACATAAACTATTAGCAATAATATAAAAGTAACAATTTTGAGAAATTTTTTTTTAAAAAAAAATCTCCTCAGATTGCTGGCCACCTCTGTAGAACCGGCTACATTCTGAGCTAAAGGGGATGTCAAGTCCAAAATCTTCATAATAGTATGGTCCATGCCAGAGACCTACAAGATTAAACACAGCATTCCAATTAATATGGCATGGGTAAAATATGAATTAAGCCGCAAAATCTACTCATTTGTATCCATTTCAGGCAATAGCCATTTTGAATGCTAAAGTATAATCTGCTAGAGATGCTAACTCTCATACTAACACTCACGTAATCATCTCATTTTCTCCAGATAATGAAGGAATATAAAACATGTACAACAGTATCTGAATCATGACTTACTCCTACTCTGTATTACAATCAGATGCATTTTAGAAAGGGTCAAAAGTGCCTTTGCTGGATGTTTTTGCGACACTCGGTTCCTGGCCCAACAGTTTCCACCACATGGTGGACAGATGACAAGATTTTTCCGCCTCTGTGTTGCACACATTACAATCTTCAAATTGACCAATGCAGGCAAACATTTACCCATGAAGTCAGAATTGTGTCGACTCAACGCACATTCCAGCTATTTAGAAAGGTCATGTTTCTTTTTTTCTTTTTTTTCTGCTTCTCACATGGAACACCATGCCAACACATTCCGTGCTATGGCTTCATTTGCAAAGAAACTAAAACACGCCAGACAAACCAAGGCCACCTACCTCCATTTATTATTATCATCATTGTTATGTATTTATTTATTTATTTGTATAAAAGCTGCCGAAGGCCGCTGAATGTAACTCACCTTGGAAAGCAGGAAATGCGGGATCTACTTTTTGTAAACACAGCTGACTCAAGGTTAACGTTTACTAAAAGTGTCGTTTATCTGTTTTGGTTTTTCCATCGCAAATTCTATGGTGAGATTCTACTTTTGTACCCCAGTCAATAATACGACACACAAAAAGGCCGTCGACCACGGCAACGCTCCAAATGGGGCTTGACATGAAACCAAAATGGTGGCCATGAAGCCCGAAGGCGGAGGCAGGAGGCAATTGCGACATATTTTTCTCCCATACACTCTTTTTAAAAAAGACTCATGCCTTTGATTGTTATTCTCGTGAGGGAGATCTTTTGTCGTTTGGGAGGAAGCCTTGAATACACGTACCCCTTGGGGTTAATCAAAAATTTGACCTCTCTGATAAACCTGCGTGTGAAGTTGTGCTGTCATCTGTGTTTGCAAGGATCTTTATATGCTGCCTCGTTTTGACTCGAACTTCTTTGTTGAAGAGATACAGCCAATTGTCTTTGGCCGCAGCGGCGTCGAGATAAGCCGCCGGCCGGCTCTACTCCACATACGTTCGTATTATCTTTACGGTGAGACATTGTCCTCTGTTTGTTCAAGAAGTGGGGCGCAATAATCCCACTGTTCCAGATAACGCCTGGCCATCGGTTTTTTTAAATACTGGCAGACAGAAGTTATTGAAATGTTCAAGAGCGACATTTGAATGTTTTCCAAAGCTGATTTCGGAGGATACACCAAGCTGCTCGACTTGAGTGCATACGTAAACAGGAAGCAAGAAAATAGCTGGTTGCGTTCTCCAAGTTTTAATGCCATGTCAAGACATAAGTAGATAACGTGTGTTTATGTGTGTTTATGTTTAATTTGACACTGGGGTGGAGTGTTGAATCCTGTCCAACAGTGATAAGAGTTTTGGTGGCAGGGTAACATGAACCCTAAGTGACATACATAAGCGAGGGAGGGGCAGGGGTGTGCGAGGACATGCTTTAAGACGCATCCAGTCCGTACGTGTGACACTAAATCCCATTCATGGCAACAAACACGTTGGCAGGAGTGGGATGGAGGTGTGGAGAGGAGCTTTATTACACGCCAACCAGAAAGACGCGCGGCACGGAGACGCAAAGTCTACCGTGACATGTCGCACCGCCAAACGGGAGGAAGGGCCAATCCGCTCGACACGTTGCTGCTCGGCCCGAATCGAATATAATCTTCAAATAGCTCAAAACTGTTCCATTAAGTGTGCTACCACCGTTCCCCCCCAAATCAAATCAGGCTTCCATGTGTGGCGTTTGCATGTTCTCCTTAGACAAAATTAGGTATGCACATGAGTACATACATGACATGCCTATCCATTCTTATTTTTATTTAAAATTTATTTATTTATTTATTTATTTATTTATTTATTTATTTATTTATTTATTTATTTATTTATTTATTTATTTATTCATGTATGTATGTATGTATGTATGTACGTATCTATGTATGTATGTATTTCATCCATCCATCCATCCATCCATCCATCCATCCATCCATCCATCCATCCATCCATCCATCCATCCATCCATCCATCCATCCATCCATCCATCCATCCATCCATCCATCCATCCATCCATCTATTTATCTATTTATTTATTTATTTATTTATTTATCTATCTATTTATTTATTTATTTATTTATTTATTTATTTATTTATTTATTTATTTATTTATTTATTTATTTATTTATTTATTTATTGCCTTTGAGAACATTTGAGTTGAATTCACGTTTGCATGACCTTTAGGCCTTTGGCCTTGGTCCTCGGATGATGTGAGATCTCACCAAAGTTCGAACATTTCCAGACTTTTCCATTGTCTGCTTCAATTATATGAAACTGAAGATGATCCTAAAAGGAAAACGACGAAAGAACAGAGAAGTTGTAGGGGTCGAGTAATCAGAGCTAAAAAGGGGAGGGGTGGAGCACTAGAAGATGATGAGACCCTAATCGGACCGTCATTCTCCATATGTTGGTGTAATCTACCTTCTCCACCCATCCTGCTTCATACCAACGCACCTGTTACCTGCTTGAGGATAAAACATTTTTTAGAGAATGATAGAGTAGCATTTGGGAAATGGATCTGTCGGTTGGAGAAAATCCATTTCCTCTTTCGGTATTGTTCCTTTCTGTCAGGGCAAACTCATTCTTTAATGTTCATTTGACAAGTTGGACGATACCAAAATTGACACTTATCTTAATGAAACAGAAGAAACGGAATCTACGTTTGTGCCGTGTTAGTGCCTCTCATTGTATCGATAGCACAGAGTCAGGAAAAGAATAGAGAGAGTGAAAAGTGGTGACGCTGTCTTTTAATTGCAGCTGTGATTGAGTTAATTTGTCCACATCTACATGAGCTGTGAGGATTCTCCGCACATTGAAAGGCATGCCAAGCGTGATTGAGCTCTTATGAGATGGGAAACCTCCCACACAATCAATGCATACGTACGTTTTCTTTAAAGGCCAAAATACATTTTGTGTGGAGGTCATCTTCTTTCATTGCCTGCAGTAAATCGGATTAGTTTCCAGTCAGGGTTGGACTCCGCCAAGGTTGTTCTTTGTCACTGATTCTGTTCAACAAAATTTTGTTGAGGGCGGTCCGCTTTGCTGGCCCCAGTATTGTGTCTCTGCTTTTTGCAGAAGATCTGCCACTGTTGGCTCCCTCAAGTCGCCATGTCCAACACTCACTGAAGCGGTTTGCAGCAGAGTATGAAGCAGCTTGCAGGAAAATCAGCACCTCCAAATCTGAGACCACAGTTCTCAGATGGAAAAGGATTGAGGGCCTTCATTACGTTTCAAGATCCCAGATACAAGCAGCCAAAGTGAATTGCGGGCTTGGAGTAGAGCCAGAGGAAGTGGCTCGGGCATTTGATTTGGATGCAACAGTAGAGATGGTTGCTTTCTGAATAATCTTGTTTTTGCCACTGTTTTATTGTTACCACCGTATCAGAATAAGTATGGACTGAAATCCCAAAGCTTTCCCACTAATTTGTGGGATAGTCTTCATTGAGTGTAGGTAACTCAACGGAGCAGTGTGTCTGGTCTCTCTTTACCTGCTGTGATCTATGTCTCTCTGTCCCCAGGGCTACACAATCATCAGTCAGCGGATCCACCCATCCGTCCCTCCATCGTGCCCGCGGGCCTCTCGGCCACTCCTAATCCCAGAGTGCTGCACCCTCCCAGGTCCGAAACCCGGCCGCGCAACCCCCCCACCCCACCTCCCCTCCCCGGAGCCTCCAGAGAATCGCTGGCTTTTACTCGTCTTACAGGGCGTCAATTGAGGCTGTAATCAAACCCTGGTGAGAGAGCCCGGTCCGAGACAGACAGACAGACAGACAGACAGGCAAAGCGACAGCCAGCCAGACAGGCAAAGCGACAGACAGACAGGCAAGGCGACAGACAGATGAACAGGCAGTGAGGTGGGTACAGGTGGAGCAGCTTATCACATTCAGGCCACGGGGACAAGTTGAGATGAATCGAAGTTGCAAGTGTGTCCGATACCCGAGCGGGCCTCGGGTTAGTACATGAGCAGATGTGATGCCCTTCTCTGGTGTACAACCAGAAAACATTAAATCTGCTAGGAAAGAAGATCATCAAGAGGAGCTTCGTCCACTCACCAGCTGTCGTTTCAGGGCGTAAACACACAAGTTCGGGTTTAGCTGCGTGGTGGGGACAGCGGGGCTTGTTGGCACCCTCTTGTGGACAACGGTTGTAACTGATGTAGTCAATGGAGAACTCAATCCTTTTCAAAGGGTTTTGGGTTAACCGATAAACATTTGAATGAAGTACGTGACGCATTAGACACTCTGTCGCCACCATTTTTTGGCATTGCGTGGTGGTGCTTGATGTAGTGATGTGGAAATAATATTAAATAATAGTAATATGTGGCTAAGAATGCTTGCAACTGCTCATTCGCATTTTCTTAGTGACAATCTTATTTTATATTTAGCATGCATTGCTAAATTGTGAGCTCGACGCTAGTGAATAGCAACGGTACAGTCCCAATGGTCCTCGAAGCTGGAGTGGATATAAAAAGTCTGCACACCCCTGTTCAAATGCCAGGATTGTGCAATACATAAAAAATGAGACCAAGATTACTCATTTCCAAACTGTTGGAAAACAGTTAAAATGGGGAGAAATAAACTTTGAAGCTCTCCAACCTCGAGGCATGAAAGAAATGAGAGAGGGGAAGAAACAGCAAGAAATGAAGGAAGGGGTCGGTGGATTGGGGGGGGTGAGGATGACACAGACTTGTAACCGAATGTTTCCGTCCGACTATCAAGTGAATTTTATGGAAACTTTTGAAAAAGTCCCCGAAAGTAAATGATTGGATATGCTCCCATCACTGCGGGTTGAATAAACCGGTTTGATAAATGATCAAAAAAAAGGAGCGAAGAGTGGAAATTTATTTATCAATTTGGAGCTACAACCTGCGTGTCTGTCCATCTTTCTTCACGGCGGGTCGAGCCGAAATCTTGAGGCTGCGGCCGCGGTATCGGCTTTCCCGACATGAGAGGCCCCCGTGGCGGCTCGCGGGCTGGCGTGCTTTGAAGCCTTCGTGGTGCTGCACTGGCTCATTTGCTAACAGGTTGGGAATGGGCCGCTGGCGAAAAATGACACTCTGGTCACCTTGGAAACGAGCTCCCCCATCCACCTGCACAATGGCATTTCAAGTACAGGAACTTTTTTTTTTTATTTCACTTACTTTCCCAGCAAATGGGACATACAGAAGGTAAACATACTACAAACTATCCATCTTTTATTTTTTTTATACAATTTCAGCAGATTTTCTCAGCAGCAATCAAGCTGACGCATTTCGAGTGCTTTACCTTTCTGTTTTCCGATCGACTTCTTTTTTTCAAACTTATTTGAGCTCATCTCCGTACATTTTCAAACTCACGCTTTTTTTTTTTCTTAATGTCTGGCTCTGCACTACTGATTAAGACCCCAATCTGTTGTTGTGGCCACTTTTTCTTGATTACCTAAGCTTCCTCATCTTCATCGTCATCACCAGCTCCTCAGTTTTTTGCCTCTCCAATACCTGTGTGTGTGTGCCCGCGCTCATGCGTGCATGCGTGGCAGTGCTGCCAGCCTAACGAGTTTGGTCGCTGTTACCTGATCTCGGTGATGAGGCTTGCTCTAGTAGTGGCGGGAGGAACGAGAGTAAGAGCAGAGTTGGGTTTCTCGGCAGTAATTAGTTTTCCCAGCCTCTAATTACACCCGACGGAATTACAAGCCTGATTGACTGTCATTTAAGCATTTTAATTTGCCCAATTGCCCTCTTTTTGCGTTTAAAAACGTTGTTGTTTTGATTGACTGGCATGTAGCTAAGGAGTTGGAAGAGCTCGTTTGTCACAGTTCGGATCTGCTATGACTCAACGTTTTCACGTTCCTCTCGACTCGTCGCGCCGCCACCGTCGTCCACGTTTCTGCTTAGCTTTTCATCCAGGGCACTTTTGGAAGATTGCGGAGAGAATTAAGTCAAAAGTGAAGCTCTTAACTGGTTGTTGCCACTTTCAAGGATGTCCAACTGCAATCCGTGAGGGCCCATCCTATCTTGCATGCTATAGAATGTTTCTCTCCTCCACCACATCTGATTCAAATGATCTGCAGAGCTTGCCGATGAGATACTCAGATGATCAACAAGCTCGGAAGAAGCCTGATAATGATCCCGATCTTCTGTGTCGGAGGGGGAAGACATCTAAAACTTGCAGGAAAGCGGCCATTTAGAACTGGACTTGCCACTTTTCCCCTTTTCATGTATATTTTGTTGTTGTTTTCTGTGGCTCCGTGTTCTTCTTTGCGTCTTGCTGCTTTGGTTGTCCTCGCTTCCCATCTTGCAGCTTTTTCTTGGTCCGCCTCTCGGGCTCGCTCCCTGCTGACTTCTGCCTGATAGCGCGGTGGCGGCAGCCCCTTAAACGATTAAGTCGACAAGCCCTCCCTAACAATCTTCTATTCTTCTCTCCTTCTCTGTGTGAAGCGCCCCCAGTTCATTTGAGCGCCTTCTTTCCACATCCCTTTCACGGAGCTCAGATCACACAAGGGGCTGTAATGACAGCACATTTATTAATTAATTGCATGTGTAATTGCTAAAATTAAGTTTGGCCAACTTGGTAATGATGTGAGGAATTATGGGGATGTGAGGAGGGGAGAAGCTTTGAAGACGAGCATCCCACACAGCCCCCGAGGATGGCAGATGGAGGGAAAGGATGGACGGACGGATGGAGGGAGGGAGGGAATGGGAGAGTGGCGAGCCAGGCCGGGCTGGGCGAGGAGTAATCCAGGAGGAAAGGCGGCCGATCAGAGGCGAGAGTTTTGTCTCTGGGCTAATCTTCTTTGCCAAAGTGGCGTCATGGCCATCGCTCGGCTCTTCGCCGTCAGTCTGTCGGTCTGTCCGTTGGGCCGCGGCAAATTCCCCCATTGAGTCCAAGCGGGCCACTTTAATTAACTTCCTCCCTGAGATAATGGCCGGCTCAGAGGAATCTATGAGAAAAACTTTTCCATCCATCTCCAGAATGGCCAAGGCCCCTTCGCTGGTCATATAATTTATTTCTTTTTATTGGAGGGATTTTACGGCGAAAAACTAGATTTGAACACGAGGAGCCGATTGTTTATTGTATTGAGAGAATATGCGCCTTCAACGTCTCTCTGTGCTGAGACGATTGCAACAGACGCTATTATATATGTTGAATGTATCATTTCACTCAATAAATGCTTGGATAGGAAAAAACGTCCTTGGTGGGATAAATGGTTTTTTTTTTTCCGCTCACGTAAACTGCCACGAGGGCGAGTGCAGCTTGAGTGATGGGGAAAAAGAAGGACGGATGTATGAAATGGAAAGAGTTTTGTCATACAAAAAAAGAGCATTAGCTTGTTGCTCGGACTACATAAGAAACCAAAAAATACTTTTTGTCACGCCAACAAATATGCTTGATCACAATTATCAGCAGTTAACACCTTCCAGTCTTGATCGCTGAGCTCGACGGGGGTGGGGGGGCCGGGGTTTGGCTTGGAGTGAACGATGTGATAGATAGATGGGTGGGAGGGGGGGGGGGGTTGAGAAGACAAGAGGCCAGGGCCGTGTCTGCAAATGCTGGTGGCGATTGTAAAGTGAGCAGCGTGATGAAAGCTAAATGCGTTGATTTTCATCCCGGACATCACAGCGGCGTTCCCTACCAGGGAGGGCCCAGTCACACATTGAGTTATTCTCCTCTTTGTTTCCTGACTGTAACGCTCTATCACGGCCAAGCCACTATTTGCACCATCTTCTAGATTTCAGTTTGCTTAATTAGACCCGCATATAAATTTCACACCGGTCGACGATTTGTTCCCATTCTACATTGAAAATGTTGACGCCCATTCCATTCACATAATTTTCACCATTACCCCAAATTCCAAAATCTACCATATGTTTTTCACCAATATCTTTTCACCTAATTGTCACTCTAAATCATTCAATAACATTCCACCTCATTATGCGTGTTTGCTTGACATGTATCAGGCATCAACTGATAGCAATCCTCGATTTTAGAAGAAAGACAATACATGGCAATACACATGCACTCTGGCTTAACAATCTTCAGGAGCAATAAAGCAGTGATAATCCGCCGCTACTCAAACAGTTGCCCATTATTTCCTTGTAATTATCCTTTAATATGGACTCTGATGTCGTCTCCGCTTTCGCTGCCACTTTAATACCCGCACACAAGCACAATTGTACAGTAGGCCACATGCACAGTTTCTTTTGGCACACACACACGCGCACGCACACGCACACCATCGCTTTGTGCATCATTACACTCACTGTATTGCCTTACACAGCTCGAAACCTGAAGACTGGGTTAAGCTGTTTAAGACTCTTTTTGCTTCATTAAGACAGACTGAGCTAAGTCAGACAAAGTGGCTTTCACCCTGCAACATTTGGTCATGGCTAATTTAACACAGAGCAAATGTCAAATGATTTTCACCCTTTACTTTCAACTTTATGTTTCCAATGAATTTGCTCACCTGTGGAATGATCCAACAGGTGCTTTTGAGCAATCCGCAAAAGGATCTGCAAGTCATTGTATTGTGTTTTTAATTGATATTTTACATAAAGTCACAGTTCGTTCATTGGAATTGCTGTTTGTATTTGGATTCTCACTTTGAGTCAATTTCGTTGACAAACACGCCATTTCTTGTATTTCATAACACTTTCACTCGTCTTAATGGACTCATGACGTTTGTGTGTGTTCGCCACTAGGGGCCAGTGCAGTCTCGTTGTGCCCTCTTGCCACGACCTGGACAACTTTGCAAATATTTAAAAAAAAAAACCTCAGCAAGTATTGCGGGGAGAAGAGCTCATCATAGGGAGTGATCGTGACATTATTTTTTCTGCACTTTGCAATGCCAAGCTTACAGCTTTACGAGTGCCTGGGAACTTACAAAAGTACGAAAGCAACGTTTCCAAGCGTAAAAAACTTTTGGAAGCACGTGATTAAAATGTGCTAAACTGATGTAGTTTTTTTGTCTTTTTCCAAACAAAGTTGAACACGTCTTTTATTTATCTGCAACCGTTGTTTATGTCCTGATTGAGTCGACCCGGATTTTTTTTTTCTTCCAGTGAATATCACCTTGAGCGAGGTCAGACTGGATGCAGGATTTCAATAAGCTTTCTATAATGGTTTCTGCGATTTCTCTTGTCAACACTCTTTTACATCTTTACATGAAATGCAATTGTGAGACATTGAATAGGTTTCAAAGTTTAGAAAAAAAACAATTTTTTTTCTTTTTCTTTTTTAAAGTTGCCGCAATCGAAAACCTTCAACTTTTTGTGGAGTGCTTGATTGTCTGTTTGTGTGTGTCCAGGGGTCAGAGAAGTTGGGAGGGGGAAAAAAAAAACATCTGTGAGTACAGTGATGTCACTGAGAAGGATGCCAAGAGGTGAACAATTAACCATTTCACACACGGCGGGCGGGGGGACAAAAAGAGAGTGCCAGCTTACGGCCAGTCAGGCCGTTACCCACAATGCCTCGGCTCGAGATGGTTGTCACTAGGTTCCGGTCGGCGTGGCAACAGAGCTTATTAATCTGCCGATGAAGGCCAGCTGCAGAGGTGGCAGAAACACACACACACGCGCACAAGCACTTTTTGTTGCTTTTTCCACACGTTGCTTCGCTTTCACTGGGACACGTTTATCTAATTGATTCAAACGATCATCATATGGACACAGGCATCTTTTTTTGTTCACCATTAATGTTCAGTTTTAGCGAGTAAGAATGAACCGGAAAGTGTGCGTGCGCGTGTGTGCATGCGTGTGTGTGTTCGGTCGTCTTCCTCCAAGTTTAATGCGGTTCCCCCAGCATATCCTTGCCGGTTGCCTAGAGACGGGGATTTGAGCGAGGCCCCTCGGTTCATTCCCACACAGTCCCGTGGTCCGAGTGTGTACGTCTACGTGTGTGTTTGTGTGTGGAAAGGATATTTCTCCCTTTCGCCTTTTGATTCATTCTCGGTGTGAAGCGGTTCCCCGTGGAGACGGTATGGGTGGGCAGAGTGGAGGAGAAGTGGAGGATGAGGAGGAGGAGGTGGAAAAGGAGGATGATGGAGATGGAGAGAAAGAGAGAGTGAGCACTAGTTCAAGGAGGTAGAGGAAGGTAGCTTTCATGAAAAGACAGGAAGCGGTCCAGGAGGAAGTTAAGGAGGAGGTGTAGAAACGGGAGGGAGAGAGGGAGGGAGGGGGGCTGCTGGTCACACATCAAGGCTTGCAAACAGAGACGGCAACAACTTTCCCTCGCCTCGGCTCCTTCAGCCATCCCGGACAGACCCGCATTCCAACTTTTGGCTATATGTGACAATAACAACACGATACAATACTTTGCGTGCCTTGTTTGCGTGAGTCGTTACTTGAATGCATGACTTGCGTCGTTCGGGTCATTGAAAATTGCCTAGTTGGCTTTGTTTTTCAGAATATGGACAGAACAGCAGAATAAGAACTGTGTAAATGCGGCTAACTTAGACTCCTAAGACCCTTTAAAATGTAAGTTTACCCATGCAAGGCTGACTTCTTTTTTGGGAACATTTCAATTTGTATCTTAAACAGGCTCCAGCATCTGACTGTCCTCCAGTGGCCGAGGGTAACGAACATTATTAACAATCATCATTGCAATCAGCGCAACCAGCATTTGTAACACGAGTACGAGTCTAATCATAGCTGGACGTACAATAAGTACAGGTGTTGAAATTCTTAAATCCAGATAATTTCATGTGCCACACAAATGTGCTCATCGGGAAGACGAGAGCACAGCATTGTGCTTTGGCTAAAAGTCTTTATTACGAGGTGTCCTTAAAAGAAAACGTGCTAATTAGCATTCAAGGAGGGTTTTACTTGATAGTCCTGGGGACTGATGCGCATTCGTTGTGCTTTACAATCATTTTCTTTACAATAATTTGTTCTGCATGCCCCCACCCGTCGAAACTTGATTAATGACGCTTTTGTGGATGATGACTTAAGTGAACCGGCTTCTAATAGCTGACCGAGCAAAAAAGAGGTTAACGAATGATTGAGTACTCCATTGACAGGTTTTGCAACTAAGGTAGCATTTAGCATGAGCTCAAATACCAACACCGCTCACCAGATTGATATTTGGAAATTTGTTAGATGTTTGATTGTTAGCTAAATTGCATTGTCCCGGCTTTTCATTTTTAAAACACATCAGTGAAATAAAATGATCTGTATTTATTTTGTCCAAACATTTTCTTTTGTCCTGTTTACACCTCCATGGCCAATATCTGGATCAAGCTCTTGACTTTGAATTCCTCAGCAATTTAGATCAGTCAGTATGGCTGAAGCCAGACCAACAGGCGTGATGTTTTCTTTCAATAAGCCATGCTTGCATTGTTTTTATCATGCGTTGATTTAGTCTCAGTCCGACCGATGACAGTTGCGAGTGGCTAAAATGGAGACTTTTAACCTCGGGATACTATGATCAGACATTGTTGAAGCTTTTTGGAGCTGTTCTCTGCTGGGGCCTTTGTTGCTTTGTCAGGTGGATAGCACAACAAATTGCATTTATTGACGTGTTCTTTTAATACTCAGAAGCATTACGTCACAACACATACACATGGTTTTAGGACTTGGGGGTACTTTCTCCATGTTCACAAATGCTTCAGATCTCGCCAGCTTTTCATCCCTTCTTGTATAATCCGAATTCAATTAGGACCTTCTTGGCGTCTTGTTAAAAGTCCTCAGCTGCTACAATTATTTTTGAAGCAAGCTCCAGTAATTTACTTGACTACAACATTAACATTTTCTTTCACATATTCGTCTCTTTGACATAGATAATTCATTTGATTCAAAATTACACCTTTCCGCCGCGCTCTCTAAAGTTTGTTTTGACAAGCCGGGACGCCGAACGTGATTTCTGTCGGCATCGACGACAAAGATATCATGCGGCGCGTCTTTAAACATGACGCTGACATGTAGCACTTATCCACTCACCGAAAGAGAAAAGGCAGCATTTCTTCATGTGACACCTTCTTCTTTCCCATGATGGCAACGCAAGGGGGTCGCCTCCGCACAACGATTAGTAATAATAATCAGAGCTGAACAGTTTGGGACGGGCTTCTTTTTTTTTTTTAGATTATTCCCAAAATGTAAATGAAGTGGGGGTTCCAAGAAGGACAAAAGCTGGAAAAGAGCCATTGTGTTCAATCCGACATTCCTTCTTTTGTGTATGAATGAGTTGCTTTAAAGAAGACATTTATTTAATTCAGATTCTTGTCCAAATTTGCATCTGAAACAATGAAAGGGCATCATTTGATGGGTTTGTCATCATGAGTGACTGAGGAAAGGAAGGAAGACTGGAATTGTAAGGGAAGTGAATCGAGACTAAAGTAACTAGAAGTAAATAAAAGCCTAAAATGGTGCAGGTCCTACTTCAAATCTGATTGATTGTGGCGTCCCTCCAGGGTCAATCCCTGGACCATTTTTTTTTAGGTCTTTGGGTCAAAATGTTCTTGTTATTTAAAGATATGGGGACTAAATCAAATGGGATAACTTTGATGTTAACATCCAAATGCTGCTTTCCGTTATGAGCAGAATATCAAATGTCACTAATATTCAACATTGATTTCTTGCATAGAAAAGACAGCACGGTTTTACCAAAATATATTTACAACAGAGAAAGACTTTTTTTTCTCAGTTCATACATGCATATGTCAAGTGGCACGAGTGTTTCAGATGCCAGTTGGTGCCGATTCACGATCGTATTGAAAGGCAACTGACTTCGGCCCATTAATCATCAACTGAATCGCTGATGTTTCATTCAGTGTGTCACCAGTTGAAAGGTCACACAACCTGATCACTGATATCAACTTTTTTGAACAGATGTTATTAGCCTTGGGGTGAGGCTCCTGTTGTGTCGGTCTGTGAACATATACTTTTGGCCTTCCATTCAACTTGTTGGCAGTATGAGAAGAAATGACTTTGACTTGGACGTCGATTGTGTGTCACATCTGAACAGAATTTATTGCTCTCACTTGCAAGTGAGGTCCTTGCCGTGCTCGTCATACTGAAAAGCTTTTTCAATCTCATTATGTTATTTATTCTATTCATTGATTGCCAGGGTCTAATTCAACATTGAACTTTCCAAACTATTTTCTATATGATGCAGCCCTCAGGATCTGCAGATTCTACAGAGTTTCATTCCAACTATTTTGCTCAACTTCAAAGCTATTTTGCCCCTACGAAATAAATTGTCAGACGTTTGCTTGAGTAAAAACATCTTTTCCTGCTGGAGCAAGTGTAGTTTGTGTTTGGCAGACCGCACGGTGCCCCACTGGCCAAGGGTGATTTGTATGACACGCCCCCGGTGTGCAATTTGGTGACAGAAAGTAGACTGGACTTTAGACCAGATCAAAGCAGGTCTAAGTTGTGGCGCAGGTGGTATAACGCTATTTTGGTGGATTCAGTGCAGACTGACCATCATCTGCAAGTGAAAGCCTTCTTGTAGATCCTTATGAGCGTTATTCCGTTATTCATGATGAGGAATAGGAATGCACAAAAAATGTCCTCAACACTGAAGAAAGGGAGTGAAAAATACAGATAAAGTGAGACCTTGACAGAATTCTGCATGACCTTGAGTACAAATGATTCTGGAGATAAGCCAGTTGCTCTTGTCTGAGGACACACTCAGACACATGCACACACAAATGTCAAAGCCCCCGCAAATATCCCAAATACCAAAGGATACATTATATGTTTGCTGGATGACAGTCCCCAAAAACAATTTTGGTGCGTGTCTGCAGAACAGGACCTATAGGCCACAACTTGACTGCTTCTGACAGCTATAACCGTCTCCTAGAGCACACCGGCGTCTGGGTAAACACAAGAGAGAGACAAACACACACAAATCTTGGCCCATTTCCCTCCATCCCACTCTGTCTGGCTAACTGCTGTTTTGACAGTCATCAGGGGCGGGACTAACAGGTCTGCAAAAGACATGTGAAGCCCAGCTGTCACAATTAGGGCTGCAAAATGGCTGTGAAGAGGCTGCGACTCGCACTGCCATTTCTGTGCACCTCTCTACCTGCAATATGTTATGTCTCTTGCATATATATATATATATATATATAATAATCCCTCATTTATCGCGGATAATTGGTTCCAAAAACCAATAAGTGAAATCCGCGAAAAGTACGGTCACCAACAAGAAGTACTGGGCAGACTAACGAGTTAGCGGAAAGATGCTAATTCGCCATCGTGATAACACGCGAAAACGGACTTCTAAAGGAATCTAAACAAACATTTGGAGCAATACTACATTGTCCTAAAGGTTAGACATGTTTCCTCAATTTAGAAGTTTTATTTTAAATTGTTTTTTAATTTGCAAAAAAATCCGCGATGCAGTGAAGCCGCGATAAACAAAACGCGAAGTAGCGTTTGTGTATATATACACGCACGCACGCACACGCATACGCACACACACACACACACACGCGCACACACGCACACACACACCACGTATTACGGTAATATCTGTGTATACAGCGGCTGCTCTTCCCTGCCTCGCACCTTCCCCACCATCCATCCACCCTCCCCATTAGAGCAAAGGTGTTGGGCTCCCTGTGTGCACATTGAAACATGTGTCTGCTGATTAATTGCTGTCTGATGACGACTGTTGGCGCTCTCTGCTAATTTCTGTCTTGCTGGATTTTTACAGCCTGTAGCAGGCTGGGTGTGAGGTTTTCGAGTGCTAATTGCACAGTATTTGTTGCTAATAGGATAATAATTGGAGCAGGTGCAGATAGCTGGGCGGTTATTTGGAGAGGGGAGATGCAGTTTGGCACGATGCCACGGGAGCATGCTGTTCAGCACAATATTACACACACATAAAATGCATACTTCAAAAAAAAAAAGAGCTTGGCCCAGTGGGCAGGCAATTATCATCGTTTTTTGAAAAAAAAAAAAAATTCCCATCCAGCTCAATCAGCAGCATCCCAGGTAATCTTTATTTTTTTTTAAATTTTATGCAATTTGCCACCTTGCTTCTGTTTTATAACCTCCCTCGTCTGATTTCCTATCAACAATTTTTTTACGGCTTTTGCTTCGTCAATAGAATGGTAATAGAGGCCATTCATTATAACTGCGTATTAGCGCTGCACAGGCGATGCATGATGCAAAACGAACTAACTAAATATAATCATCCTCCAAAAGTGCTGACTAAGACCTCTAACTTTCTAAAGCAAGCAAATCCGTATTTCCGATTGGAGTGAGAAGCATCTCGTGAGTAAGGTCATGCTTTCAAAGAGTGCGACGCCATATTTGGGCAGCGATGCTATTGTGCTAATCGCCCCTCTCATGCTCCCCTCTGAGACTTTCCCGTCTGGAATACGGTGATGATATTAAGACTAATCGTAATATAGCTGGCAATAGATACAGCCTGCCTTGCTTTGAACTGTAAATGGGTTGTGTTTGGGGGAAGCGACGCGATTAAGCGCAGCGAGACTGTATAAGACGGTAAATCTGGAGAAGCAGAGGCGTCACAGCCCCCCCACCATAAACAAATAATCCAACCCCCCCATGCCATCTCAAATCAGTTTGGATTAGGACAGAATACGGGGATGTTGCCTTTAATGTCAGAGCAAGAGCAGGCACATCTTTGCCTTCCTTTTCGGCCCCCCGCCTGCACCTCCAGCGTGCGCGGTGTTTAGCCCCGCTTAGCCAAATGAGCTCCTAATAAATGCGGCGCTGAGCCCCTCTGCTGCGGAGCTGCTTATAATTGGAGGGCTTTCTTCTTTGCTTTGGAGAGGAAAGTATTAATGAAGGGGGTGGTGGAGGCAAAGGTGCGGGCGGGCGAGTGCGTTTGCAAGGTGCAGCGTGCAAGTGTGTGCAAAAGGTGGAGTGTGTGACGCAAAATGAGGGCGTGTGTGCAATGGGGGGGGTTCTCTAAGGTGTCATTGTAGGTTTATTATGTACATGCAAGCGTGTTCCACCTGTGCCTCGTTCATATGTAAATCATATCATCGTTGCTATTCCACTTGGACTCGTTTCTTGAGATTCTTCTTTCGCTTTTAATCCCGCTTGTCGCGTCCCTGCACTCGGAGGGAAACCGTTTTGCATTCCCATCGTGAGAAAATTGCACGCTATCAGAAAAACGAGCCGTTTTGTTCGCTCGGAGCTCGTCGTACACTTTCTAAATCCTCAAAGACTTGATTGTGTCTCCTTGTTGGAGTGGTCCAATGTCTCGGCGGGCACTACTGGTACGAGCCATTTGAGCGTGAAAGGAGGGCAGGATACAGAAAACGCCTTTCTTGTTTGGACTGTGCTCATTGATTCTTTGCAACACTGAAATCATCAAGCTTAGTTATTACTTTGTCGGTTTCTTTAGTGCGTGCGCTGAGTGATCTAGGAGCTCCCTACAGTCGTGCGTGTGTGTGCGTGTAAGAGTAAATAGACATATCAAGGTAAGTTTGATCACCTAATTGAGTGACCTTGGACTGAACTCTGACAGAGCCGAGTGATGGATGAGAGAACGATGAAAGCGTGTTTAAAACACATAAAGGAAGAGATTAAACACCTCAATGCTTATCTCTGCTGGCCTGATATTTACTCCATCATGAACGGGCCTCAAGTATTTGGTCAGACGCTTGTAGGTTCAAATCCCGCCGCAGATTAAGAACTAAATAATAATTGAAAAGTCATTAGTTCAAATGATGCAGGGCAGTTCCAAACCAAAATCAAAAGTTTGATACCGGTTGAAACGCCCTGACGTGATCTCGGGATTAAATCCCTTCCAAATCTGGAGCGAGTAAAGGCTTAAAATTTGTCAGTGGCCTTCAAGTCTTTCAACATGGATCTATTAAAGGTGGCAGACGAGATAGTTCACCTTGCTCAGCACACGGCCAATGGGGGAGGGGGGGTCACATTTCCCCCATCAAGACAAGAGCTCAAGTGCTAATATGCGGCTTCTGGCACTTTAGGGCCTCCTATCTCCAAGACAGAAGACAAGCTGGCTCAATACTTCCATCCAACGGATTCCATTTAAAGCCTGATCACGACGTCCACGACGATAGCCGGAGCCGAACGTGCAAGGTGAGCCGGAGACTGTCACCAGGTCGTGTTCATTCTCCCAAGCGGCCCTGAAAAGAGGCTGACCCTCGCCTTGGCGCCGAGCAGCGTGTGGCAAAGACAACAAAATGAAACGTGACAAACGGAAGAAAGACGCATTCTCCGCCGCAACGTGTCCCTCATCAACATCCACAATAAGGTCTCGGCTGTCTTTTGTCGATTCCCCCCGTCCCTCCTCTCGCTCTGTTTTCAGCGCTAATTTGATTTTGGCAAATCGGGGTTTTGTCTCGTCAAGTGACTGACAGTTGCTTTTCCTTAATGAATGCCGAGGGAAAGAAAGAGGGAAAAAAGATTGGTGCGGATAATGCCGCTCCTCCTCTTGCTTCTTCTGTTATATGGAGCCGCGGTAATTAATTCACACACATATCTGCAACATTAGTTCCAGAGGAGATAATTAAGAAAATGATTTTGGTATTGTTCCTCAGCATCTATCCAGACAACGCCGCTATCTGTTGTCGGAAAAGCAACGAGTCACCCATCACGTATCTTTAAAGGCCAGTGCGTTTGCATTTGCTAATTGCGTGACAGATTTGAAGCAATGCTATTAATTGAGGGGGAGTATCAAGTACGTGCGTGCGTGCCAGGGCCAGATAGCGCAGACGCCGAGCTGTCTTCAAACTATTTGCCTCTCGTCTTTATTTTCCCTCAATCGAGCAGCATTTTGGTGGGATTTCTTTGTTTGTCAGTTGGCAGCTGTCAAATTTGTGTTTTTTTTTGGTGGGTTCTTTTTTGCGAGCATCAACCGATAGTAACGAGATTCTGCTATGGTGCAGATCGGAAAGAAGGAAGTATATTTCTTCGTGTAGTAAAAAGGCTCGGTGCCATGGCTGTGGTTTCATTTTCCAGCTCTGCAGGAGACGCAATGCCGCAGGTGTTTTGAACCTGATTGGTGCTGATTTGCATTCAGATGGCAGGCTTATTTTTAGTTTTCGTATTTATTTACAACACTGCCTGTGAGAGTAAATAATCATTTTCATACGTAAAGATTTTATCAGAGCACTAAAACCAATAATAGTCTAATGCACTGCCTATCCCACAAATATGTTTTCTAGCTAGCGAGCTTTTGTGTTTTTAGTTAGCTAGCTACCTAGAAAACGAATGAATGGATTGATCAATGAATGTGGTAGAACTTCTGTCGCACGCACGCACGCACAAGCACACACTTTGTTTTTTTGTGGGGTCACAAACATCTTCAAAAGATGAATGACATCTTATTTAAGAATCAAACATGCCAAAACAACGTGAGTATTTTACCGATTGCGTAAATTTAGGTCACTATCCGATTGAATCAAAGATATTTTCTAATCCCTTTTATCAAAATCCTCTGGTCTGAATTTGTTTCCATAAACATGTGAACATTTAAAGCAGGGGTCACCAACACGGTGCCCGTGGGCACCAGGTCGCCCGTGAGGACAGCGATATCTGCGAACTTAGCCGACCAGTTGGACCGCGATCTGGACAGGTGTCGATGGTTCAGGTGTGTTTTTAAACTGTAACAGTCAATAGCACAACTGTTATGCGTGCATTTTTGCTTTCTTAGGCTTGTATAGGGTGTTCAAAATTCTGTCGAGGTGCATTGTGTTTTCCTTGGAGAGTTGTAGAAGTGATTGTTTGAAAATGTTCATTTTGAAAATACTTGCACTTGCATATAGAAATAAAGTGTTGTATATTGATATTAATATATTTCCTATCTTGTTATCATTATTGATATCTATTGTGAGAAATCAGTAACATGATCCGTTTCACATAGCTAAATACTATTACCGTAATTTTCAGACTATAAGTCGCTCCGGAGTCCAGCCATAAAATGCCCAAAAATGTGAAAAAAAACATATATAAGTCACTCCGGAGTATAAGTCGCATTTTGGGGGCCAATTTATTCGACAAAATCCAACACCAAGAACAGACATGAACGAGCAACAACAGGCTAAACGATACGGTATGCTAACGTGACAAACACAAACGAGGAGCTGAGAACGGGCCTGACGTAACATTCAGTTATTTAAAAAAAAACTATTACATAAATAACACGTTTATAAAACCATCTGTGTCACTCCAATTCATTAAATCCATCGATCGTCCTTTGTCAACAATGCCGCAGTTCAAATTATTCCACAGGCCCATACAACGATATATAAACTATATTTTAAATAACTATCACATAAACAACAATATTATCAAACCATTTGTGTCACTCCAAATCCATCGATCAAATTTGTCGTCCTTTATGTCATCCTGGTGACAGAGGACATGTCCAGAGGATATGACGCTTTAAAGTGTTAATTACTTTATTTGATTTTTTCTCTCTATTTCTCATGTTTTGAATATGTTCATGATAAAGATATCAAAGCATGTGAAGTGATCAAGTATACTAAAAATAACATGTGAAGTGGTCAACTATACTTGTAAGTAAGTGATGTGTTAATGATCAAGTAAAGATTTGTGAAAAAAACATATATAAGTCGCGCCTGAGTATAAGTCGCCCCCCCCCACCCAAACTATGAAAAAAACCGCGACTTATAGTCCGAAAATTACGGTAATTATTAATAATAACACATAGTTAAAGCTAAATTGAGCAAATTGGCTATTTCAGAAGTGTGTGTCAAACTGGCAGCCCTTTGCCTTAATCAGTACCTGGGAAGTAGCCCTCGGTGTAAGAAAGGTTGGTGACCCCTGATTAAAAGTGTGACTTTATTAGAACGCTGATGATAACGAAACAACAATCTACATAGCTTACGTCCTCTAAAGCCGTCTTTATGGGTTGCTGCGGCATTTCAATATCAAACATGTTTTCAGAGTGGCAGCATGGACGCACTCGCATAAAACCTAAAGTGCGTTGAGAATAAATTGTCACACCTCACATTTTCCTTGAAAGTTGCTTGGCATGCTGAAATGTTGTAAATGTTGTAAATCAAATTGCAGATGTAGCCTGGAAGAATTTAAACATGAATGCAAATCTCCCTCGTTCTCTCTCTCTCTCCCTCGTTCTCTCTCTCTCTCTCTCTCTCTCTCTCTCTCTCTCTCTCTCTCTCTCTCTCTCTCTCTCTCTCTCTCTCTCTCTCTCTCTCTCTCTCTCTCTGTGCCGGAGGAAGCACTATCTGTCCTTTGATTCCAGGGTGAGACGGTCGCATTTCAGTGAGGCAGCCAAAATTGCAGCGCTTGACTTAATATGGATGTGCAGCCATGACATTAAAGCGCAAGACATAATTGAAGAACATAACTACAGGACATCCCAGAATGAGGTGGGGTGATGGTTGTCACAGTGACGAATCGGCCGTAAGATGGTGCAGCCGAGGATGTCGGCTCCTTTTTCCTGCCAGCCAGTCATTTTGGTGTCCGTCTGTTGTTTCCTTTTGACTGGCTCGTGTTCGGGCGACGGTTTTGGATTTTTCATGGTGTCGTCATGGGACGCAAGACATCAGTTGAGTTTGAGAGTCACAACTCGGCATTATCGGCTCCAATTTTGGGCGAACTTGATCATCTCAGTCTGATGCCACCAAATATTCAATGCAGTTCACTTGAAGTGACATTTTATGCCCAATTGATAAATCTAACAAATTTTATTTGGTCTCATTGGAGACTGAAACACTCGTTAGTTAGCGTCAATTAGCCAAATTTAACAATCGTTGCTCATTTGACATGATTTCAGAAAATCAAATATAAAAGATTTAGTTGGTTGTTCATTTTCCCCATCTCCAAAGCCCAAATTATAACATTTGTTGCTGATTTGACATGATTTCAGAAAAGTAAATATCAAAGATTTACCTGGTTGTTTATTGTCCAAAGCCCTATTATGTTTTCACAAAGCATTAACTCAATTTTTCCATAATTATGGCTCTTTTAATTTTACTGGATAGACGTTGATGCCTTTTAAAATGGTTCAATTACTGTCAGCGAAAATACTGACATTGTATGATTTTTTTTGTCCTTTGGCCACTGTCAATCATACACGCTCAAGCACACATTAAGCACAACACGGTAGCAGCCTCAATGTCTAAATCTCTCAAGTGAATTGCAGTTAGCCGAGGGCATCATCATGTTCGCAAACAGCTAGCTAGCACGCGTGCACACACGAAGGCAGGCAGGCATGCTCCCTGAGGAGTTGCAATTGTTTAATGATTCAATTAGCTGTGTAGTGTGCTGAGAGATAGAGGCTAGATTGAGCAATAATTGATAAACATGTTTAATCCCCCGGTGAAAAAAGTGCGGCGACAAATAGAGATAGAGTTCATTTTTTATGAACTACAACCACAGTTTGAGTGAATCAGAGCCCCAAATCGGCCATCTTTGGGCAGCCGTAATAACCAAAGGTATAAATCAATTGCAATTTCCAATATCTGTGCTTCTGGTTTGAAATTCCCACATTGCAGTCTTTTAGGATACATATGAGGCTCCTTCGTGAAATGCATTTTTTTTTCTCCCCCTGCTGTGTTTGCAACGATGCTGCCTTTCAGCACTTGAGCGTGTCAGTGGAACAAAAGTTTGAACAGCTGCTTGGGATGTGTTTGCTGTGTCCCCGTGTGCCTGCGTTTGTGTGTTCCTGCGCCTGCGTGTGCGTGCGTGCACAGGAGCGGATGATAAACATGGGACATCAGCAGGACCTTTTGTATTGAGGAAAAACATTGACTTGAACTTCCTGGCTGGCCTTTGGCTGCAGAGTTCGTCAATTTGAGCCCGGCGACATAAAGTTCAATCAAGTAACATTCAATATTTAAGTCAAATGTGGTTTTGCATTAATAAGCAATACAGTCAATTTGGTTGTAATAGTTACGCCAATGCAACAAGTTCAGGTGCAGCCGTCTGTGATCAGACTATTTTTCTGCTCTTGTTGTTTTGGAGCCAAACGAGGGTCTCGACCCAGATTAGCAAAGAAACCGATGCCCCCTATTAAAGGCCACGTCCTAACATGCCACTATTGGGACCTTGAGCCCACCCTGAAGAGAACGCCTTGTTCAGATGCAGACACTCTCACTTCACTCGATTAGCCCCAGAGAGGATTGTGTGTGCATGTGTGTGTGTGGGGGTGGGTTCAGCGAGCGAGAGAGAGAGAGAGAGAGAGAGAGAGAGAGAGAGAGAGAGAGAGAGAGAGAGAGAGAGAGAGAGAGAGAGAGAGAGAGAGAGAGAGAGAGATGAACGCTGGGTGACCGAATTCAAGGAAAGAACTATTTGAGAAAGCCTTTGACATTAACACACTTTACTGTCGTGCACAAGAACACACGCTTGCACACACATGCTTGCACACACACGCGCATCCTCTTGTGCCAGCCTTTATTGGCCATCTGGCTGCTCTCCATCACACAGAATGAGGATAACTGATTTTTTTTCCCCACTGTCTAATATTTTGCTTTACTGGAAAGACGCAAGCACAGCCATTCTGGTTCAATTAAATTTATTTAAATTTAGTAGATAGTGTCCACGTGGCCTATACTGCTTATCCTCATGAAAATTACTAGATTGTTTCTTATTGTTTTGTAAAAACAAAGTTTCCTCAGTTGTCAGTGGTTTGATTCAAATCTTGCCAGATATATTAATCCATTTATTTTAAGAATAGAAAATTATATATCATATTTGGATGACTGTAAAGGTTTATGACAAGCTCACAATGATAGTACTCGCGAATTACATCATTGTCCAAAACGGCTTCTAATTCAGGAGGCGGCCATTTTGCCTTGAACTGACTCATGCTGAGTGGGAATGACATCAACGTATTGCGATGACCCTAAACAGAAAACGAGATGAAGAAATGTGAAAAAGTGTCCCCCCCTACTCTGGTCGTCTATATATATATATATATTTTTTTCACCCCTCACCTGCCCTCCACATCTGACCGGCTAATGTGGGCCACGCCTTAGGCCAACCTGCTAATGCTCACTCTCTCTGACTGCTCTGCAAACTGTTAGACTACTGCAAGACCAAGCCTGCCCCTCAAACTTTGTTTTTCCACGCTTGTGTGTGTGTGCATGTGTGTGTGTGAGCGATGTATGGCGAGGGTGTTGTACTCACCCCAAGCAAACAAATCTCTGATGTGTTTTTCCAGGCCTGATACCTGCAGTGGACGCCGTGTCAACAACTATCAAAAAAAAAAATCCTTTCGTATTTCTTTTGTCTTCCGTGAACGGCTTTCATTTTTGTCGTTCTTTTTGTCTGCATTCACATCCTTCAGTTCCTCTCGTAAGTCTCTGCGCCTTTCTCTTTTCTTTCTTTCTTTAAGCGCTGTAACCGCAGACGTTGAACTTAAAAGAAGCAATCGCGCCTCCTCCCTACTGTCTTGTGAGCCCTCTTATTAATTTGTATCCTGTTTGTGTTTGTTCGAGGCCAGCCAGGTGCTCTGGGTTCCAGCCAAGCCAGATTTCAAACCTAAATCCCATTTCCGATTCGATATTGTGGTTATAAAAGCACGCCTTGATGTGTTTTTCTCTTGAAAGTTGAGTTTGCAGAGTTGCAGAGATGCTTAGTAAGTTTCATGGCCTCTGGCTTTGTGAGATCATTTCCAAACAAAAGTGCAAGGATTGTGATGTGAACTCGTGTCAGTGTTACAGAATTATATCTGACTTTTTGGGTGTCCTTTTCTTTTTTTTTTTGTTCTGTGCTTGCTTTGTAAAATGTAAAAATGTAAAATGTAAAAAACAAGCCCCCAAGTAATTATTTGCCATTTGACAGGGGCATGGTAGCCATCTAGAAGTTCGGGTAAACGATTCTCCCAAACTGTATTTCCAGTTACCGGACATGTTCATGCAATCTACCGTTTTATTCCATGTATAATGCGCAAAATTTAACAAATTTATTGTCCTAAAATCTAGGGTGCGCATTATACATGGGTACAATATTATTATTTTTTTTAATCCGGATATCATACGGAGGCCGCCATTACAGATGCGCTTTCTTCTCTGCTGTTCACTTCAAACACGCTCCATACGAACACAATCCTCTCGTATCAGACGCTTGCTCGATCACCTGCTCGTTTGCTGTCACAATGTACCCTCCACAAATCCGAAACATTTCTTTGCTATCGAGTTTGCTACTGCATGCGCAGTGATACTGACCGGCAGAATAACATCCGGTTGTTCCCAAAGATGATCTTTTTTCTGAAATAATTTTACGTTTACGGACTTAAGTAGGAGTCAAAATTTGGGTGCGTATTATACATGGGTACAGGCTTTTTTCCAGCATCAACATGCCATTTTTAGGGTGCGTATTATACATGGGGGCGCATTATACATGGAAAAAAACGGTAATTCAGGTTGTAATTTAAATAATTTGTGGTTTCAAAGCTCGCCCTTGTGTTAAACATACTGACATGTATTTTTAACTCTGCTGAATAATACTTCCAGCTATGAATTATTATTATTTATTTTTACAAACGCTCCACTTCTAATTTTGGTAGGAGCCTTGAATGGAGGTGTGTTAAAACATTGTTCTACTATCACAGGGTGGTGAATCATAGCCTCACACACACGTGCGTGCGTGCGCACACACACACACGCACACACACGCACGCAGGCACGCACACAAACACACACACGCACGTAATGCGGTGTTTTGACTGCTACGTCAGGGTTAAGAGATCAGTGCAGACCACCCTCGAAGAACGGAAAGGTGCGGAAAAATTGCCAGTTTCGAAGTAATTCAAAGAATTTCTCTGATATTAAGCAATCATAGCTACGCACTTCCCTAAAGAAAAGCATTCGTAACCTGATATTGTGCAACCACTTGAATGGGTCAAGGTCTCATCTCAAGATCTGTTATAAAAACGTGTTATTAAATTTGTGGGTAGCAACAAGTCTAAATAGAATAAAAACTCCTTGACCCTTGAGTTTAAGAAATAAATGAATTGTACTGAATTTAGTTTTGAAGCTTGTTTTGCATCACCAAAAAAGCTCTTTGAGACGTGATTCTCAAAGAGTGCTACAGGTAGGAGTGGTCTCTCAAGTTCAACTTTGTTCATCAGCACCAAATCTTTAAGAACTGACCTTTTTAACTTTTTTTGCGGGTATATACACGCTCCCAAAACTATTTATATGTGATCATGTCGTGTTTTTTCAAATCTGATGAATAGATGGGCTGGAATGTTGCGAGAGTTTCTGCCGTGTGTGGGCCCAGTCCAGTCGATCCGGTTTGTGCGGCGTCTGAGCTCAGCTAAGCCGTCTTTCAATGTACCTGCGCTGCCTTATGTTTAGTCTCAGGGCAGAGCCGCCCTCACTCTGGCCAAATACCTTCTGGGAAATATCCACTCCTCCTCCAAACCACTTCTATCGCTCCTCGCCCGGACAATGCGTTCCCACAAAAGTGCTTGAAAGTGCCGCGGCGATTACACAAGTACTCGTGCAGGTTTACGTGTGTCTTTAATGGCCACTTCACATGGTTTTCACTTGGCATCGATGATGATGCTGAAAAATTGTTCCCGGAATATTTGTTCCGTGTGAGACACTTCTGAAATAGCCAATTTGGTCAATTTGGCTTTCACTATGTGTTATTATTGTCATTGCCAGTTCACATGTAAGTGTGATTTTAACAAGAATAGCAAAAATACAGTCAAACCTTGGAAAATAAATAGATGCAGCTCACTGACAAGTGCCGCTATTTGAGTTAATTTTAGAACAGTCCTGCGGGCGACTCATGCGGTCCTCACGGCCGACCTGGTGCCAGCAGGCACCGTGTTGGTGACCTGGTCTAGAAAATGGATGGATGACACCATGTCCACTTTTCTGCCATGTCAAATAATATCGGAAAATCTATCAGGGGGATGTTTAATTATGTGGGCAAAATTCCCAAACCTTCAATGGTAACAAGTGTATTTGTATTTGCGTGTTTTAAGGTGAAATGACTTGGTGGTAGCATGTTTCAACTCCAGAACCACCTGTAGAAAAATTGATAGTTATACCATATTCCGTTCTCAAGGAAACTTGCCGGCATTTTGTTTTTCAACGTGTGATGTTCCTGACATTGTTGTTGGATACTGACGATGACTCCCTCCACCTGTAGCTGTTTATCAGAAAGGCAACAACAACAGAGTTTCAGGGCATTGTTGAAGGCGAGGGACAGGCCGGCTCAGGGTTGTCGCCATTGAACAGAGATTAAAGTGGAAGGTTCTCAGGGAAGGGCAAGGCAAGGTGTCTTTAAGGCAACCTGCTGGAAAACAATTATGATTTCCTGTCTGGATTCACCGCAGTAAATTTTCACTTTGAATGGAATGCGCAGTAAGCATGAAGTTGTAAAGATAGATTTGAATGGAATGCGCTGTTAACTGAAAGGATTAATAGGAGCTTTGACATGAATGGCTGACTGACTTGGAAGCGAGCAAGAAGCAGCCTGGGAGAGTCCTTCCACTTTAGGCGTCACTCACTCAGCAAATGCGCACAAATGCACACAAATGTTCATATGGCCAATTTCCAACAGTGTAATCTCGGGTTTAATCCTCCCGCTGCAGCCAGACAGACAGGCCCACCCAAGCGAATGAGCAAAAACTCGAGTCCAAGGTGTGTGTATGTTGTGTGTTTCTAAGTGAGGATGTCCTTTGTCGTGTGATTCCAGCGACACGTTAGGCGTGTAATGGGGAAACCAAAACACATTAGCAGGTGCGAGGCCGACAGTTGACATGAGGATAGCGTACTCTTGGATGACGATACCTGGGGGGGTGGAATTTACACCTGTGCATCGACAGCAATACCCAATAAATGGAAATGCAAAAATGCATTTTAGCCAGTGTGACTCACAAATTTTGACTCCTAAACCCTTGACCGTGCAGGTAGTCTAATTTAGTGTGCATTAGTAAGGCCCGTCTAATGATATTGTGTCATACGGTTGGTTATCAGGCGCCTTGGCTCGGCCCCCGCGACTTCAAATCTCAACAACGTAACTTGACTTTGAGGATTAAAAAAAAGTAATCCCTGTTCAAGCCATGCCCAGCTGACATTAAAAGCTGAATTGCATTTTATATTCAAGTGAGACATGTTGCAATACTACATGTGACAAATAGCTAATCTTTATTTAAAGCGTGTCGTATATTAAGTTGCCACCGCATTGTGAGCCCTGGCAGGTAAAATGCACTAAGCCTGACTCCGTTTGCCAGCAGCCCGAAACATAGAAACTAAGATTGGTTTTGTCGTAAATCCAAGAGACACGCAATGAGTCGACATTAAGTAATGTGCTACATGCGCCTTCGACAGATGCAACGTGAGCTCGGACAATTGCGATCCTTCTTGGGATGCCAGCAAGTGTGTGTGTGTGCATACGTGTGTGTGCATGGCGGACAACATGGCTGAACTTGCTGCAAAAAACCCAAAGAAACGAGAGTGGAATACTCTGAAAGTCCTCCAGAGGATGACAGTGTGCAAACGTGTTCAAAAGTAAGTTACGTTTTTCATTTTATAATATATACTATTAATATATAAATATATGTATAACGATGCTAACCATTTACACCGAGAGTGACGGCTATGTTCACTTGTGTTTGCATTACACAATATAATGGAAGTACTTGAGCGAAACCAATTTATTATTGTTATGATTAAATATTCTAAGTAAAGAATGTTTAAATATGACTACAGACGTTAATAAGGGAAGATAGCAGGATAGACCGAAATTTGTTTTGTCAAGTCAAGATGACGATGACGATAAACAATCATTGATCCAAATTTGTGCAATCTTACCCAAAGTGCCTTTAAGTTCAATTAGTTTTTTTTTCCGGTCGCTTCTCCTAAGCAGTCGTGGATTTGCCACGTTCTGCTCCGTTTATTTCCACCTGTCAACGCTATGAGGCCTTGTGTGTGTGTGTGCGCGCGTGTGCGTGTGTGCATTCAGCCGTGAGAAACTACCTCTAAGACCCTGCATCATGACTTCTGAGTAGGTGACAGCTAAACAGACCCACCCAGAACACACACACGCACGCACACGCACATACACACACGCGCACACACACTGGCAAATAAATGCTGTTGGAGTCCCGCAGCATAAGTGGCAAACTCCAAATCTAAAAATGATCCCATTCTGTAGCATTTTTTTTTAAGTTCTTGAGCGAGAACGAATGTGCATGGATACACAAAGCCAAGCAAACGTAATGAGTGTGTTATCATGTTGTGTGGTCCCGTGTGAACACGAGGAAGCTGCACATCCACGGCTCACTTAAACCCCCCCCCACCACACCCACCCTGCTAGCACTCGGAGCCTGCTCCGGCCTGTTAGCAGGAAGTTTTCTCTTTGCTGACACTCACGCACATCTTCAGTTAGGATTCCCTTTTGAGCCCGCAGCAAATATTAACGATATCAATTCATTAACAAAGACAAAGAAGACATGCTGAGCTGTGCAACTGGTTTATGTATTGCCAGCCCAGAAGCAAAATACTTTGACATTTGTAAATATCGATGTACAAAATGGGAACGTCTGCATTTTCATCTGTAGTAGTGATCGTGTGCTAGTTATTAAATCTGGACAGGTCAAGTTTATTTATTTTTTTGCTTAGCACTTGCATGGGAGGTTAAACAGAGTAAATGTGAGTGTGACCGGTTGGTTGTCTCCGAGCGCTCCAGGATGTAGTCCGCCTCCTGGCCAACGTCACCCGAGACAGTCTCCGGCCCAGCCGTGACTCAGAAAACTCATTCTACTCATCTTTAATTGGAAAACCGTTTCAAAGAATCACTATCAGCCAAAGATGCCCATTTTGAGATGGAATCATTTTAGACATGACACTTTTGATCAAAATGTTAGCGCTAATGAAATAAAAGAAGTCAAATTTCGCTTTTTCACTCTTGCTCGTATTTTTCCCCAGGTGAGTTCAGCCAGGGGTGCCGCGTCTAAGTACCTGCGAGCGGAAGGCCGTGTGAGACAGCTAATTAGACGGCCCCGATTCATGTTCTAATGAATATGTTCTCCGAGGGGATTAGCGTGTAAGCTAAAAGTAGCGGTGCTAAAAGCGCACCCGGAATTCGGAAACACGCAAAACGAAAGGAGCAAAGTCGGATTTTCCGCGCTAATAGAGGAGACTGTGTGTGTTTGTTTTGTTTTTACGCATATGGTGTTTTCATTGCATGTCAATTTGGGAACGTGATGCTCAACTAAGCTAAGCTAGACACAAAGCACCCAACTAATCAACTAATCTCTTTTGGGCTTGGAGACTGTAAAATGTTGAGTAATATTTTCAGAAGATGCTATGGCCTTTGTCCGTCATAAGTCACGCGAGTTCGTCACATGAATGTCCTTGTGCTGTTTGAGATTTCCTCACAAATTCTTGACTCAGCATTTTGATGTGACTTGCTGCTGTCTATTGCACAGCATTGTTGATCGGCATCCTAAATCTAGTCGGACTTAAAGCGGAGGTGAAGGTGTAACACGTAACAACGGGGATGTGGAAACATGGCTCAGCACTTACACACCCTCACACACGCACCCCCACAAATATTGTCCCCAGATTCTGGCTTGTACACTGATTTCCATTCACACCGTTATGGGCCTCTGTTAAGATCACTTGTCAGTCTTTGTTGTTGAGAGAGTGATTGATGGTGTTGTGGTGGCGAGGCCCTGCGTGTGTGCGTGTGTGTGCGTGCACAGCATTGGCACAGCAGCTGGGAGAGGCCGCCGAAAACATTTTCGGCCTATTCTCTCTCCTCCTTCAGAGCATGATGCCGACTTTGTAAACAAACATGTCCCTTCGCGTTGCTTTGGATCGAGAGGATCCGGCCTGGAAACTAACTTTCCCTTATGACTTGTTTTTCTCCTATGATATTGTCACTTATTTCACTTGAAGAGGTGGGCTTCAAAGGACACCCCCCCTCCGCCCCAAAGCAAGCAGTGTGATGGATGGAAAGCAACCATGACTGATGCCAACCTCTGCGACAAGGAGAGGCAGCTGAAACAGACGCTCCCCTCCTCTTTATTTGATTCGGTGTGTGTGTGCGCGCGTGTCGTCACACCGCTTTGGCGGGGTGGCACCACCATCTGCCGAGGCAAGTGTGTGTGTGTTTCAGCATGAAGACAAGCTTGGATAAACGAGTGATTGAGTGTTTTAGGCGGCTTGCTGGAATTGAATAGACGACTGGCACTGGTAGCAACACGCACACATGTGCTCACAAGGATACTTTCAGCTATTGAGGTTATTGTTGACCCGCTTGGAAACATGCCGGGCACATTGTTTGTTTACTATTTGTGTGCGGAGGAATAAACTGAAGTCCAACGTTTGCTATACAGTAAAATGTTGTATGCGCCTCAGCCGGTCTCAAGGCGCCATTCTGATTCATTTGAATGAAGCAGAACAATCCAACTGTTTATATCTATTTTCAGGGGCGGCCATTTTGTGTACTCCTTAATACAGCAAACTTGTGAGCTCAAACCACAGCGAGGAAAATGATTTCTCTCAATGTGTAGGGAACTCATAGGATGAAGTTGAGAGACAGCAATCCGTCTTCGGCTTTATCTCAGCATGCCGACATCTGCCCAATTGCGTTTCTTGCTCCTCCTCCGTATCTGACTTGTCGGCTTTCTCGCTGGCTCCCTCCCGCCTTCCCCGCGGTCCTACCTGCCAGCTGCTGCTCAGGGCCGCCTGGATTTTACAGTTTTCCAGGAGACAAAAGAACTCTTTTAAAAAATAGAAAAGCACCGACAGCAATGAAGTTCTTTGTTCTGCGCAGCAATTTGCTCTCACTCGCTCGCTTCGGTTTTATCCCCGAGGGAGTTTTCCGGCTCTCTGGTGTCTGGGTGGTGTCTAACGGTCACTCGCACCATCTTGCCCTTCCAACTTGAGCTACAAAGGCTCTGCTTTCCAGCAAAGGCTCAAATGGGTGAGCTTCTTTTTCAGCTGCTCGGACTTTTGTCACAGTTCAGCCAGCGTGTTACGTCTCATTTAAGCACTCCGTCCGCTTTGAGATGTCAAAAGTGTTTGTCAGAAGTTTTGATATTGAGCTGTCCATGCCCACTCCTACCAGCCCGCCTGAGCTCCGCTGGTTGCCCTCAGGCCGTTTAATTATCGAGGAAGAACAAAGTCTGAATTTGACACCAACAATTGGCCGCCATCAACTTTCCTAAACGCCTGCTCCGTAAATTATTGAACGGGACAAATCCAGAGTGACCCAAAAGCGACGGACTGAAAGTAACAGATGGATAAAAGAAGAATGAAGAATTCAATCTGACTTTATTTGTATTTCTCAACATGAGAAAGTATGCGGAAGTAACTAAGCCCAAGGCTCATATAAGATCAGATTCTTGAGTACACGTATGTACATATGTTTCTCCCTAGAATCAGTTACACCGAAGGTCAAAGGTTATCCACACGGTGCCAGCGGGTACCCCCCCCCTCCTCCCCCAAGGACTCGATGAGGAGCAATTGGTTCTGTTCTAAAAAGTAGCTCACCAGGGACATTGGGACTTCCTCAGTTTGCTCAAAGTGATCCTTTAAAAATGTAACCACTTGTCGAGATGTAAAGAAAAAAACAAAAATCCTATTCACCTTGGGCTTATTTAGTTCCCCCTGCCTTCAAAATAAAAGCTTATATTTCTATCCCCGTCTGGCGCGTTCTACTTGTGCGTGAGTTTCATATTGTGCAAGGATTACCAAAGCTAATAGCAGCTGTTAGAGACCAATCAGCTTCTTGTACACACTCACCTCGTCGTTTCCATCAGCACAGAGATAAGGCAAACACGCCCACGCAGATCTGCGTGACTCATTTAACACACACACACACACAGTCGTGCAGGTCTGCAGCAATTTGCACACCTGGCAGCTCACAATGTGACAACGTTCTCCCATGACTCCGCCCATTTTCTTATTCTGGTAGGATATTTGGGACTCCTGATTTCAGACATCTTCTCAATTTAGGTCAGCGGTTTTGTGAAAGTGTCAATGCAATCTTCGTATCCTTTTAGTTCTGAAATTAAAAGTGGTTGTCTTTCCTCGTTGAGGACCAAAACATGAAATAAAAGAAATACTTGAACATCTGAAATCTTTAGTTATGTGATTTTAGAACGCCTGCCTGTATTTTCTTCAAATAAGAATGATCATTGCATAATACGAAGAATATATTGCTGTCATGTAAATGTGTTTATTTTTCAAATGTTTCTTTTTTGCTCTTTAGGTCAAGGATGCAAAACAGCAACCGAGTGTGTGTGCGTGTGTACATGAGGAAGCTGTGTACTGTAGATGCACCTCTGTCAGCAGGCCGGATTAAATCCACAACAAGAACAAACTTCCCATCAAAGAAGCTCCAGGAAGGTTCCCGCCGCGGCTTACTCAGGTAAACCAATGCTTCCTGTACACTTTGACGCTCGCTGCGACTACAGCTGTGTTCACACCGGCTACAGCACACCTGTGTGTGTGTGTGTGTGTGGTTTTGTGTGTATGCGTGCACGAGCATTCCCTCCTCCAAGCAGCAGGGCTTTAGCAAGTGCATTTAGAGATCAGAGGTTTCTCAGGGCGATAATGCTGCCAATTCCGCTACCTCCCTCTGAACAAAATACACCTGAAAACACTCGCACAGGTGTGTGCGTGCGTGTGCTCGTGTGTGTGTTTGTGGGGAAAAGGCGGATAGGAGGCGTGAAAGGGAGGGGAAAGAGAAAACACATAAGCACTCACATGTACCAAAATAAACACTCCCGCTCATCTAATTTCCCCTCCTTCGTCCCCGCGAACACGCGCGCGGGCGCACGCACGCACACGCTCATGCAAACAGGTCCATGTTTGCAGGCCTCGCAGGCATAGGATTATGTCTCCCTGGAAAGATTATCCACAGTATGAAACAGGAGGAGTGCTCAGAGTGAACTTTGAAACTAATTCAATAATTGCCTCTGCCGGGGTGGTCATTTTTCCTTTTCTTGGCAGTCCGACCGGGCGGGATGACGCGCTCGCGTCGCCCATTTGCAGCTACTGTCCATGTTTTTGTTTTTTCTGAGTTGCGCAATGTTAGAAGAAGCCTTTGAAATGCAATGAAAGTGTTTTTGCTGTCATACTTTGCAATACTTCTATGTTTTGAACGATCAATACAGGCAATTAGGATTCCTTTTAGGGAAGCAACACAAGTTGTCTGATCCACCCCCCCCAAACCCGATCCGCTCGGAATAGTGGGGGTCCACTCTACGGGCAAGCGATTCTGAAAAGAACCTCATTGTCCTTCTGACACCTTAGCTTTGTTTTCCTGGAAACTGAATGACATAAATGGCGCCTTACTTTGAAATATGGACTCAAACTTTTAATACAGCCAAAAGTGGAGAAACCTTGGAGGGATTTTCAAGTAAATGTTGATGGGGGGGGGGGTTACATTGATTGCGGTGTACCTGTCTGCCTCCTTCACTTCCTGTTTGACTCTTGTGTACACTGATCTCCATGGCAACAAGATATATAGGACACAGGTTTTGAGCTCCTCCTCCCGCTGACCTCATAACGTTTGCACGTAGCTTTCAAGTGACACTTGCCGATGACTTATGGCTGTTTCAAACATGGTTTTTCAAGTAGACGGGCACTGATAATCGACATATTGACGAATATCGGCAACGGCCTTATTTGAAAACCGATAATAGATCGATTTAAGACTGCCTTAACACCAGCGGGCTTTTGATTTTAATTTTCTGTTAACTTTGTGAGGCGAGCTGGACACGGTGAACCTTTTGTTTAGGTTTGAAGTGAAAGGTCAACATTTGGGTTATTTTGTATAGGAAATTGATCAACACATCAAAGCTGCTTCGCTCCTAAAGAAAAGTCGATCCCGAAACAGTGAGAGCCACAAAACACAGTCATATGGAGTACGCTCCAAAAAAGACGTGCACATAAACAACAATAAACATGAACTCAAGATGGTCTTGCTGTGTGTGTATTTGTGTGTTTGTGCGCGCGCGTGTGTTCATTCCCACCGAGTGTGCGCAGGCATCAAGTGTCCGACGGCTGGAAATGTGTGCCTGTGCCTGTTGTGTATGTGAGCCAGATGAGCTCATTGTGGCTCTGTGAATGGTAATCACAGTAGTCCCCTCGCGGCAGCCGTGTGTAACCCGCCGAAACCCAAACAGCAGATGAAGGCGATAATATGGACACACTTTGAGAGGAGACGCTGGGTTATTGTGCAACTTGAACCCTGATGTCTCACTACCAACTGAGCTCATGTTTTGCACCAATAAAAGTGAGACAGAGAAGCATTTTGCTCTGAAGCAACAGAAAAAAAAACAGCTTTAATCCAAAATACAATCCAAGAGTCTTTGTTGTAATCAATGTATTTGTAATCATTTCATTTTGTGGTTGACCCCCCGCTTACCTCATCTCACTTGTCCCTCCATCCTCGTCCAGCTGCAAATACGCTAGTTATGTTAGCTCCGCAGAGGTTTGCTCCTTGGGGGGGGGGGGGCGGGGGGTTCAGTAAAAGTTGTCTGTTAATAAGAAAAAACTTTTTCCCATCATTCTATTGACTCTAATTTGTAGATTTTGGGTGAGGACAGGTCACACCACACATCATGACATAGTTGCTAATGGGCAGTGTGCGTATGCGTGGCGCCCTACGTCCCCCAGGCAGCTGCTTCCAGATGACCCCCAGCAGAGAGCTGTCATTGGACATCTGCATCACACACACTTGCGTGTCTGACACTTGTGTGTGCAAGTCCGAGCGTCTGCACCAAGGTGCAAGTGCGGCAGCCTCTTTTCTGCTCGGTTGCGCTTCCGTCACAAGTATTCCGGGCGTCTCCCGGCCACACACACTGACAACCTCTCGACGCGTCGCAAGTTTTACATCGGATTGTCTGGCCGATATAATCAATCAGATCAATTTACCTGCCCTTCAACGACTGCCAAACTATAAAATGATATCACATGTCAAGATGACAAACGAATTAGCAGACGAAGGCAGACAGACAGGAAGTAGGAACTTTGGTAGCTAACTGGTTGCGCTGTGCACGTCTGATGGAGCAATCTCCTCCAATCTGCTGAAACAATGTGATGAGGTCTGTGTGAGAATCGCGGCCGGGTAGGCTCGGCTCCCGCGCCGCTGAGATTGGGGCCAAAGGTCACCGGGGAACCAGGGAGCTGTCATGCTCCATTACACGCCGCTTACATGATGGAGCGAACAGTGCGGCGGGCGCGTCAAGAAGCGCCCTCGTTTGGATGATCGCATACTGTACACTGGCCCGCTGCTTGTTTGCACCAATATCAAGAAATGGTGCAAGAAGCACCTGCATCCCGGTTGTCTGTTGCCATATCCTGTCGTTCGCTTTGGAATTGTTTAGTTGGCTGTTTTAGGGAATGACCGTCAAAAGTCAGATCGAGGTTTTGAACTTTGTCTTGTGATTTTTAAAGACACTGATTACTCACAGCAATCATCTCTTGCTTCTTTTTGGTTTTGTTGAAGGAAATTTGGTTTCATCCACTAATTAATTTTGGGCTGTATTTGGCACAGGCCTGGGCGCTTTATCAGATTTTAACGATCATCGTCAAATCGTTTTTGTTTTTTCAAGCCGATCTGGCGGGAATTCCTTCAGTCTGACGATTGATGAGAACATTGGAAAATGACGGGCTAACCACCACCGGAAGTGGATTTTTTCCATCTTTGTAATTGTTGCTAACTGTGTTGTGTCATTTCAGTGACCATCTCCTTACCTGTCGTCTCTGCCGTAGGTTACGCAGCCCCGAGGCTTGAAAATGTCGATTTGAGAGGCCCGCGTTTCCTCGTCTGAGACACCTTGCCGGCAGCGGGCCAGCCGCTTCCCTGACAGAAGCTGCTCTCAACTGTCCGGAGTCTATTCATCACGCCAACAGGTTGGCCGCCTTCATGACTGCTCACTCTGCCGAGAGATGTGATGTGTGTGCGACTATGGAGACGTCTGTCTTCATTTGTCTGCTTCAAACAAAACAAGATTAGCAAGACGCAAGATTGAGTTTGCGCTCCAATTACAAGTTTGATTCAAAACTCTGCCGCGTGACATTCACACCCACCAGACAAGAATTTCATTCTGCTTCTTTCCTCATAGAACTACCCATTGTTGAACGTCATGGACAGGAAAGTCACCTGCAAGAACTGGATGTTGGGATTCCCAGCAGGTCCGTGTGAAGTGGGCGGTTGTGGCGCAAGCCGCTCCAGAACAAACAGCTCATGTTTTGTTAAAGCCTAGTGGAAAAAAAACAAAACTGGCCTAACCTGTCCCAGAGTCCCTCTGCTAAGTCACCGTGCGTGTGTGTGTGGGCTACTTACCTCACCGCGTGCTGCGGAAAAACATCCGAACATTGATCAAAACAGTAGAAGGCAGATAAAGATAAGGCCCTCTGTTGAATGACATGTCTGTTTTTGGGCTGCGTGGTTCCCCTTGAAGAAAGCGGGGTGGGTCCAGTCGTGCTCGGGAGGGACGACGAGCAGGTCCCGACTTGTTACGTTGCCACCGGGTCAAATGTCTGCCTCTGACTGGAATGCTCGCGGAGGGCAGATAAGAAAAGCCGCGGCAGTCGTGTGTGGAGATGCTTTTGCCTTCTGATAAGGTTAAAAGGGAGTTCCGCCCCGGCTTGGTTTTTGAACAGCGTAGGTGGGCAAAAACATGCGACAAAAATGAAAGGTGGAGAGTTCTAGGCACTCCCCAACAGAATTCGGCAGCAGCACAAGCGGTACTTTCTGATTTGACATTCTGTGTTGTTTGTCATTGAGCTGCCATGCAGCTGGCCACACGACACAAACTCTGGGTGGAAAATTACCGGCCCTGTGGCTTTTCTACTTCTTTATGAAGTGAAAAAAAAACATTCTGTTAAATTTGGTGGGCACACCTGGCGAACATGCGAAGGATAGCAATGGGGTTTGAGGTTTCTGATTCCGGGTTAGGGTTTAGGATTTGGAATTCTGAATGAGCAGATGAATTTACTAAATGGCAAAATGTTGTGTTCCCATGTTTTAAAAATAATAAGGGACGTTCGAGAGCCTTCTGCCCTATATTCAGCATTCGACGCGAGATCGCGTTCCACATGAGCTCGGCAAGACCAATTCTGCCCTTTTCAACTTGAAGCCGATCGTGTCAAGCGTCTTCTTATAGAAACTGTTAGTGTGGATGCTAAAAGGCTTACTCCACTTCAGCTCACTTTGATATTTGCTCTCAATGTTCCAGCCGAGCAGGCGCGTTGAGTCAAGTGGAAGTTTCGCCATCCAGACGTCATTTTCTTTTTCGACAACTTCTGCATTGATATGTTTGATGAAGGACAAGCGTTTGACTTTCATCCCTCCGCCCGACGACACTTTAATATGTTACACATTAACTCTGCGGACGGTGTCGGCGGTGACACAGCGACCGACGCGTGTGTGGCCCGGGCGTGTAATTGTGTCGTCGCCTGGCTCCGAGGTTTGTTTTCCAAGCCCGGAGATGATTGCCATTGATAAGGCGGCGGCTCTAAATATAAAGTTGTGAAATCATTAAAAGGACGTAAATATACCCCTCCAATCCCTTTACACTAATCCTAAGCATGGCCAATGAAACTATTCATTAGAAAATCATCAGCTTTGCTTCATTCCAGGATTTTCAGCGTGTGTGTCTGTGTGTCTAAGCAGAGTGTGTCGTGTGGAGCTTAGCCGCAATTATGTGTGTTCATGTGGTGCCTGCGTGTTTATTGCTTATTTATGCAAATCGCTGTGCCATTTTTACACGGCTAAAAGTGACAACATTAGCTTTAATCCGGGATATGAGACGTTATTCTCGAAAACCTTGCTAGATTGGTCACCTCAAAATAAAAAAAAAGGACTACTTTCTCCTCAAAAACTCCTAGGCAACAATCCAACTGGGCCAGGTGGACAAGGCCCCTCACATCGGATCCTGCAAATTCAAGAATTGTCATCGCTGAGCATGAATTAACGAAACTCCACAATTCACCAAATTGAACTTAACAAAAAATCGCCATCATGGAAGAGAGGGCTTCCATTCCAGGCCGAGCAGTGGATGTTGGTGAACCTTCCCCTAGGTGTGTGAGTCGGTGTGTGTGTGCGTGTGTGTGCTGAGGCAGGCTACTTGGCAGCCGGTTGGAGGAAAGATTATCTTGACAAATTGGATAAACATCTTGTGTGTGACAGGATGCTGATGGAGGGTCTGCCCGTCCACACACAAAGACACACACACGGCCGCACAGAGCTGGGGTGGTTGGTTTGTTTAGCCGCAGAGCCGGTGTGTCCTCGTTGGGTGTGCGTGCGTGAGGCCCGGCCGGGCCCGGCCTCCAGGCAGGTAACAACAGGTCTCCCTCCTCAAACAGAACATGCAGGTTCTCAGGTGTGTCTGCTTTCTCGCTCCTCTCTGCGTGTTTGTTTGTGTGGAAAAGGGCACTCCACACATCAGATTGGAAATCTGTTTGTCTTGTTTGTCAGATGGCCAACGTGCGACCCTCCAGCATGAAAATTCACAAGGCAGTGTTTGATGCAAATATTTCCTTGTTGGAAACCGGAAAAAGGAAAAATGTTCCATTTGACAATTTGTGACAGGAATGCGACGCCTCCACGAAGTGTGAGGAGCTCCCCATGTATGCTGTCCAACCAGTTGACGTGCGCAGCTTGGGCTTATGTTTTGTTTGTAACGTTGGATGAAAAATCACCGTTTGTCAGTCTTGACGTCGGAGACGCGTACGAGCGAGCCCCGTGATGTCAAAACTCCACAAGCGCAACATTAACTCTAACGCCCATCTCAGTACGTGAAACTAGAAATTGTGGAATCTCTGCAGAAATTGTGTGTGATTGCTGAAATGTGAAAACGCAAGTGTAATCGTGATAAGAATTGAATTGAATGAATTATAAGGCTTAATATTTCATTTGTTTCAAAGTATGGTTAGGGTTTGAATATAGGGTTTCAAACTAAGGTTAGGTTTTCAAACTAGATTGTTTTTTGAACTCGGGTTTCAAATTACGATTAGAGTTTCAATTTAGGGCTTCAAAAAAATGAGCTCGACGTCATCTTCCACGTTATCGAGGCACAGCCAGCCTGAGAGACGTCGGGCGACACTGCCTTCTCGCTGACAGTCAACTGGAAGATGATTTCTTCTTGGTTGTTCCTGTGAGGTGAAATGGAGCCAGGCGCCGCGCACGCCTCCAGGCCACTCGGCATTGCAAAAGCTTTGCAATTACATACTTCGCCAGTGTATGTGTGTGTGTCTCCTCAACCATAAAATGCTTCCAAATATCCGAGTGTTGCTTTATTACCGCAAAAACTTGCAGCCATTGATGAGCAAAATTTGCCCAATCAATGGGATACGATTTGCTGCTCTACACTTGACTGCAGCGTTTAATGGACTCAGCTGCAATTCATCACTCTCAAGTCATCTCCACCCAGTAAACACAGATAGCAGCGTTTGATTAGCGTGATCTCGTCAATATAGGCGAGGCCCAATCAATAAGGTTAAACACACTCATGCACTTCACCTGAACAGCATGAACGTGAGTATTTAAGAGAGGAAGAGACCGTAGAGTTGGGGTGGGGGGGCTGAGTGTGTGCGCGTGTGTATAATCGAGTCATGTAACAGACAGTAAGAGAATCCGTTTCATCACCGGAGGCGTTAGCAATGAGCAGGAAGACACCAAGAAGAAGAACTGGGAAGGGGAGTGGCAAAAAGAGTATCAAATGATTCGACACGCGTAAGCACACATGCAAACGCGCAACCGTCAGCTCCCATCAGTTGCCTGCAGATTTTGGAGTGGTGACCGCAGTAGTCATGTGATGATTTACACTCGTTTCAACAGATAACCGGAGGCGATTGTTGTCCACATTCTGGACACGTTCTGGGGTCTCTGTCATTCCATCTAAGGCAGAACCTCTCTACATGGCGTGACGTGATTTCTTTAAAGAAGAAATGCATTTCAGGCCTATATTGTGACTTCGTTTGAACAATAACTTTTAATTTGCTGTCAACAACAAATGTTATGCATGAGACATGAGAGGTCATGACGTTCAATGCTGAGGCTTTTATTCACGAGGAGACCATTTATGTACATTCTCCAGACTTTCATTCCAAAGCAGATTTGATTGGCGAATGTGACAAACTTTCATTGTATAGCGCCAACTACTATCGAGGAGGACTTACTCCATGCCTCAATTGGCGGTGACTGATATCGGCAGCCTCAGCGATTGAAATGAGGCTGCTATTGAGACTCAACCATCCCTACATCATCGGTTACAAAAATCAAAATCGGAAATTGTCTTTATGCGAATTGTTTCGGTTCAAAACAGTTAGGCTCAACTCAATGTGCCGGGTATTGGCCTCCAGTGTGATGTCAGCAATGTCCTGGACTCTCGTGGGAGCCCGCTGATCTGATGCAACACCTACACAAAAGAGAAAAAGTCACGCCAGTGTCATGGAGAAAGAAAATCGAAAGGGACTCGTCGTACTCTACATGAAAGTCTTCTCTCACTCAGCGCAATCATCCAAGAAAGGCTCACGGCAGCTTCTCTGGAGGAATAACGTGCAAAAACACTTTTTGATACCAATGTCTCTCTCTCTCTCTCTCTCTCTCTCTCTCTCTCTCTCTCTCTCTCTCTCTCTCTCTCTCTCTCTCTCTCTCTCTCTCTCTCTCTCTCTCTCTCTCTCTCTATCTATCTATCTATCTATCTATCTATCTATCTATCTCTCTATCTATCTATCTATCTATCTATCTATCTATCTATCTATCTATCTATCTATCTATCTATCTATCTATCTATCTATCTATCTATCTATCTATCTATCTATCTATCTATCTATCTATCTATCTATCTATCTATCTATCTATCTATCTATCTATCTATCTATCTATCTATCTATCTATCTATCTATCTATCTATCTATCTATCTATCTATCTATCTATATTAGCATAGCTAACTTTGTCTCACAGATAGGATTTAAAAATCTTTAATTGTGATGCTTTTCCTTGAAGAAGGTCAAGTTTCTTATTTTGGTTGAGCTGGTGTCTGATGGATTCCCTTCACGTTGAATCAAACACAATTACCGTCTGATTTCTTTCAGAGGACCATTAGCTCGTGTGCGTATATGTCTCAGCTTGAGTGTATTTAAATAGCATAAAGTAATTGGAAAAACAGGACAGCCGTCTTTGTGGAATTACTCGAGCTGTCTCACTCATCCTCCCGCTGAAATGTGGATCATATTCAAACTATAATAGGCCGTGAGTTAAGACGATTTTATGTTCGTAATTACAGAGGGGTGTTGGAAGTTCTTTTGTTTTCCGTGCTAAAAAGAAGGGAAGGACATGAAAAGAATTACCGCCAGATGATTCCATAGCTTCTTTAGCCGTCGTGGACACGGCAACTCATTGAAAAGGGAGGATGACAGCACACCTTGCTCGCTCCTGAAATGACAGTTGTACTCATTAGCATTACATTCTTGGAGGAACAGTGGATTATCTTATCTTGGATTGCGTTATTCGGACCACTTTTCAACACACGGAGCGCTCTTGCACAGGTGGACGCGGCCGAGACCACCTGGCGACTCCTTGACAACACTCAGACATTCACTTGGTTGGGTCGCCCTGCAAACGGACCCCACAAAAACTCTTCTTCACGTCTGCCACTTTTCTCCCTCATCCCTGGTTCAACCCTCCCCCCCTTTGCTTCCCTGGGCAGCTCAGTGGGAACCCCACTCTCGCTCTCTCTCTTCCCCTCTGTCTCTTAACCTCTCTCGCCCCCTCCCTCAGGGCAGAAGTAAGCCACGCCTTGAGGCCCTGCTCCCATTGTGAGCCCTCTGCTACTTCTGTTTGGGGCCTTTGTGTGCCGCTAATCAGCCGTGGGGCCGTGCTCGGCCTCAAATGTGTGTGTGTGTGTGCCCGCGTGTGAGTGTGTCCCTTGCCCTCATTACGTAGCCACACTGGGAGGCCAGCATGGGAAGTTTCTGCTGCACTACCCACCTCCCCCTTCACCCCCCCTCCCTCCATCACCGTTTGATTCTTATATCACACAAAAAACTTTCGAGCTGCATTGCCCTTAATTTTTTATACAGCACATTAGCGCAATGTACAGACCTGATAAAAGTTTTGATTTGTTTGGTGGTTTGGATCGCTACGACGTCAAGTTAGGACAGTTGCAATGATAAATATAACTTATCCCAACTAGTAATTAAAATCCGTTTTCCACGTAGCAATATTGCCAGTTGAGTTTAAAAAAAACATTACTGGTAGTGAGTATGTAATAATTGTGACAAGCAGACACATGACATCTTTGATGGTTTGAGAGTCCATTTAGTGTCAGTCGTAAATATGAGCCGGACCGAGTCGATCTTTATTGCTCCGTCTCCGTCCCGCTGGCTCGCCCTTCACCCGTCCCGTCCATCCTCCGCTTTACCACCCTCTCATCTGTCCGGTCCTGCTTTTCATTTGCTGATTCCCGTGCCCCCCCACATCAATCAGGATGTGTGTGTTTTGCCCCAAGGTGTTTTAGCACCTTGACGTGACAACAAATTTGGTTTCTTCTGCTTTTCACAAACGGGAGACAATAGCCGCAAGTTTGTTTCCGCTACGTCATTTCCAGGAAATAATTTTTGGGACGCTTTTTGGTGCTGACAGATATCATCATTACACGTTTGAGTTATTGAGTAGTTTCCATTGACTATAATTTTGGAGAGTACGTGCGTGCGCATGAGAGATGAAGAAATGGGAAAAGAAACGCTAATTACTGGTGACTCAGGGTTGTGTGACGATAATCCCCTGAAAATCTACACTGGTACAGGTGCTCGCTAAATCCAATTATCAAGCAAGGAGGAGGGAACCTGCTAAACTGGAAGTGAAATCAAATAAATGAACATCGTGTTTGCACGGAAGCCATCAATCTCGCATTCTAGTCTACTTTTAATTCTTAAACACAAATCATGGTCATAATCAGGCAGAATTTCCAAAAGCCTCAAGAACACAAGAAATCGATCTGGCTATAGCAATGTCAGGACTTATTTTTGAATGTCGATCCAGATGTACAGCATGCACAAAGAGCAGAGCTCAACCTCTCTTCGGCTTTATGGCGAGCAAGACCACACAGATGCGGAGAGGCTTTTACGGCTCATTCAAAGCAGCACGGTCGTTTGTCTGAAGGAGATCACTCCGGGCCAATGTTGGCCAATGGTAACGCTCCACAAAAGTTCCTGAATGAAGCTTGCGGGAACATTCACAAGAAAATTCCGAATGCACTATATTCCATTTGAAAGTCACAATTAATTGATTCGATTTGAACATCTAAAAGGAGAGTGCATATCTGAGCCCTTGCTCTGCATTTGTTTTGGAAATTACAATTTGCAAGGTTTCACTGGCATACAAAAATGACGCATATCTGATCAAAAATCAAAGCATAGACCAGGTCTATCTATGTAATCATGGTTTTCTTCTCTCTTGTGTGACTCATCAGATGGCTTCTGAGATTATCGTGCTTTCCTGAATGTGCTAGTCGGTCATCTGCAGTGACACTGTACTACACAGGCATCGAACATTGCTACGTTGGGTTAAGCTAGCCTAAACCGAAACCTTAGCCAAAACCGAAGGCCAATACCTGGAGCACCTGTTTCAGGGCATCGCTTGCATGCTGCGAGGGGTGGCCCATTTCCTGGCATGAACGACTTAAGGGGCAGCAGAAAGAAGCACCAAAGGGAGAAGAAACAAGAAAGAATGAGAGCACTCCACCCTCCCGCCAGACTTGTAATGGCGGTTTGATTAGCAAGCATGTAATGTACTTTAGCCCAACAGCTGGAGATGCAGGAGGGAGAGGGGGTGAGGGGTAGAGGGAAAGGTAGCACAGGAGGGAGAGAATATATAGGCAGCCCTCCCAGCATGTCCTCTCCTATCACCCCCACAATACTTTGGCCCAGGACAGAAATTGTCCCCCTCCTCTAAAAACTAACCTAAGCTCCTGTGGCTGCCCCCGCCCCCCCAGACGAACGCCGTCGCAAGCTCCCCTCCTATAGATGCACCATGCTGTGTAAGCGGTGGCTGTGGGTGGGGCAGAATGAGGTTGGAGGTCAGAAGCAGGAAGAGTTTTTTTTTTTCCCTTCCCGCCCCCATTAACAAGCAGCGAGTCTGCACGCAGGAAGTTGTTTGTGCGCAGACAATGCAAGTTTATTTGATTCCTGCCGGGTAAAAATGGCAGTGTTGTTGCTCAGCTGGTGTTAGGGTTAAAGGCTAAAGAAAATGTTGAGGCAGCATCCATCAGCCGGCTGCTTTTAAGGATGAGACTAAACGGAAGCTGAAAGAAAAAAAAATGCTGGGAAGGTCAGCGTCAAAAGAATCATCAGAGAAAATATGTGTCCAATCCATTTCTGTTGGAAAATGTTTGTCTGAAGAGCATTTTGTCCTGGCCCAAGTTGCTGGCACGTGAAATGCTCTTGCAAGAAAATTCAGATGACTAGTACCAAAAAAGTCCAACATTAAATGTACATCCACTTTGATATGTCACATTCTTGTCCAGCAACAACAAAATTCTGAAAAGCAAAGCAAAATGGGAAGAACCAAAGAAGCAAAAGTTTGTCTTGCTGCCGTACCTCCCACCGTGTCAGATTAGCGTTTGCGTCCCCCCGCGCTCCGACCCGCCGCACTGTCAGCTCAGAGTGTGAGCGCAGCAACGTTAATGCGTGGAGACACCTGACAAGCCCGTCGGCCTTTCGGGCTCAGCCTAACCACTCTGGATCCCGACCCGTTGGGAATTCCAAGCGCAAAACCAAACAGTCGCCACGGGAGCCAGTTGGCATCCACTGGGCTGACCGGGCAAAGGTCCTCGGGAGGGGCAAAGCCTTGAAATGGTGCCACCGGCCAGCCCGAGGTCGTTGAAAGATGAAAATAAACTCATTTTAGCGCCGGCGTGGTGAGCTCGTTAGCACGGCTGCCTCAGAGCATCAAGTTGGTCACTTACGATCTACGATGAAGATACTCTGTCCTACTCTGACATTTGGAACCTTTCCAACAACTGACAACAAACTTGAGTCTTCAAGCCAGGTGGCCCATTCTGCAATTCTTGGATGTGAAAATGAGACTTGAATACATCTAAAGGTGTTTCTAGAATGCTCCTCAAATACAAAAGATGTTTGACCACAAGAGTCGTTCTGAACACGCGGCTGCTGTGCGTTTGAAGCCCCGCGAAGGCTCTTCCCGAAGAGTCGAGAGTACGCGGGTGCCATTAACTTGAAAATTAATGAGGATTTTGCAGTGTTGAAAGTACAGTAGCTTGTGAACGCTTGTATCTGTTAAGCCACGCACGCTCGCTCCCCCTCTCTCCAGATGCCCTCATTAATTTTAGATTGCCTCTAAATGAGTCCCCTTCATCGTGCCGGAGGTTCACTAAATTAGATTCATTTATATTTAAATTGTGAAACAGCCGTGCTTAATGAGAAAATTGTTATTTTAGGGGTTAGTCCAGATGAGTTGATTGGACAGCTCAGTGCCGGGTGGACCAAAGTCAGTTGCGGCAAACCCAAATGCTTTGAGTTCAACAAAATGCTATGCGCCATTCTGCTCCATCAACTGCATCTTCGCAAAATTATTTCAGCAAATTAAAGCGACCGGGACGGTGGAGATTTTCTTTCTTGCTGTGCATATTCCATCCAGAAGGGAAATTGGTACATTATTCTTTCAAGCTCTCCACGCAGAAGACTAAATGTTGAATTGACTCAATTTTATTTGGTCAAGTGGTTGCACAAAGCAAAATCAACTGGATTCAGATACATTTCCTAAGAAGTTGCACAGTCTACGGAAAAAACATATCGGCTTGACAAAATAAAATTGAGTCAATTCAACTTTTTTTTTTTTAACATTTTTACCACGACACGAGCCAATTGGCCAATGGGAGATGTTGACCATCTCGACTCAACAGGTGCGTGGAGCATCACAAGCAGTCAAGCATCTTGCTCAAAATGAACGTGTCCCCCACCTTGGGTATTTAGCGGAACATCATGGAGCCACACGCAACTCTCGACGTCCTAACCCCCCAGCAGGAATTTGACTGTTAGGAATCTAAGTGCCAAGCGTTTAAAACCTGAGGAATGCTATTGTTCTGGTCACAGCTGCAGTAGCGACTGCTGCCAGTGTGTGCTGTGAGTGTGTGTGTGTGTGTGTGTGTTTTGCAGAATGGGAGGAGGAGTGGAAGGTGTGAAAAAGGCAACTTTACGTGTTTCCAGTGCTCTTTGGTGTGATGACAAAGCCACACATAGTTGACAAGAAGTTGACACATTCCTCATGCCTGGAAGCTGGTGCCACTCGCTCTCGCTCGGCCTTCACAACGCCTTCTCACACAAGCGCAAAACAGCAAAGATTCAAACAAGTACACCACAACGTTGGTGAATTAGAAAGACCCAGAAATAAAACACCAAACTGTCATTTGTTCCCTTTGTTTTTATGTAGCATTGTAACCTATTAGGCTGTCATTAATTTCCCCAAATAAGCAAGAAAGTCAACTATTTTCACAGGTTAACACAAAAGTGTGTTTTTAAAACAACATGGACAACACTTAGATGATTAAAAAGGTCATCCACCTTACAAGTTATTCCAAACCAGATGCCAAACTTTGAAAGGTTAATTAACGAGAAAAATCACATTTAAGAACGAAAGACGCGGGGCAGCACAGCTCACTCTGTTGATTTATCTGCCTATTTTTCTCTGCTTCTGTCCGTCCTTCTTTCTAGTAATTATCATCCAGCTGCGGGACGGACAATGCTTGGCATTCTTCCAGATGGCTGACTTCATACACTTTGTGCCACGCTCAATTTGGAGCGTAACGGAAGCTGGGCATGACTGGCACCCTCCAGGGCATTACTGCCTCTCTCCATGGGACGCTGTGTGTGCGCATGTGCGTGTATGCGTGCGTGTACGTACCCTAAATCACGGAGTACTCATTTGTCGTTTACTTCATTCGCCTCACTAGGGGAAGAAAAAAAGAACAATTATGAGTTGAATTAATTTCATTAACGTATGTTTGAACTGCACCCATTTGCCTGAAATTAAAATGAACAAATAAAGAAACGTCAGCACTACTGTCATCTATTGTTGTGGATGTGCAATTACACTTAATTCTTTTACAGTAAAAACACAAACAGGACTGAGCAAAAAAAAAAAAGTTTCTGTGCAAATATATGTGTAAGAAGACAATTGTTTGGTCAGGGAATGAGATTAAATCATCTTGAAAAGTTGCAGCAATGTAAATTCTTTGTGATCTAGCAACTCCATAACTTGTAATATCCGAAACAAACGTAATTGGATGTGGTCCTACGCGCAGTATACAACTTGACATTTCAGTCAACTCTATCAGGCGTCGCTCCCCCTTGAACTGGGTCAGAGGAGGACAGTGTTCTACTCCGCAACAGGCAGCCAGTCACCCAAACAGACCGTGAGCTGAGAGATACAGCACCAACAATTCACTCACCACGGACACTTTATACGGTCATTGTACACACGCTGTACTGTACACACACTCAAAAGCATCAACACACACACAGACACACACTCACTCACACACACACACACACACACACAGCGGCTCTGTGACTCCAGACTTGAGTGAATGGGGAGCTGTGCAACGCAAGTCTTCCTTCCTCGAGTACAATGAGGACCTGTCTGCTTCCAGTAACCCGCGGCTCACTGACCGAAAAAAAAAAAAAAATGAAAGAAAGAAAAACAACAACAACACAACAGAGGCCAGCTCTTATGTTTAGGACAGAAGGGCATTCTATGAAAAGACACAAATGCCAATAGTTGATCTGTTGTGTTAAAAAAATGCCTCTGAAGAAGATGAAATAAGAACATAAAGGCTCACAGTCCAGCTGACATGGTGCCATTGGGCACGACTTGACACCATTGGCAGCGAAATCTTTGGACAATGCAAGATACAATACTTGACAATCTCTGTTTTGGACAGAGACAATAAAGTTTAGATCTACCTCGCCGTCAGTTGGTAATATTGAGCGAATTGCGAAATAACATGCTAGCTGCTAAGCGTTAGCTTGGTGCTGGGGTGACCATACCCCCCCCTCCCCCCCCCCCCCCCACACACACAGTGTGCGGAAGGATTGCGGTTGGAAAAGGGCTTGGACTGGGCCTTTGTTTGTCTCTCTGTGTGCTGACATCACTGTGCTGATGGCACCAAATCCTCATTGTAACGCACACAGCACTTTCTATACAAAACACCAGCACGTGCGCACACGACCTCGAATGCCAACTTGACCAAAAAAAAAAAAAAGCTCAGCTCAACACATACACCACCGTATACGCCCATCATCTACAAAGGCAAAGCACGGTGACAGTTTAGCCTCTCTCAATCCCAAATATGACTATTTGTTTTTGTCCGGACCAAATTGTGCTTGTTTAGCATGTCAGAGTACGTTGACATTTAGAAATGGGAAGAAATCTCAGTTGATTCAAGGCAGCGGTCAGCACACGGAGGTAATTTGGACAACTGTACCGTCTCAAGGGTGGATGCAGTTTGGGAGTTGAGGGCTCACATTATTTGCTTTCCAATGATTGATTCATTTGGATCTATTTGCTTTCAAGAGCGCACACGCACACGCGCACACATGATAAAGCGCTCAAACGATGGACCCGGGAAGTGGCTGGAATGGACCCGCCACTCACAGCCACTCAAAGCCAATCAAAGCTGATGCGAGTGCACACGTCTCACTCACTCACTCACACACACACACACACACACACACACACACACACACACACACACACACACATACACACACACTGACATAAATAAGAAAATGAGAAATGATGCCAGCACTCGACCAAGTCAGATGTGAACCAACTGTATTCAACATACTTTGTAAGAAGGTTGAAGAAAATATTAGAAGATAAAGAAACAAACAGTGAAATGATTTTTGAAGCCACGTCTGGAGATGTGAAGCATCTCACGTGAGCAGAGGCAAGTGTCAAGTGATTGCAGGCTCGACAACAGAATGCATGCGAGACGAGAAGAAGAAAAAACAAGCGAACTGGCACGGAAAACACTTTTACGAATATTTTAACCTGGATGAGGAAATATTTTTAAAAACTTTAAAATCTCTGTACAATTAAAAAAGTGTGAATACTCTTAAATACTTTAAGACTCGTGTCCATGGGTTTTTTATACACTTGTTTTCACAGCAACTACCTACACAAATGCATTTTAACAACTTTCCAATAAATTTTTAATGACCACTGAAAAGGCTCAGCTCATCAACAAGGACTTTTGAAACACACACACACGCACGCACGCACACACACAAACACACACACACTCAGGGTCCTGTCAGGGCCAACTAAGCGGAGTAGCCAGTAAGGCAGCGTTTGGATTGGCTGGACAGAGGTTGCCGGGGGTTACGCTGGATTTGCCGGACCACCTGCTGAGTTTCAGCCACCAACTGACTGAAAACATTTACATCAGAAACCTCTTGCAATGGAGACAGGGCAGAAATAAATTCAAGACATGAGCAACTTCCAAGTGGGAGACTTTTTCATCGCTTTTCAAGAATATGTGATGAAAGTGTCGCCAGCAAGATGATTTTTGACTATCTAGGAAGTTGCCTGACCTTCATAAATGATTTAATGTCAAAGTGGTGGCTTTGGTTGATTATTTCAAATTTTACTTTATTTTGTCTGCTTCAATAGCAAGCCGCATTGATGAGCGAGTTGAAGGTTTTGTGGGTTTATCTAATTTGGAGGTTGGGTTTGCTAATGTATTCAGGTTGACTAAATGTGGGACTGTAACAAACGACGTAGAAGTTCAATTAATTTAATACAGAATGTCTAGCGATGATCTAAACATTAAGTCATATAAATGAACATTAGTTCAAATGAAGCACATTACCAACACTACAGTCAGCTAAATTTCAGTCGCTCAAGTTGAAAAAGTTGGTGTCACAAAAGTTCTGGATGCTGGGCTTCACACTAAAGGGAAAAAAAACCCATCGTGTGTATATGGGGCCAATCCCCCCCACAGCACCCTTACATGTGTGTGTGTGTGTGTGTGTGTGTATGTGGGTTGCTGGGTTGGGTAGTTGTGGGGGGCACTGTGACCCGCAAACTGACCTCCTCAAACTTCAAACTGAATGCTTGTGGCAGTTACCACGACGACAGAGCTCTCCGAGCCTTATCCTACTTACTGAAACGAGACGAGATGAGGAGTGAGGAGAAGTAGGAAGATGAGGAGGAGGAGCGGGAAGAGCGAGAGGAGGAAGGCGGCGGTGCGGGGGCAGAGGCGGCCAAGGCGGCCGAGGGGGAAAGAAAACGAAAGGTGTGCAAGTAGAGCACGAGAGAGCGGCGGTCGGGTGGGAAAGCGAAACTTGCTGCTGTCGCACGTCCGGTTTTCACTTGAGTCCATCCGAAAGTTGACTCTTGGCTCCATGGAGATATTCCAGTGTGAACTTTGTGTTTGTTCTCCACAACAAAGTAAGACGCTCGCTCATGTTAATGTTTGACTTTGCCAGTGGAGACCGTGATGGCGACTCCAAATCAAAAGTGGCCACGTTTGTGTCCCCTGGCTAGCTGTCAATCACCAGCGAGAAGATCCCAGCAACTGATACATCAACGCTTTAATCTCTGCTCAACACTCACACGAACACACCGGGCGTGTTCTCAAGGATCCTGGAGACAGCTAATGTTTCTCCTGATTTTCCCAAACTGGTGGTTCTGGCTCTGCTCAGCCGATAGAAACAAATTGTATTTCCACGTTCATAGCGCAACATTCTCATTTGTGGCATTGATCATTTCTGCCTTGAAAATGAACAGCGGATGGTGTTGCCATTAAAGGGGTGCTCGTGAACAGCAAGTGCAGGCTGTCAAGGCTAACAAGCCCGAGTCCTCCCTCGGGGCCTCGGGGCCTGCGCGGCCGTAAAGCGCCGTCAGTTGGTAAATCGGTAAATGATTCCGGCTGTCATTTAATCAATATGAACAGGCAGCAGCTGTCACACATCATCGTCTCCCCCGGGGGTCATTGTCAACACAAGATGAAAAAATATGGCTCGGGGTGCGGCCAGACGCCTTTTCACAGGCTTCAATTGAAAGCGGCAGGCCGGCGAGCGCTTCTAGATTTGTATCAAAGTTAAATGCTAGATAGTTGCATTTCATTTGTTGATTATTTTATGCTACTATAGGAATTACACTTGTGCAGACGTCCAACAAGGCCAAAGAAAATGTTTTTTTATTATTGTCATCATAAAGATAACATCTATTTATAATAATCCTGCTTTATGTCTGTTTTTCGCAAAGAATTATTATATATGCAGTGGTAACGCAAGTAACGACATTAATTCATTTTGTGACCTAATTTTAACTATAAACGTTCAGATATCAAGGCAATTTTTCCTATTGAAATGAATGAAATAGCAATTAATCAGTTCCACTCCCCCAATTATTATTATTTACATTTTATTAGGTGTGGTCGTTTTTAAAAGTACTTTATAAACAAAGTTAAATTGCGATTGCATGCACCTTTAATACGAAAATAATAGTCGCCACACTTTTCTGACTCGAGAGACGCCAAAGTTCCGAGATGTGAAAAGACTGCGGGGGGTATTCCTCTCCTCTTTCCCTCCTCCCGCGTCCTGACGTGAGACAGTGAAATCTCATCCCGCCATTCTGCCAACGCTGATAGTCGGCAGGGCGGGACATGTCACTTCACTCATGTATATGTGTGCGTGCGCGTCCCGACTCACAATGACGCGAGCAGAGGGAGGAGGACAGGTGAGAGGTTTGCAGGGGAGGGCGCTGGGGGAGGTGGGGGGTGACAGGGCTCTGATCTCTCAGATAGGGAGATAGCCACCTGATTCAAATGGCTCGCTTGTTCCCGGCAGTCACTTGATCGGCGTGTGAACTGACTCCTCTCTTATTTACAATCGGATGCTACTCGATGACCTGCCCAACCCGGCCGGGATTGCCAGAACTGCTCTCTCGTTCTCTATCTCGCGCTGTCTGGCTCTCCTATATTTAACACCTCACTCTCTCACACTCACACACAAGTGAACTCAGAAGAGCCACAACAGACAACAATAGTACATTTTGGTATTGCAATTACATTATTGTTAGGATGTTTATTTACATGTGTTGCGCCACCGTTTGTGTTAAAATATCTGTTGCCTTGTCAGTCAATACTTCATCTATAGCATGTAGCATTGTATGCTAGCATTTACATTGGCCTTACAAAAGGTCTGGTTGCAGTAACCTCAAAGTGAGTTTGCTTGCATGTGGACAAAAAGCCAAATGCATCACCAAAAACAGGTTTTTGGTAATACTGTCATTACGGCATTTGTGATGATATTTTGATGAAACATTTTGCGTACATTAGTCGAAGACAGACTTACTCATGTTTGCAAGCGTGAGACGTGAAAAGGAAATGGGCTTGACTTTAAAGGCGAATGAAATCGTCGCCCCCCCCGATAGAGGTTCTTACTGTGTGCGATGGAGACAAGTTGAGTCTATACGGCATCTGCCCGGCTGCCAGTCTCTAACTGTCCTGTCTGATTATCTCACCCGGTCGGCCCCGAGGGGACGGCCATACTGAAAGAGGCCACTCTTCCGTCCAACAACAGCTTCTGTCAGAGAGGGAGACCTCAGAGTCACCGGCTCCAGAATAGCAACTGATGCAATCAAGAGAAAGCCACACTGCCCTCAGCACGACTGGCCTCACGTTTTTATGCATCCTGAAAAAAAACAATTGCCCTTCCTACTCCAAACTTGAACAGCGATGGACCCATTTTACGTTCGACGTCATCAAAAACTGCGCACACCACTGGCTCCAAAAAACATGAGACGTGTTTGTGTGTGTCATTGTAGTTTTTGAATAATTTTACAAACGGCGGCCCAACATGTGCTGAAACCTACTCGTCAACAGGGGGGCGTGGTTTAAAGTTTAAATGGGTAGTTCCTTTTTTGATGATGTACCATGTTTTGTTTATAGCGTGCTGCCGTCTCATCGCTCATCAATGGCTTTCTTTTCACAACTTTTTCAAACATGTCAAACCCCCTTTAACCCCTCTTTTCTCAACATACATCTGGATATGTCATATTCTAAATTAGGACAACCCCCGTTGCCCCCCCCCCCCCCCCCCCCCCTTTCCATTTAATATGCGAGTAGACTTGTTGGTCAACAGTTGGGTTGGGTTGGATTGGGTTGGGTCGGGGGCCTCGGAGAGGGAGGGAGCCCCGGAACAATGGCTGGCGCTGTTGTGAGCTGGAGGGAAAGAGAGAGATTCAGTCTGATGACAGCGTGAAAGAGGTTAGTGTCTATGCTGGGAATTGAGAGCGGAGAGTGGAAAGGGGGGGGTGTAGGCGGGCAAGCGGGCGGGTGTTCCCGTGTCTGTCGGCTTGTTAATGATGATGCGGGCTCATCGGCTCAACGGCCTTCCCCATCAAGGAATCACCAAATGCCTACAAACAACCTCCGAAAGACTGTAGAACAAAATCCACCATTTTCCTAGTGCTCCCTAACTTACCCCCCTCCACACACACACACGGCACGGTTTCCCATCCATATAAACATTTGCAACACTGAATAAATTTTACTTTTCAAATGCAAAATGAAGAATAAACACTGGCACTATAAATCCTCGTTGTGGAAAGGTAAACTAGTTGCCATGACGACCGTTTTTCTACTTTTGTATTTCTGGCAGGAGTCTTCTACGAATGGAAGATGAAAAAGATGAAGGACGGTAGTCATGGCAACGAGATTACTCTTCCACAACAAAGATTGTAGACGCCAAAAGGCCCGTCAACTGAGCAGGATTGCACCTTTGGCTACAAGGCCACGCGGGATTCCGGTTGACGAAAGCCAATTTGAATCAAAAAGAAAAACTTGAATGTATTTATTTTTTGGACGTTTTCTTGTTCCATACTGGACTGAAGTACTCCGTCTTTTGGGGAACTTTGACTAACTAAGTGTACAAACTCGCCCTAAAAATAACGAAAGAAATGTTTTTACATCGATGGCAAGAAAATCAGCAAAATAACGAGGTAAACCCGCAATAGAAGAAGCCGAAATAACCAAACTGATTTTTTTTTAAATTCAGGGGCCACTCAGAGTGCGCCCACCGGTTCAATCGCTTTGCCTCAGCAGTTGTAAACAACGAACATTAAAAAGTGTCCCTCCCTCTCTGCATCAATCAAATCTGGGCAATATTCTGATGAGGACGAACTGATAGTCTCAAGCAAGATGAATGATTTTGGTACTGCTCGCTCCCCATTGCAGCTGGACATCAAAAGCTTGCCAAGCTACAACTTGTTTTCTTTTAGTTCTTTTGAAAGCATCAAACGACGCGGCATTATCAGCTCGACCATGTCATTGAACTTTCTGCTATTAACATGCGTGTCGGATCGTGAAAGTCGTTTAAGTTGGTTTTCCTTGCAGCCTATATCCTCTAGCGTTCCTCTCCTCCCCACCCCCACCCCAAACCCTCCCCCGGCCCAAGGAGGGGCAATCCTCACCACGGCCACCAAATTTCCGGACAACAAAAGATCAGCAGAGCATGCGGAACTTTCACTTGCAGTTGCTCCCATGCGGTCGGTCGGTCGGCCGGTCACCTGTTGCCTCACGCTGCTTGCAGCCGCTCCATTTTCCTCACTTTTTCATTTCGCTCACTAATTTATTCGGACCGCGACGACACGCCACAATTTGCGCACCCGCTGTAGACGTTCTGACGCGTCTTGCAATTACACCAAAGGTCGGCCTCCGTTTGAGCTGCTTTGTCCTCTTTGCATGAGTGCAGCCAGCCAAGCGTTTGACCTTATTCAAATCATAAAGAGATGCTGCTTGCCGATGGCAGAAAAGACAAATTAGAATGCCCTTGGATGCTGCTAGCGTACTTTTAATATCTCATGTTAGTTTGAACATATTGACAGTGATTAGCAACTGGTGACGTTTATCTTTTAAAGACATCAAACAATATCCAGGAGTTAGTCTAATCTTGGTAGTATTGAAATGTTGGGGTGTAAATCGCGGGTTTTGTCACGATATGATATCATATCGATACAAAGAACTACGATACGATATTTGCCGATATCTTAAAGCCTGCTGCGATTCATTCACGATATATCACGATATAGTGCTTTACGATCGATTTTTTTTTTTAAATAAAAAATATAGAACAATATCCTGATTTATAACAATTCATACGCAAAATCAACAAGGTACTGCAAACTCTTTATTTAGGAAATTACAAGAGTATTGTAGTATACAAAGTGCTTATTTTAACACTGAACTTTGATGTCGTGTTTTTTCTTTAAATGTGCGGCGAGATTTGTGCTCCCCGAATATTTGATCACCGCATGGCAGGATTTACAAACTGCAAGTGTCTTGTCCGTTGAGTCATCTTTTCTTTAGAATCCAAAGTGCTTCCAAAGAATGACTTGAAGCCTAAAGGGGAGCCAATTTCCTCGTCTTTTTGGACACTAGCCATAGCACCAGCCCAGGAGCCGCGTACTAGTTGTCGACTCCCCTTTCACGTGCCTGCTCTGCTCACAACACAACAACGGCGCGCACTGCTCCCGGAAAGAGGAAGCAAGCAACAATGAACTGGATTTCAAAATAAAGTCGCGTCTAATGTCCGAGGTCAAACACGGCGATATAAATCGATGTTTACATTTAGCATCGATGCCAATAAATCGTAGAGCATGATATTGATTAATCGATGTGTATCGATGAATCGTTACACCCCTATTGAAATGACCTCATCTGCTACTTTATTTTTATTGCCGGTTTGAACGCAGAGTAACTGCAGACAGAGCAGGTGGGCTGGATCACAATGTGCTCGATTGTTGTCGCCGGGCCTTTTCACAAATCCTCAGCTTGTCTGCATACAAGCTGTTTACACTTTCTCCTGACCTAAAATAATCTCCTCAAGAGGCAAAACAGGACTATGGAGGAAAAAAAAGTATTAGCCAATCCTCATCTGTCAGAGGTGCATCAGATAACCCAAGACAATTTGTCAAGCCAAGTTCCCGCGCCGGCCTTTACAGGTTAGTATGACAAAAATGTCACCATGGAGTGTGAATCGCACACGGCGTTTCGTTTATAAAGCTGTCAGCATCAATGAGTACAGATGATCAATGCAACCGGAGCTGCTGGCTCATGGTGACGTGATGGTGTGAGCCAGTGTGGGTGGGGCGAGTAGAGGCCCGGAGCCACCTAGAACACAGGCCGAGAGCGCTGCAAGGCTGATGGCATGCTGTTGTGTCAGTGTGTGGTCTTATTCACTATGTGTGTGTGTGTGTGTGTGTACGTGTGTGTGTGTGTGTGTGCATGTGTGTGTTTGCCAAAGAAGTGCAGGTGCAGGAAAGAGAAGCGGGCGGGCGGTGTGCTCTCTTTCTCTTACACTTCCACTACTTGTAGGCTTTACATACAACTTCATCTTTACAGCAATGAAGCTGAGCAATAATACAAGCAAAAGCTGCCCTGTGATTATTAACTGGAAATGCATTATGATTTTCCGGATGTGTTCAAATTATATATATATATATATATATATATATATATATATATATTTATTTATATATATATATATATATATATATATATATATATATATATATATATACACACACACACACACACACATACACGTACACATACACACACACATAATTACTACACAAACTACACACACTTAAAAATGCTAGGTTAAAAAATATCAATTTGGGCAAAAAAATTGGACCGACCTAATTTTAAGGGTATACGTTTGCATACTAATAAACACAAAACTCAATTCTTGTCTAGATCAAGCACAACTGAAAACCCTGTACGCTTTAAACGTTTTAAGAAGTTTTATTTTGCGTGGGGATTACAGCCATGGGTGCCCGGCTAGAGCCAACCCTGGGTAACCACACGCCATGGCAGCTTATCACACGTAACATCTGGGAGTCTTTTTTTTTTTCAAAGAGAGGCGCGCGCTTCACACCTGTTGCAGTCTAAATATCCCCAAGCGCCAGGACGACACTCAGCACGTGAGCACAGGAAGTGGAAGAGTGCAGAATGGATGGAGAGGAACACTCGTCTTGCACAAAATGTGCCTATTTAAGAAGGCAAAAACGAGGCAAGACAACGAGTCCAAATACAATCATCATGGTTTATTCAGGGCCCCTCCGAGTTTCCGCATTTGTTCCAAAATGCTTGACGCGAGCGCCACTTTAAAATATTTTAGTGTATTATATTCTTGAGTCATATTCGTTTTATTTCATTTGACACAAAAAAGTGAATAATAAAACGTCTGTTAAAACACGCGATTTATTTCCCAAGGCCTTGTTTAGCGCTATTGAAATTGTACAAATGTTCATTTCCAGAGTATATTAGCGTCGACAATTAACCGTGCAGCGAACGAGCACCAATTTCAGAAAAACACGATCAATGTGTGACAGCCTTTGTCTTGGCCTCTTGTAATAAATAACATAAATTATCCAGCGTGTTTTGATCCTCCAGAGCAAATCGACAAGCAGGCTTAAAGAAATGAAACGTATAGAGTACGTTGCATAATTTCGCCAAAGCCTTTTTTCGCCACATCAAAGGTGACAACATAATTTATTCTGTCCTCAGGGCCACTAAACAGGGACCCGATGTTTCTACAAAGAGGGGGGGGTTACCAGAGACTCTTTAATAGGCTTTCCTGTTCGGCCTTTTAGACACAAATTGTTTATCACCGGTGTCCTTGCCTATTACAAACAATTGCGCGTCTTGGATCAATAAATAATGAAGCTACCAACGATCCCTTGACCTTTGATAGGCTCGGCTGGGAGGGAGAGATGAGTGCAGGAGCGAGGGGCCTCTTCAAATATTCATCTGCCGGTTAATGTGAGCCGCGCTCCCCCGGGACCCGAACCCGCAAAGCACAACGGCCCTAATCTTAATCTACCTCGGATGCAGCGCGCACACTCGCCCCCGCGCGCGCGCACACGCGCACACACCAGACCAGATTTAAAACCGTTAGTAATTCAAAGCGAGCTGTTAGCTCATTTTGAGGATTATTTTTTTCAAGAGAGAAGCCCCGGCCGGCTGGCTGGCTGGTTGGCGGGCTGCAATACGCACTTAGTAGCATCTTATTCAAAAACCAGAAGAGGTCTTGTAAAAATGAGCCACCGGAGAAGCCGAACATGAGCAGGCAGGCAGGCACGTTTGATTAAACATTGCATTAAAAATACCCACACACAAGTTGTTCGAAAACAGCAAAATACACTTTCCATCTCGAGGAACTCAATAACCGCGGGACAAAAATCCAAACAATAAGGAGCCAGCTTTTTTGTAGACTCGTTTAAAAAAAAAAACGCCCCTCAAAAAAAGGAAAAAAATGTCATTATAGCAAATAAATTGATTACTGGCAGAGAATTTGACATCCCAAAACAAATGAATCAAAATCATAAAAGGAGCAGGTTAGCAAGAGTGAGCAAGATATTAAATTCAGTGACATGCAAATTTAATGTTTTTTTTTTTAATTCTAACGTTGCCAGTTGCCATTTTGTGATTTTAGAAGAGCATAAACTAAATATACCTGACAGCCTGGAACGATTAGGTGGATTAATGTTGCCAACAAACTTTGACTTGAGGAGGGGGGGGCATCCTAGAAAACACAAACGCCGTTAACCAGCAAGCACAAAAGCCACTAGTTTGAATTTCAAACTACGACGACCACAGCAGCACCGCCATCTAAATGCATCATTTACATTTTCACCATGTGAAAGGCGACTCTACTGTGCGACACAAAATAAAGACACGGCAAAATCAAATCAAAACTCAAGAGCATTTCAAGTATCCAAATTTCCAAAATTTATTCTTTTCAAACTGCATATGGAAAAAAATATACTCAGTTGAAATTGTAGCTGTTATAAGGATGGTATTAGTTTCAGTATATATACATGGGAGTAGTTGGCTTCCGCGTGCGTACAGGCCGCGATTTTTCCAAAGTACAACTACAGGAATGAATTTGGAGATCAAAACATAAAATATCACAGTCAATATACATGAATTGTACAAATCAATTAGAAAAGAAAGAGCACAAGCATCATACCTCAAACGGATGGAAAGTGGGAGACGGGAATATAAATTAACTTGAAGATGAAATGAGCTGGGGGGACAAGTCTCAATTCTTTCTTAACGAGCGGTAGGGGCAAAAAAAAAAAATCAGAAAAAAAAAACAGCACTACCTGCTCGCGTTTCTCTCCCTTTCTTTCCAGTTTGTTTGATCGCTCCAATTAGTTCGACCATCTATTTTCGACGGAACTGCTTTTCTTTTTCAATATATAAATTTATATATAAAAGGAAAAAAAGTAGGCAACCTCTTAACAATTTCATCTGATTGTAATGTTTCTTTGATAAATACTGTACAAAAGATGATTGCAATTAGAAACGATTGGATTGCGACTCCCACTTTTTTTGTCGTCTTGCAAACTCGATCCAGCAGTGAAGTGAAGAGGACGTCGAGCTCCTGCATCCATGCATCCCTCCTCTAGAGCTTCCTTAAAACAAATCAAAGGGGGGGAAAAAAACAGGCGTTTTTGTCCGTTTCCTGCATGGTGACGTTTATACAACTTTTCCCAGCCCAATTTTAATTTTTAATTTTTTTTCTGTACAAAAATAGTCCGACGTTAAGTAGTCCGCAGTTTGTTTGATCAAAGTTCGTTCGGGCGCATGTCTTACATGTGCGTCAAGGGCAGCGTGCCGTTGATCGTCGTCCCGGGCACGGTGCTCTGGTAGTGGCCGGACATGTGTAGTCTGGTCTGGGCAGTCTGCTCGCTGACTTCCGCCCCGGGCAGGTACATGCTGATCATGTCCCTCAGATCGCCGCTTTGGCAGCCCGGCGCGGCCCGGTGCGAGGACGACGTGACGATGGGCGGACTGGAGCTGCTCGACTCGGACTTGACCACCGACGAGGGCCCCATGGAGCCCAGGGCCGTCATGCCCGGGGTGCTCTGCTGCGAGTAGGACATGGAGTATGTGGGCGAGCCGTTCATGTAGCTCTGTGAGCTGCTCATGCCGTTGTACTGCAGCGCGCTCATGTCGTAGCGGTGCATGGGCTGCATCTGGCCCGCATTGTGCGCGTTTAGGCCCGGGTGCTGGTAGCTCAGCTGCTCCTGCATCATGCCGTAGCCGCCGTTGGTCCAGCCGTTCATGTGCGCGGCGTACGTGTCCATGCGCTGGTTGACGCCGCCGCCCAGGCCGCCGCCCACGCCGACCCCCGCGCCCATGCCGTTGCCGCCCGGCGCCAGCAGCCCGCCGGGCAAGGTGTACTTGTCCTTTTTCATCAGGGTCTTGGTCTTCCGCCGGGGCCGGTACTTGTAATCGGGGTGTTCCTTCATGTGCAGGGCCCGCAACCGCTTGGCTTCGTCGATGAAGGGCCGCTTCTCGCTCTCCGACAGAAGTTTCCACTCGGCGCCCAGTCTTTTGCTGATTTCCGAGTTGTGCATTTTGGGGTTCTCCTGCGCCATCTTCCTCCTCTGGCCGCGCGACCACACCATGAAAGCGTTCATGGGTCTCTTGACCCGCTCGGGGCTGTTTTTCTGGTTGCCAGCGGCTGTGTTGCCGTTGCCCGTGCCCCCCGTATTGGTCTGGGGAGCTGGGGGCTTCAGTTCTGTCTCCATCATGTTATACATCAGGAACAGCGAGTCGGGCGGCGCTCCCGAGCAGGTGAAACGTGAACACGCGACTCCAAGCGGCAGCGGGAACGGTTCTCTCGTCCGACAACAACAAAACAAAACAAAACTAAACAAAAGTTACCTGTCGATTCTCTCAGCAACTTTCTCTCTGGACAAAAACAAGGCGAGTTTCCACAGCCTCGCTCCCCGCGGCTCGGTGAGAGCGCGCGCGCGTGTGTGTGTGCGTGTGTGAGCGGCGCACACACAGCGAGCCTTCTCTCCCAAAAGGTCCCTGCGATGTTGTGTCCACAAAACTTCTTCGGCCCGTCGCTTCTCCAAAAAGGCATCAACAAAGTGGACTTTTTCTCCCCTGTCCGCCCGAGCCTTGACAAGTCCAGATAGTTTGGGAACAAGTTAATAGACGACCATTCAAGTGACGCGGCTGTCAGCAAATAAATGGCCTGGAGCGGGCCAATCACAGCCGGCTTGCTGCCCCGACACACCAATGGGAGCCTTCGATTAACATAAAGAGGCGTGGTTTGCCCTGCTCCGACAAACACGCTCAGACAGCCTGCCTGCATGAGCCAATGCAGAGTACATATTTACTATTTCTTCGAGCAGTATGGAGATAGTCCGTGTGAAATAATAATATTCATAATGATAATTTAAAATAAACAATGTTGAAACACTGTCGCAACGTTAGAAAAATCCATAAGGCCGAGTTTTATTTATTTTGTGGCAAACGTTTTCAAACCGTAAACTTCACTTTTAAGACACAAAATAGAAAAACGGTTTCGAGTTAAAAACAAATAATACACATTTAACGTGGAGGTAATTTAAATTAAGTTGGATTTTGATTATCTTAAACGACGATGTTTTTCAAAAAGTAACGAAAAACAGAATAAAGATTATGGTCAGAAGGCCGACAGTGTTCTGTAAAGACAATATTGTCCGCGATGCTGTTATAGTTCTTTTTTTTTTTTTTAAAGTGACTAATACCACATTCACGGCTCCAATAGCATGGCAACACCTAAATCAACTTTTGTTAGTTAACTCAAAGCATTGAACTGCTGCGTGCATGTGTGTGCGCGTGTGTGTGTGTGTGTGTGTGAGGGGGGGGGGGTCTACTTTTTTGGCGTTGAAAAGCGAGTAAAAGGTAATCCAAGATGTTTCCCTTTTGTTTGTTCAAGTTGAATGCCAACACACAGAAGGCAGACGGGCTCATCTCAGCACAAATAAGCGCCTTTTTTGTTTGCCGTGTTGTCGCTACATCTGGCCGGACAAAGACGCAACTCCACTCCACTTCCACTGCCACGCTGCTGCATGCTGTCGTTGAGTTTTTTTTTTTAAAGGGGTGCACGGCGTAGCGGGGTTTACAAGTGGACGATGAATATTTGAAGGTAAAGTATGAAAGTAAAGGCAAATCTGTCTGATTTAAGGCTGAGCGCGCGTCAGCCAATTAGTAAAAGAAAAGCCACACACACCTGCTTCTCTTATGTTCCGCATCAAACCCAAACCCGAGTCCCAATTATCACGACATGAGGCCAGTTTCACACACACTTCCATTCAAATCATTCCCTCATATGTCCCCCTCTCCCTCTCGCTCGCTCGTTCTCCTCCCCACACCGAAGTTTGTGCATGTGCAGCTACAACCGACTGCCACTTGTTTTGCGTTTCAAACTGCGGCCCAGTCTTTGCGTCCGCGCGCTTGCGTGCGTACCAACGCGCGCTGCCCTGCTACGTGACACGAGCGCCGTCTACTGGCAAGACGAAGAACAACAAGAAAAGACACAAGCGGAGTTTGGTCAAACTTGGAGGACAGAGATTTGCTTAATTCAATCATGTGCCAAAATCAAACAATTTGGTGTTAAAAAAAAATGACATCATGTGGTGCTGATGTTTTGGATGAAAACAAGAGTGGCAAGATCATACACCTTGAACTACTAATTCAATTAAAAGCGAGTGTTGATAGATGAAATCATAATTGAAAGCGAATAGATGCATGGCGCCTGCGTATTTTGCTTGATGGAGGAGCTCTCATTACGACGGCCCTGCAACCCTACACAAGATTCATCTGTGGCGCTTAATAGGCTGCGAGAGGCGACCCATGCAGCTCGCTCCATTATAATGCACGCTTGAAATGGGCCGCCCGGCTGCTATCTGCATCTGAGTGTGTTCCCCGCTACCTCTAATCTGCTTTGGATAAGAAAGGAACAGCGGGGACCTGTGCGGCCCGGCCAGCCGGGAATGGCCCCGCATCAACAATCAGCGCCAATTTAAAAAAAAAAAAAAAAAAATGAAAAAACAACAACAAAAAAGAAATAGGCGAAACTCGCAGTGCACTTGTAAAAGCCCTCATGAACGGCTGCAATGGATGTAATTAATGCCGCAAGCCGTGCTATCAACATGTTTTTCGTTTGACTAAAAAGTGATCTGCATCCTCATCGCTGTTAAAAGATGGGAGCGGGGTGGGGGGTGGGGGGGTTAACGAGTGGAGTATAAAAATAATCAGGATAACATAAAAACAAATTTTTAAATGTAAGGGTCACGATAATACTTACTAAAATATACAATAGCACATGCAGCATTATGTTTCTAATATAATGTGATTTAATTTTCCTTTCGAATATGACCACCACAGTAAAGATTTATGGCGAGGGGAAAATATGCATAGAATAATAAATGGTATGTTTTTGCCACTAGGGGCCGTACCAGGGACTGAAGACGCACAGAAAATAGTCAAAACACCGCCACTACTTCAACATTATTTTTTTAGATTTTTTTTTTAAGACCTGCACTACATTGCTACATCAATAATACTTTTACTGCCTCGCTAATTACTGTTTGCTTTCCCCTATAAATTGATCTGGAATCAAGTTTAGTTCACCATACAAAAGGTAGAAAAATAATGCACCGTAGCGGCAAAGTATAAAAAATAAATCACAAGGTCACAAGAAATATAAGGTTGCGAAATATGTTTAAATTAAAGGTTGGTTGAGGGAAAGTCATCTCCAAGGCGCAGTATCGTATGTTATTAATTATTAAAGAGATTTTGAAAATGAATAATAAACATTAAAATGCTCGATCAAATTATTTTCAAGTAAACGGCAGAAGATTAGAAAATCATTTTTACATTTAAACGGAAATAATAAAACGAAAAATACTAATAAGGTAAATGTTTCAGCCGGTCCGTGGGGCTTTCTGATGTGTCATTCCACAAGACTGCAGCAGGCACGAAACACACCCACTCGTGTCACACACACGCACGGATACACACCAACGAGTGTCCACGCTGCAACTTACTTGCTCTCGTGCAGTCTTGTCTTCCTCCTCTCGCCGTAATTGGCAGCGTTAAGGGAATAAAATGTTTTTTTCCTCTTTTGCCCTTCCACCGCGGTCAAATCTCGCCCAGCTGCGCGCCGCAACAGTTCACCGGTGGCCGGCCGTCATAGGTCCGCATGTGACGCCAACCCGTCCGGGGGCTTCGGATCCGGGCGGCGGCGGCAGCGGCGACGGCAGCGGCGGCGGCGGGGCGCGCCATCCTCGGTTTGCTCGCATCCGTCCTTCCGAGCGGCGCTTCCGCGTGTGCCGCGCGCTCGCCCTGCAACAAGGGAAGCCGTTGATGTGCAAAGGGGCCGATTGCAAAAGGAGAAGAATGCAAGCAAGAACAACAAAAGTCAGTTATAGCAAAGTCTATGCCTCTCCTCTCCTATCTTCCACCCCCTAGCTTAGCTCACATAATGAGCAGGAAAAAAAGCTTTATAGTTTGTTCACTGGGTATTCACAGATAATTTGAAGCCATTGTTTCTGCCACAGATGGTTCTTTTTAATACAATAACGCGGCTCATTGTGAATGGCAAAGCCCACAATAAAAATCTAAAGCGTCCTCCTGAATAACCATTTTGTTCTCCTTGTATAGGCCGAACAAAAGCGCCGGTGAGGTAATGGCCTGCCTTATTGAAAGCTCCAGAATGGGGATTTGATAAAGATTCTTTCTCCGCTCCTTTTTCCTTTGGCGGGTGACGGCAAAAGAGAACACGCCGCAGCACCGCCAGAAGAGAACATTCGTTCGGGCTCGGCTCCGCTTTAATTATTGTCGCCGCCATTATTATTGTTTTGCCTATTAGTATTGTTTGTGTCGGCAGGGTTCAAAGGTGAGAGGTTGCACGCAGGCTGCAGCCATGCCCGTCAAGCGCAGGCGTCTCAAAGATTTCTACAATGGAGCTTACATTCTGCTGCCAAGGTCTGCTGCTGTGCATTTCACACAATTTTCAGAGGACAGACTGAAATGCATCCGCTGGAAACCTTTGCTTAGGAGTGCCACCGTGCCCTCATCACATCTTGCGGGCGGGCATAGCAGCCGACGCCGCTGAGGTCAAAGCTGCCGACCCCCAGGTGCACTGTTGCCGAGAAGCTTGCTCAGTCTTGTCCACGCTTCATGTCATTTGGAATTAACTGCCGGCTAATCAATAAGGTGTTTGGCGGCAAACACAATGGGCACGACGGATGATCGCAGGCCAAAGGGATTGGATGTCGTCGATCGTTACCATGTCAGCACCCACTGTCAATCAAAGGGGGCCATACCTGAGCGCAAAATTGTGCACGTGCGTGCCTGGTATCGGTACACGGTATCAGTGACTGCTCAAGAATTGATATGGGCCTGAAGAAAAACGCTATGGCCATTTCCCCGGTGCATGGCCTTCAAACTTGCAAACATACGCAGTCCAAGATTTTTTGCATCAGCAATAAAGGCAGGAAAATGCATCACTGAAGCTGGACTGAGTTCGTTAAGTGGGCCACAGCAATGAGTCGTGCGGGTCTTGAGACTCAAGGGCGGACTGTAGCGGAAAAGCAGCGGCCTATGAGTGCTGCTGGAGATTTTAAGCCTCTGAGACAAACACGGCGGATGACACCCAGACGGGATGAGAGGATCAGCACTCTCACTCTCAATAGGCTTAGCGGGAAAGAAGAAATACGACTTTGACTTGCTATCTGATCAATCTGGGCTGTATAGTCAAAATCATATTAGTGAACTGAAGCAACTTTAATTATAAATCCGTCCGCATAGGCTCCACAGTGTGATAGCTAGCCCGCTAGCGAAGCGACAGGAAGAGCGCAACGACACCACGGGAGCCTTGAGAAACATCCGAATTATCTTTTAATGTTGGAAGACTTTTGACCCAAATCGCTGTGAGCGCAAAATGAAAAGAAAGCCGTCAAATGCATCAGGTCCATTCCGCTCACATTGCGCACAGACTGAACGCAAGCCGAGTGTTTCTGCCGACGCGGTTCCATCATGCAGTGGGTGGTTCTCAGAAAGTATGGAACTCATTCAAAATGATGGATGCTTTAAACTTAAAGCAAACCTTTGTGCAGTGTGCTGTGGAGAAATATTGCTGTGGAGATTGTCCAATGTTGTCGTAGTCAGATAATTTTGTCGTTTCAGAATGGATTAAAAAATATTTTGAAATCTATTATTTTTAACGAGACGCAAATCACTCGGTCATTGGCACAAATGCCAATTTTCGAACATAAATAGTGTGGCTCTCTCTAGACTCGGCAGATGTCGTGCCTAATAAAACATCTTTTGAAGATGTAGCTTATTTAGAATTTGAAGTTACCCAGAGGTTTGAATATATGATCGCATAACGTGATGTTGATAGCATAAGCGCACCATCAAAACAATCCATCAGTAGAAACTGCCATCTTTGTCACATCGCGACAGATTACATCTATCATCAGGCTGTTTGTAAAGTATCAGATGAAAAGGAGGCTTGGCCATCACACGAAGTGCATTTCAAATACATTTTCAAAACAAATTGGCTCGGCAGTAAAAACAGCTCGTTTGATTGACAGTTAATAGTACTAATCCAAAGGACATCGCTCCTCACGCTCATTTCGAGCAGATTGAGGGAATTCAAGAAATCTTAATTATCGGCTAATAAGGCAAAACAAATTTGGTCAGTCGAAGGGAAAAAAAACATCAGATCTCACATGAACATGTTGAGCAAGCGACAGCCTCATTTTCGACCGACATTTCCTTGATGATGTTGGATGAATTGTCACATCATGTTCTCATCATAAAGCAGGTTTAGTAATATTTTTGAATGAAGCTTTTGGTTCAGCAACAGGTGTAAAGGTGACAGCTAACAAAGCCAACAAACAACAATTTGTGTCTTTTTCCCTCTCACGGTGCAAATTTCCAACCGCCACGCTTAGCAAAACACGCTAATGCGCGTGGCTCAGCACACGCATTCCTTCTTGTGACACACGTCCACATCCCAGATGCTTCTCACTCCCACTGTCACACTCTCTTGCTTTGCTGACCACTCTGGGTTTTGTTTACCGGCCAATTTGAATGCCAATGCGGATGTTTCTAGAAAGCGCCGTAATCCGCGCGGTCTACTGTGAGGCCCCGGCCCTTTGTTTGGGATTACTGCAGTTTAGCGCTGGCTAACAATGAGGAGATGAGCAGCTCACCTCATCGACGCTAATGAAGTGTGGAGAGTTATTTTGCCGTTAGCTAGCTCCCACCGAGCGGAAACGATACCTTCGCGATTAAAAAAAAACATAAACATATTCACACCCAACATATTCACACCCAACAATTAAAGAAAATACATACTAGCATAATTTGATTGAGTTTTGTGAACAAAATTGAGTGTTTGCACTTTTTTCTGAGCATCTAAGCCCGTGTCGCTGGGGTAACGAGCCAGAGGGGGCAACAGGATGACCAAAACCATTTTGGCTTGGCACACTCTCCGTCCGCACTGAGACTATGCTGGCTTCTCTTCTGACAAAGAGCTTGCCTGGCATTTGCTCGAAAGGATGGAGAGATTTGGAGTTATTTATTTATTCGGGGGGGGGGGCTGACCCCCACACACGCTTTGAAGAAATGTGTCGTTTTTGAGCAGTGATACCAACACATTACAACCGGTAACTCACAGTAAGTACGAGAAGAAGGTGCAGAAAGGTTGTTCAACGTAACTCCAGAACTTTTTTTTCCATCAAATTCTTAAATGACTGCAATTGTGGGGCTGCAAAATGGCTGCCTCATCTGAGAATTTGAGCTCACAGATCCCTCTGGTGAACTGCGACAACATCACGAGGTCACGGTCTGAATTCAGAATTCTTGCTTCGCGGCCTTCTCTAACATTCCGTGCCGTTTCGGGCAATGACTCTCATGAAAAGACACAAAGTAGCCGTCGTGACGCGCTGGTTGGCAGGACGACAGAGCGCTCAACAGCGGCAATAAAGTCGAGACGCCGTAAAAGTGCCATGTTTATCTTTGGGCTGAGAAAGCTCACACCTCTCCGATAACGCCGGCGCGCGCTTGTGCGTTTCAGCGCTCACTCAAACAACGCGATCGTGACTTGACGCTCGTCCGTCTGCGTACTATTTAAACAGCACTTGTTGAATTTCACAACAAGCTCATAAAGGATGCAGAAACGTGTCGCCGTCCACGGGAAAAGCAAGCAAGGCTGTTTGCCTAGGAAAGGTGAAGAAAGTTGCTGAGAGAAAGCAAATGGAAGTGGAGCATGAAGATTTTCTCCATATGTTATCTTCAAACGCTGCCCAACGTATTGTCCGTGAAAACGAGATGACTTCAATGATGTTCACATGAGCGGTCCCAACACCAAATATTTCTTGGATCCTGAGCCCAAACAATGGCGGCATCTGCTGCCAGACCAATTTCGTAATGGAAAGCCCCCTCTCTGTCTCTCTCTCTCTCATTTTGTGAGCCTTGCTCGCCCGGCCAGTCACGAATGTAAATGAAAAGCAGTGGGCCAGAGAGTTGCTGATGTGTGGGCAGGGACAAAGCCCGAGTCCCAAAGCATTGTATGAGCCCCGTGACACATATCCCAACATCTCTCTTACGTCCACGCATGCATGAACACACGCGCACACACACACTCCACAAAATCTTTATTGACAGCTCCTCAAGATCGATAAAAATGATCTTGAAGTTGAGCCTTATTTGGCCGCATCATCTTGAAAGTGGCTTCTCTGGAATATAGCGGCCACACTGTACAATGGTCCAGCCAGGCGTGTGTAATTTGACATTGATTTCCACCCCTCACTTTTGCCTTCTTAGCCCCTGAGTCACTGCACACAACCCAACACACACACGCGCGCACACACACAACACACAAATGTAACTTCATCACATTTGCCGTTAATGCACATTCACAATAAGGCCATTTTGTCGTGGCCTCTGGTCATGCAACCTGTTCTTAAGCTTTTGTGCTTTCTTTCTTTTTCATCTTCAATTTTCTCGTCCCATCATGCTCAGACCTTTTTTTTGTGGAAGACTTCACAGGTCACTGTTCTTTCTCTATAATGGACAACTTGTGTTAATGATGTGTGTATAGCTATTTTTTTCCCCTGAACTTTTCCCAACTTTGAGTGCAAACCGCTGCGGTCGCTAATTTAGTTTTTTCTTTCTCACAAAAACAAACCTGACAGGAATATAAGATTTGTATTTTGCTTTTGAATTTGCCAGGCTTATGACAAGAATAAAGTGCAATTGCACATCCACTACAGTAGGTGGCAATCTCTCTTTTTTTTCAACCAATTGATGCACTTTGAGTATTTTGCTGTTACAGACTAAATAAACAATACGACTAAGTCCTTTTTTTTTTAAGACGCTTTTCATTTACTTTTTTGTGTGTTTTGTTCAATGTTAAAAAGGCCTCAAAGTAATGCAACAGAGCGTTGGGGGCACGCAAAATGTTTTCGGGCTCACAGGAAATAATTGAGTAGCAATGTTCTGAACAGCTGACCCAAAAGATTGCCAAAATGAATCAGATTTTGTACAATTCGATTCAAAATGAAAATCTTGCTGGGCCCGCTAATAAATGATACTGCTGGAATTGCAGTTTCGAGGGTTATAGCTGACCACTTCCGGACGTACGCAGTGCTTTTGTGACAGCATCAAAATCAGATACAAATGAGCTCACATTTCGGGCTGGCAGGACCACCTGTGACCTTAAATTTGGGCTACTCCAAATCGTCCACGGTCTGATGACATTTGCGTCTCGAGAACACTTTTCATGTCACTGATCCGATTTCACTCAACTGTGATGGCAGCTTTATTGTAAAAGTAGCATGAGAAACATCTGACGACATATTGTCTGTTTGACCTGAAATCTCAGAATGGCACGCACACAGACACGCACGCACACACGGACAGCTGTCAGTCACTCTTTTGAGAGCGCCCTGTTGTTGGTTAAGTCTGACACTGCGCCTCAGCCACTTTAAGCCTATTACTGTATTCATTCACTGCTGTTCACAACACAAACACACAGACGCACACACACACGCAAAAACAGCAGCGCTATCAGAGAGACCTTTTCAGTAAGCCGAGCATATCCTGGAGCCGTATCGCGCATCATCCTTCCCCCGACAAACACCGGAGTGTATGTCGCACACAAAATGGAGATCTTCTTTTTCCTGGAGGTGGCGTGTTGCTGTTTGTTGAGGGTATCGCTTACAGCCAAGGCGCTTGAAGAAAGACAAGCTCTCCTGTGGCGTTTCTTGTGTGCCTGCGCCTGCGCGTGTGTGTGTGCGTGTGTTTTCAGAGTGGGGCTTTGCTGTTTCCGCCGGCGTTATCAGTTCTATTCCAATGTATTTCTTATCGAGGTGGCGGTGTGAAGGGAGGCGGGGTGGGGGGACTGGAGGGGTAGGGCGCGACCGACAATACAAGCTTATCAAACGTCCTCAGCCTTGATTCCACCTGTCACTCAAGACCCGCACGCACATGGACACGCGGCGGCGGCGGTACGAGTGGGCCTTTTTGATTGATAGCTGGCTTTGCCAACAAATAGAAAGCCGGGATCAACATTCGGGTGGCCTTTTTTTTTTCCTTATACACACGATGCACCGGCATAACCTGTGAAGGGACGCGCGCGTGTGCGTCTGAAGCGAGCCCCAACATTCCAGAGTAACAAAAGTGGCATTAGGGATGCATTAGTTGGCCTTGCAGCAAGAATCCCGTCAATAACGGCCGCCAGAATAAACCGTCGAGCCTCGATAAGAAGACAAAAGGCCAGTGAGATAGCACCGGGAGGAGAGTGGCGGAGGGAGGGGGAGGAAAGGATCAATAGAGAGAGAGGATGGACAGATGGATGGATAGATGGATGGATGGTACGGAGGAGAGAGAGAGCGCCAATCAATATGAAGTGAGGAGAGAAAGTTTTCACAAAGGGACAAGACGGTTGAGGGAGTAATAAATGGAGGCATGGAGGAGGGAAAGCTGAGTGTTGGATTTGGCCAAGACAAAGTTTGATCATGGCAGTGTAATGTTTTCGATTCTGCTTAAAAATCATTTGCCAGGCAAATGATATATATTACATAAACTATATACAGTGTATATATATACATATATTTTTTATTTTTATATTTATTTATTTATTTATTTATTTATTTATTTATTTATTTATTTATTTATTTATTTATTTATTTATTTATTTATTTATTTATTTATTTATTTATTTATTTATTTATTTATTTATTTATTTATTTATTTGACGAGGTGATTGTAAATGAAGTTTACTACGATGTAGCCTGTGACAAGAATGAGTTTGACCCCTTTTTGCTGGAGGCGCAACGTGATGAGCGTGGAGGGCAACTCAGAGCAGCAAGTGTTTCACCGACTCGTGTTAATTAATTTTCTTCATTCATACGAGGAGCTATAGGTAATGATCTCGACGGAGGGACAAGAATACAGACAGGGAGCTAGAGGAGAAAGGGAGGGAGGGCATCCTGTTCCTGTCAGCGAGGCGGCGAGCTGTCACACAAAGACACAATGAGGCCCTGCAACAAACAGCCACTTAAAAAAAACAGCCTGGCAACATAGAGCAAATTCAATTAGAGAAGTAATTAGCAGATAGAGGGCCAGGCAAGCCGGCTGTGGCCACGCCGCAAAACAGGATTTAATAGGTGCGAATAAGAGGAGGACGCTGTCATAATTAAGAGGCAATCGCCTCCGCCAATGAATGCCTAAAAATACAAACGCGCCCCCCCCCCCATGTAAAACTATTAATTTACTGATCACAAAATAGTTGCAAAGATGATGAATATGACGCTCGTTTTAAAAGACTCGTTTTTGAAAAGATAGCAAGACAATTGCACATAATGCATTCTGCCTGGCATTTATATTGCTAATTAATTTTCTGGGATAATTTATGGAAGGACTGCCCCCCCCCCCGTTCTCACCCATGCATGAGTGAGTGAGTATTTGTTGCTGGCGCAGAGCGCAGAGTCTGCCGAACAGAGCTTGAAACGTCTCCTCGCACAACGTCGCTACTCATGAGCGAAAAAAAATACAAAAACATTTCAAAATATTACAGCTTCTTAACTTTCCACCTCAGCACCCCTGAACGCTCTCTTCGTGTGTTTCGCTTTCCACTTCACAGTCCAACAGAAAGAAAAACAGCAAATACATTCGCCGATAAGCGTGTGAAATAAATCCCCCGGGTTATTGATTGATTTGTCGCGCTGAGGATGGAGCACGGCGGCGGTGGCGGCTATCGCATCACACCTGCAGCTTCTCTGCCACGCCCCAAATTTGAGCCAGGAGGCTTTGCTGCAAATGACTGCGGGACCCAAAATCAGTGAAAAGAATTCAAGCTAAAATGATTCAAAACATTTTAGCTGACTTTCAACATGATCAAAACTATTTCTTTCTATTTTTGCAAATTAGACGCAAGCGCCAATCCGAGCAGGGCCCGACAAGGGGAAAGTGTCCAGGCTGTGATGGAAAACAGAATTTCCACACCAATAAATACATTTAGTTTCTCGGGCCCAGTTAAAAAATAGAGTGGAAGAATTTGCATATGACAGTTGGGGTTATTTGGTGGCCCATTTTGGAGTGATGCGAGAGCAAAATATCCACTTAAGCATATCATCTTGACTGATCGGGACTCATAAGCCAAGCAAGAGGCTGAGAGGGGAGGATAACTCTAATATGGCCGCCGCTTTCTATACAGGACTAGTTAATGCCATTCAGCCAGGAAGCTAGCTGATGGACCGGCGAGCCGAGCCAAGCAAGGCAAAGAGATGGACATTAAGTGGCCTTCCGAGTCCGCGGCCTGCCGCTTTAAGAGCCAATTACCAATCTCGTGGAGTTAATGCCCGAGATGAGATGAGACGAGAGGAAAGGGGATCGCCAGGACGTGTGACAGCGAGACAAACTGTGGCTTTGCGATTAGCGTTTGCTAATCTGATGGGAGCATCAGCGAGCATCAACATATCAGGAGAGAAAGCAAAATGAGACTTTTGGGGGGGCAAGGAAAGACGGAGATCTCGCCGGTGGCGTTGGCATGCAGATTACAAGCGTGATCTCCGGGTTTAGAAAGCATTGAGCCAATTAGCAACGTTATCTGAGAAACGCTTTAATTTGCCATTCAGAGCTGCAACGGGGGCCCCGCCAGCTGTCAATGAGTGTGATTAGAGCCCCAATTGCGGCTTCGGAGGGCCCAAACATCTGCTGCCCGAGTGACTCGGAGATGTGGGCGCGGGAAAAAGAGAGCTCCTCTTCAGAGGCGCGCCGGCATCTGATTAGCAGAAGAGAGGACAGAGGAAGGAGGAGATGAAGAGCGCGAGAAGAAGTGCAAAGACCTGCATTGCCCGCCCGCCAGCCGAGGAAGGCCCATCTGCGTGCCCTCACACTTGAGGCTGGCACGGCAGATGTCGAAGCAGATTGATTTTCATTCAGCTGTCACCACGCGCGTGCACGCACAGCAAATCACGGCATCGAGTACCCGGGCCGCTGTTGGCTGTCATTTTGCCAAGCGTTTTCTCTCCTTCCTGTCATTTCCTCATTCTCCAGCCCTCCCTCGCACTCTTCCTCCGCCCGGCTCACTCAACGGGCACGATCGGCATCTCGACGCCACATCTGCTGCTCAAATTAAATCATTTACAGTCCATAGAGAAACGAGACGTTTAGGGACAATACAGCCGGTGGGGAATCAGCGTGCTTTCTCTTCTGCAGCTAACGCGGGTGTCTCGACTAGCATCTGATTATAAGTCAATAAACTGTTATTTTGCAGTGTGTTGCAAATGAGAGGATTGAAAATGCAATGGAGTGAACTTATGGTGTGGCCTTTGACTCTTGAGTACCGTAATTTTCGGACTATAAGTCGCGTTTTTTTTCATAGTTTGGTTGGGGGGGGCGACTTATATATGTTTTTTTTCACAAATTTTTACTTGATCATTAACACATCACTTACTTACAAGTATAGTTGACCACTTCACATGTTATTTTTAGTATAGTTGATCACTTCACATGTTATTTTTAGTATAGTTGATCACTTCACATGCTTTTATATCTTTATCTTGAACATATTCAAAACATGAAAAATAGAGAGAAAAAATCAAATAAAGTAATTAACACTTTAAAGCGCCATATCCTCTGGACATGTCCTCGAGAGAGAGACGAGGAATTTGATCGATGGAGTTAATGATTTGGAGTGAGACAAATGGTTTGATAATATTGTTGTTTATGTGATAGTTGTTTAAAATATAGTTTATATATCGTTGTATGGGGCTGTGGAATAATTTGAACTGCGGCGCGGCACACGGCATTGTTGACAAAGGACGATCGATAAAAGACGAGAAATTTGATCAATGGATTTAATGATTTGGAGTGACACAAATGGTTTGATAATATTGTTGTTTATGTGATAGTTATTTAAAGTATAGTTCATATATCGTTGTATGGGCCTGTGGAATAATTTGAACTGCGGCGCGGCACACGGCATTGTTGACAAAGGACGATCGATGGATTTAATGAATTGGAGTGACACAGACGGTTTTATAAACGTGTTATTAATGTAATAGTTTTTTTAAAATAACTGAATGTTATGTCAGGCCCGTTCTCAGCTCCTCGTTTGTGTTTGTCACGTTAGCATACCGTATCGTTTAGCCTGTTGTTGCTCGTTCGTGTCTGTTCTTGGTGTTGGATTTTGTCGAATGAATTGTCCCCCAAAATCCGACTTATACTCCGGAGCGACTTATATATGTTTTTTTTCACATTTTTGGGCATTTTATGGCTGGTGCGACTTATACTCCGGAGCGACTTCAGGGCTGTGGACTCGGACTCGGGGACTCGAACTCGTCGGACTCGGTCTTTTTTGCCGGACTCGGACTCTGTGCTGATTTTCACCGAGTCTACCGAGTCCGACAATAAAAAAAATACGTTCAATTTTATTTTCATCATGCTGCTGAGAATGCGCGTAGGAATACTGTTCACAGCCCTGCTTGCTTGTTATGAAGACAAATTTAGTTGTTGCGTGCGTGCCCGCGCCTGCCTGCGTGCGTGCACGTACAAGACCCACAATGCCCCGCGCGCAGCCAAGATGGAAGAACCCGGGAGCAGCGAGAGAACAATGTTTTGCCTCTAGATTTGGGGGGGAAACGGAGCGTAAGTTACGATCAATGCGGCCACGTTGAGTTGCACTTAGGCTAATGTTTACATTATGTACCAATGTCAAGGACGATTATGTCACCCAGCTTATATCATTGATGTGTTTCGATGGTTGTGGGGTCGTCACTAATTATTTATGTTTAGATAAATGGCTGAGCTATAATGGTGTAATTAATGATTAAAACTTGAAAGTATCTGTTTATTGTATTCGTTTATATGTTTAATAAAGACAAAGCCATCACAAAACTGTCGTAATTATTTAGATTTTGATCTAAATTAGCCTTGAATAAAGACTAAGCAGTCACATGAATTAACAGAAAAAATGGACAGCCGGACTCGGACTCGTAGTCAAGAGGCCGGACTCGGACTCGGTGCAAAAATCCAACTGAGTCCACAGCCCTGCGACTTATAGTCCGAAAATTACGGTAGTCACCAAGTAACAATACCATTAGTAATAGTAGTAATCATTTTAAAGAAATCGTATCCCCAAAATAGCGTTATTCTCCAAATTGCATGAAATTAATAGCAATTTTCTATTCTGCTCATCGTCTAATTTCGAGGTCCTGATCGTAAAACGTTCACGGTTGAGTTGTGAGGGCCAATACCTTGAAATAAGGCCGAGTATTGGAACGATACGATAGTTAGCACCGGAACTTGCCCATTTGTAGCCAATAGTCGACTTGAAACGTTGATGTGAAGTCATAAAGCTGACTCGTCAACTTGTCCACTATTTGGTTCAAGCCCCACTTGGCCTTTTTTGCTCCAAATATACTTTTTCCAAAGTCTTCCACTGCCACTGCGAACAGAGCGACCTCTGTTCATTGGCTATGAGTGACTGTTTCTCTTCTAATCAAATGATGCTTTCCCGTGCTTCCATTTCCAGAACATGCCATGTTTTGTTGTGTTTTGCTCGCCAAAGAATTCATTGAAGGGCTATTAAGGACGTGTGATATAAAGCTGTTGTCCAGTAAGCTGGCCTGGGAATGGACTGACTCTTGTCAGATCCGTCCAAAATACGAGCGTCGCGCTCATCCATCATTACAGCAAGACAGTGCAGGCCTTTGTTTGGGCCATTCCGGCCCGCGCCGGACGGGCCTGCGTGGCTACTGGCGGCACCGTAATGTGTGTTTGGGACAAGAAAGACAGACAGCTGGAACCGTGTCAAACAGTGCAAGTGTGTGCGAGCCAGCGAGCGAAGAAGCGAGGCAGTTGACCCGGTGTCAATTAGGGAGCCCGTATCATTCCGTTCCCCAGGGCGAGGCTGACTCAAACATTAAATCATTTCATTCATTTCCACTGATCATATTGTTTCTGCCTCTTCCACGTCTCGCAAAACTTGGGCTGCCAGACATTTTTATGAGGGGGAAAACAAAGATGAAAATTGCTGGAATTGAAGCAGCAAGTGACAAACCAAAACAACAGCAATTTTTGTAAAAAAAAAGTTTACTTCAACAATTTACGAACAATAATGTAATCTGATTCATATTGTGTTTGCTATGAGTTAGGCAGGCGGCCATTTTGCCACTTCCTGTCAAACGAAATGACATCAGTGCCGGGTGGGCTATGCTTGCAAATGTCCCATGACCAAACCCAGAAAATAGGCGAGTTGTTATCACCCGATTAGACCAACAATGCTGCTCACTCATGGTCGCAAAAACTGAAGCCATCGGCGGCCATCTTGTATTGCACCAAACTTGAATACATTGATTTTTCTCCAAAGTATTTTCATCTTATTTTCCATCTTTTAATTTCAATGCATCCGCATGACCTCGCCCACTTGAAAAGTCTCGCCCACATTGCAGCAATGATATTAGTTACAAATTCTCTGACTGATTTAGTCATAAATCCTGCGGTTGTGATTACTCGTGGCTGGTGGCATACTCCAAATCAGCTTTTCCATAAAATCCTCTGACAAACTATTGTTGCTCTTTGTCTCCATGTCACTCTAATCCTCTTTCTGCTTCTCGTCCGCCCTGCAACCCGCCATCATCCTCCCCAATTGTGAGAAAATGCCTCAGTACTGACCGCTGTGGCACACGCACGCACACACACACGCACGCACGCACACACACACACACGCACACACACACACACACACTCAGAGCTAGTACGTGCACTTTACTGGGGGTCTTGCACCCACACTTTGCATTTGAGTCCATGTGTAAAGTGAAGTGTGTATTGTGTACCTTGTATTGTCTACTGTGAATTTTGACTGCGTTAGCGTCCACGTCAAAAGGCCTTGGTCGAACTACGGAGAAGACCAGATGTGCACGTGCAGTGCGTGTTGGCTCCTTCTCAGGTTGACATGTGTCCCCGTCGTCGGTATGCTGCGGATCAGTTTAAGCCTTGCCAAGCTATTGTGGTGCAAAAGCCCCCCATCCCCTCTCTCATCTTTTGTAACCTCTTTGTTTGATAATGCATACAGCTACGCTTGCGCTATTATGCAAATACCAGCAGAACAACACTGGACCGCCGTCACTGGCTTCTTCGATTTCAGCCAAATGACAAACATGTGCTGTGGGCAAAATGGAAAGCGTTGTGCAACTAAAATGTGCTGATAGCACATCATCAATGGTGATATTAACACAACATTTTAAGTGTGGGAACCGCTATAAACAGTAGAATCAACTATTCAGCAACAAGGGGGCCATTTGTTGACCCGTATCGATTATGACTCTTTGTTCCCTCCTCCATGTTAAGGTGGTGGGTCGGGATTTTTCTTTCATTAAATTCAATACGTTTTTTATTCAGTTAGTGGGTACTAAGTCTGCCTCAATGTTCTGAGGTTATGTTTGGCCAAGGTCTACAGTGAGCACTGGCGGAGCTAGAAGGGGGGGGGGGGGGGGGGGTCTGCGAGGGCCACCCACCCCACTCCTGAAATATGCTTGGACAGCCCAGATAATTGACTTTTGGGTATTTTCCGATTTTTCTTGGATTTTTTTCCACATTTCCCCTTGTGGCCCATATGGTTTATATCTTGAATGTTTCTTGAAAATGTTTCAAGTTTGTAAATTTTTTTGTTTGTGAATGTCAATGTGATTGTCATAAACTGCTAATAAGATGTTACCTGTATTCGCCAGTAAAAAAAAAAAAAAGTAAGCACACATGCTTCCTTTATATAAACACATTCACACATTTCTATGCTCAATTTATTATTATTATTATAAGCTTAGTTGCTCTCCTCTGTGCCCCTGGCTATGGTACATCTACTTTCTTTGCCAATTCTGGAGCATTCGTGCTAAAAATAGAAACCCTGCCACTAATGTGAAACAGCGTGATATTTCATGAAAAGAGATGCAACACTATGTCATCGAGGCGCTAGCAAAGTTTTCTTCATCTTAAGTAGCAGTCCCTCAGCAATATGAGCCTCTCCGCCTCCCCAGCTTTTGATAGCACATCAGGCATGGAGGGAAGGGCACGAGATGGAAGATGTGCTTTCTTTTGGCCAAAGCAGGCATCACCTCAAGGATGGGGATAAAGGCCCGAGTCCGTTCTGTCTGTCTGCCCGAGTCCGTCTCTCCGCTCCCTGCATTAAGACGATGTCCGGCTTCTTTTCAGACCCAGCCACTCTGAACGGTCACAGAGCTTTTGTCCCCCACCCACTCAACATATTATTACCAACCACCACCACCTCCCCCCAAGCCTCACTGATGAGCATCTGCAACAGCCCAGAGGCGATACACTAAGAAAGTGTGCAAAATGGAGGAATAGAGTGGGGAAAAGAGGGTGAGCACAAGCAACTTGAGGGTGAAAGCTAGACGAGACAAAAGGCGAGAGGAAGATAGAAGGATGCCCAAGTGGTTGGAAGACGCGTGGGAGGAGAGGAGCAGGGCACGGAAAGGAGGCCGAGTCTTTAGGAGCAAGCCGGGCGGCACTAAGCGTCTCTGTTGCTGCCCAGTCAGGCCTGCCGTACCCGAGGCCACAAAAAGCAGCCCTCCGCCTCGCACCACGTCACCCCTTGACTGCTGACTGACTTTCTTTGCCCTCAAAATTGACTTGTGGCAACTTTGCAGACAACTAATTACAACAAATCTGAGATGAGACTGAAATGACAAGTACATTGGTTGAGTGACATCCATTGATCACGGAAGCGAGGAACAGCCAATTTGGAGTAAACATTTTTGACTGACATTTTTCATGTTCGTCTGAACGTAATTGTGAGTACGTTCAAATGTACTCGTAGGCTAAATGCTAAAAAGTTAGCTTACTTAACTTTCAAACATGTTGATATAATGTAGGCTAAAATGCAAAAAAAATTTGCTGTTTTTTTAAACTCGCATATGCGTCAATTAAACACACTATATGATGTTTGGCCAAATTATCTTGGCTACATATCGACCTTGTATTGACCTGGTTTTAAAATAGTACGCATAGTCCGTTCGAGTGAGTGCACATACAATTCAGCGTCTACGATTGGGATCTTAGTGAAACATTGTGAAAATTCCGTTTAATATGGCCACCAATTCCACATGCTATTTCACAGCCTCTACTTGGGCGCTGAGTAACCAATGCGTGCCGAACAATAAGAAACAACCGATATCAATTAGACATCTACAACTTGAAGGATCAAAAATCATAGATGCAAACGGGGGTGTCATTCCTGTCGCAGCTTACATCTTGACAAGATGGAGAACACTGAGAGCAGTCCACGCACGCACGCACATACAAACACGCACAGCCAGTGGCCTTCGGGCTAATTGCTAGATTGAGGCAGATTTTCCTGTTCAGTTCAGGGCTGTAATTGTGAGCAGAGAGGAATGACAGGGCTTCAAGCTGAGAGGACAAATCACCAGGGGCCAGCGATTATGATGCTTGTGAATGTGTTTGTGTGCATATGTGTGTGTATGGGGGTGTGTGCGTGTGCGTGCGTGCGTGAGTGTGGAGAGGGTGAAGGGTTAAGTCAAACATCACTCAATTCCAGGTTTCTGTGGCACTGACCTCAAACAGCCTCACATCAATTCCCACAAGCACTTGCACTATATTTTACTGTTGAACCACTTGAAGAAAATTAAATAGCCATTAATATGCCATATCAGGTTGTAACATATTCACGTATGCAGGCAGTTTGCAAATGGAGGTCAGCCGCTAATGTATTGTCAAATTCTCTGAGCGGGTGTGCCGTGTGCATGTGCAAATTAGCATTCTCGGTCAAGTCCAAATATTATTTGCACTTGCTAATTGAACATGATCTCCCCGCACATGACTCCAGGTCGACCGCAGCGTAATCTACAGACCTGACGCCTCTGACGCAAAGCCGGATTAACATCAACTGGCCTGGCTCTCATCATGGCATTTTGCCTCATTTTCCTGCTGCGGGAGACTTGTTGGACTCTGCAGGCCAGGCTGCCTTCACACAGATGCGTGCTCTGAGCATGCAGCACAGCAAAATGCGCCTTTTACACCCGCTAAGCAACACACCAGCGCAGCCCACGGAGGAAGAGTTACAACAGCCAAAGCTTTCTTCCTTTCAAGGAGGTGCGGAGTTAAACCTTTCCAAGGTGAGCTCGTTAAACCTCGGTGCAATTTTGAGCCTACCTTTCAGTGATGTCATGGTGCATCTTCTGACAAGGCCTGCAATCCTGCTCTCTGATTGGACATGGGCTGCTTCCCCTCCGGTGTTCCGCTGCAGGAAAATGAAGGCACAGTCCGCTGCTCTGACGCAAGAACACGGAACTCTCTTCCCGGACGTCTTTGACAAGGACCGTTGCAGTATTTCTTCCGAGGGAAGCTTTAATGCCCTCGATGACAATTCTCGGCCCACGTCGACCGCTTCGCCTTTTCCTTTTCCTTCCTCTCCTTCACCTTGCTGCCACGCCATCTGGGCCATCCCATCCCGGTCCTCCCCCTTAGCTCCCAGAGCTTCCGGAGGGCCTTTCTCCGTGCCTCCCTGCCTCTCCTGCAGCCTGCCTTGCCTCACCCGGCCGGCTCCCTCAGCCCCAGCGTTGTGCTCAGCGTTCAAGGGGAGAGCCAACTCGGAATGCTGCGGCTCTAGACGTTTTGTCCGAGCCCTAGGTCTCTTTCACTGAGGCAAGATTAGTTCATACAAAAACTCAACAATACACCACTGAAAGCCATTGTTGATATTCAACATTTTTCACATAGCGGAGCAGAATAGACAATGTGGCAGCCGGGAAAGCACGAAGTGGACTTGGTTGCCTGATGGCTGATGGTATCAAGAGCTCAGTGAGGGCCTTAATCCTCTTGTGCACACACATACACACAAATAGACACACTTTCAACATCTTGGAGACGCTGAAATCAATAATGCCGGTTCGCGTTTGCATCAGTGGGTGGGTGAGTGTGATAGCGAGAATAAAGGGAGTAGTCTTTGTGCCGTGTGTGTGTGTGTGTGTGCGTGCGCGCGCGCGCGTGTGTGTGTGTGTGCGTGTGTGTGTGAGTGCGTGCGTGTGTGTGTGTGTGCGCACTATGGCACCATACATGCACGGTTTGTGTGAAAAGATTAAGGTCACACACACACAATGACTAAAGTGATTCTACAAAAAGAGGACCACAGACATCCATCTATCCATCTAGCCATGATCACCTTATATTATCACGTTCGCGCAACAGCCTGATCGATAATTAGCTTTGAAATCGGAAGGCAGAAAATTCTTTGTTCAACTACAACTTATTTTAATGGGCGGACAATTTGCAAGAACATGAATTCGTCACATGATTTGCCTCGGTGGGCCCGATCTGGGCCCTGGGCCTTGACTTTGACACCTGTGCTGAACAAATATTTATCTTGACACATATGCGTGTCGCGTGGAATTTAACTTGCATTACACGATGGGTAATTTGCAGCAATATGTTAAGAACGGTTTACAAGGGAACAAAAAAACCTGACATATCACTCGCCTAATTTCGGTAATCCCTAGAACACAAGCCAGTATGGAGTCAGACTATCTGTATTGTCATACCCTCATGTCACGTAGACCTCATAAATCATGTCCTGCAGACAGAAACATTTCATAAAGGACTATTTAAAATGTTTGCTAACATTCTGTTCCATAGAGTCGGAGTGAGACATGTTAATTGTGTGCTAATGATATGTAATGAATGTCATCAGCCCAGAAGCTTGGGCTAACGAGCTAAATGAACTGGCACTAATGGGCCTGTTAGCTTATCTAAGCATGTACATTAGCCGCTGACATCAAGGGCTCTTTCTCTGCTGACAGAGGCAGCCATGTTGCGTGCGGCACGATTTCACTCAAAGCTGCCACTGATATCACACTTCTTTTTAAGTTCAAAAGATTCCTAAAAACAGCAACAGTAACAAAAAAAGGAAGTGGAAGAATTCAATTTTTACTTTGAAAAAAGAATCACAATTATTTATACATATAAGACAGCGCAATAACTTATTGCGCAATCTTTATCCTCATTTCTGGGGCTCCAGATCCTAAACGATCCAAGTGCCAGGCTTTCCCACTTTCGCGAGGTAGCACAGAAGAGGAAGAAGAGGAGAACCAAGGGAGGGGATTTTTTTCCCTTGCAAAAGCCCAATTGACAGCTGATTGATGGCTATCTTCACAGCCTGACAAAGAGCAGCATTAGCATATCTAAAGCCACGTACAGTACAATTGGGGCAAACAGTAAATTACATGTTACCTCTGCTCCTCTTTCTCCACTTGTTACCTCTTTCTCTCGCTGCCTCTTCACGCACTCACTCATTCAAAGCAAAACCACGAAGGCAGGAAAACAAAACAAAACAAAGTACACTTCTTGTCTCTTGTGTGAGCTTAGTACAGCTTGACAGTTCCCTTTGAAAGACACTCACAAAGGCGTGAATACAGAAGAAAATGCACGCACACCCAAATTGCTCGTGTGCTCCCCACTGCCAAAATGTCCTTGCGCAAGGCAGCTCACATCACTCTGATATCATTGAGTGTGTTTCTCTATTAATAAAAACTTTTTTTTTGCACAAGCCCAGCAGTTATTTGGTGTTTCATTAAGGAACAACGCTAATGTAATGTGTCAATAGGTTAGTGGTTGAGTAGTTTTTAGAAAAGCACTTGAAAATCAGTTGGGTGTTTTTCATTTTCCAAACGCTTCACCCTCCATTTGTTCTATCTCATCCTAAACATAATGATGCACTTGAACTATTGTGGCACATTTTGAGGCCATGTTGCTCGCTGCTAGCGAGCACACACTGGCCTCGTCTCTTCTCGCTCAATCTTTTCCCGCCTCTCCCGCACTTAGGCCAGCAATCTGTTCTCTAATTGTTCATTCATGGTGTGAATCTTTAAATAGGGGCCCGAGCCAGGCGCTAAGATAATGACTCACTCGGCGTCGTTAGCTAGCGTAGCAAAATTACTGCTTGGTGCAGATCCATGATGGGACTTGGCTACAATGAGAGTGATTAGTCTTGTGTCTTCTGTACACAGACCTGCTTTGCGGTTAAGCGGCAAACAGAGAAAAGCTCCTTTTTTAGGCGATAGAAATAGGCCATAAGGTACGTAGAATAACAATGAAGTTGCCTCTCGGAATTTGATACAAGATGTGAACGTAAAACTGGATGCGGGTGATCACAGTATGTGTATGTTCGTAAAATGTTACACATTGAAAAGTGTGTACATACACAAGTTAGCTACTCTGACTAACTTTGACTGAACTCGAGGTTATTCCGGATGTTGTCCATTACTTGGTTAATGCTCTTAAAATGCATGACTTGCAGTAATCCTCATCACGACAAAGGTGTTGTCGTCGTGACAGCAGGTGCTAAAGCCTCAACTACACCAGCTGAGCCCCAAAAGACAGGAAATGCCAGAAGGAATACTTACAGCGACGACTTAATGAATGATGTACTTTGAATCACGCAGCGACATGGCGCACATCGCCGACTGGCGCTCTCAGACAACGGGCGGGGACGCAAGACAAAAGCAGCATGTTAAACGCAGGAGATGATCGTTGGCAAACGTTTACATGATAGTACTGCACCGCAGAAGCTCGCCGGGCCTTCTTAAATCCCCCGGAAGGACCAGCGTCAGCCCTCGGGCGACGCGTCTCACAGTGTGTGTTTGCTAGCTAAAGAATAGCACATTTAAAATTCTAACTAACTCGAATGTTAAAATCACTGACCATTAGCACTTGCTAACAAGGGAGCTACTAAAGGATAGTTACAAAAATATAAATGCACACACATTTTGAGTTGTGTGTAGCATTAGGAGAGGATCATCTCTGCCGGAAGTTGGATTCTTATTACAGTATACGGACGTGCTATTAATCAACATATTGATTAACGCTAATTATCATTCCACTCTGTTTAACTCAGCAGGTGAACTCTTGTGTGTGTGCGCGAGTTTGGGCATTCATGCATGTATGTGTGGCTCCATATGTGCATGCAAACGTGCGTCTTTGTCTCGCCTGTCACCCTGAAGGTTATCTCCATGGCGGCAGCATTGTCAGGTGACAGCCGTATCCCATGATGCCATGCGAGACGTCAAAAAGTCCTTCCAAACGAGGAGCCCTTGATGAGTTGTAACGCACGCCCACACAAAACACACTTGCCAGTGTGTGTGTGTGTGTGTCTGCTTCAGGAGAGAGGCTGCTCAGACTTTGATAAGCTATCACATATCCCGGGCAGTGGTCTCTAACTACACATCAGGCCAAAAACACTGCGTGACAACCAAATCAAGCGCACCCAGACCGGACGCCATGGCAACCAGACGCAAACACATACAAACTGGCAGCGTATCGAAAACATATGTTTCACTGAAACACATTTGAAAGGGATAGAGCCTTTTAATTAGGGCCGGGCTCCCCAAATATAAGCGGTCTTTGCAAAGAACCTGTCATTGAGAGGCATGCCTGTTGCACAATCGGCCCTCGTGCACAGCGGGAAGCCCGTAAAAGCCGCTGTAGCATTCAGACATCACTGACATGATGACACGTCTCTGTGATTACTTTTTTGTGTTGAAGATTGCGCAACTGGCCCTGACGCATACATCCTCAATGAGCAGTGTAACAATTACAAACTTACAGCATCCTGGAAATGAGACGTGACAGAGGAAAGATGCTAATATTGCACGGATTGTGTTTTCTTTCACTGAAGCTCGCTCTCTCACTCGCACATACACAAAAGAAACAAAGAGTTGTGATGTCAGCGACACTGCTCCCGTCAGAGCATCTTGCTCTCGGCTTCTGTTTTGTTGCCATGTTGAGGGACACTGAAAACTGGAATTCACACGCTTCTGGGTTGGGCCTGATTGGTCTCACTGTTCAAACTATCTGGTCATTATTTTTAGCATTAGTCATCATGCCTAACGTCAAATCTAACCTAAACGTAGACTATTAGCATGTTTCAAAGAAAGGACTAAGAACTGATTCCTCTGTTTTTTTTTTAGTGTCAGATCGGCAGTTCCGCAGCCTTTATCTTCATCACATCTCTACCTCTGCACTTTGTCATCTTAATCGCTTCTCTGCTAATTAACTTTATTGCGCCGATAGCGCCCCACTGCCTCTGACGAAAACAATTACCATTTCTCCCCCTTAAGCTTTCTCATCAGGCCTTGTGCTTCCTTTGGCAGGGAGGCCAGCAATTAGCTTTGCTGCTGTAACACCACAGTATGTCTCTGTCAAATCGTTCAATACCAGAACAACAACTGGCTGCTTTAGCTGAAAGACTAGATGTTACAACAAACAAGCAGTGAATTTTATTTATGTGTAAATATATATATAATATATATATTAGGGGTGTAAATCGCGGGTTTTGTCACGATACGATATTATAGCGATACAAAGAACTACGATACGATATTTGCCGATATCTTAAAGCCTGCTGCGATTCATTCACGATATATCGTATCGTGATAAAACCCGTGATTTACACCCCTAATATATATATCCAGGCAATTGCTCCCTCTCTCGGTGTCTGGAGGTAAACAAGCTAGTCTATGCTGTCAGTGGTAATTTACCTCTCATCTGTCTTCACTAATTATTATCACATTCATCAGATTGATCAAGGCAAGAGGGCCTCTCGCGGAGATTTGCCGTTAAAGCGCCATCCACTGCTATTGGGCCCCAGAGGCTGAGGGGGCTGAGGGGGCTGCGTGTGCGTCACTTGCCTGGCCTGGCAAAAAGGGCCGACCAACATGCAGCTCTAATTGGACCAAGCTGGGTGCTTAATTATACAGTTGGCCTTTTTTTTTTTTTTTTTACACTGGGGATGATGGCGTTGACGGGAGGGGCAAGGTACATGTTGAAGATGGGGAAGATAATACGGAGGACACACCTTGACGGTACGTGGAAGCGGAACGAATAAAGCAGAAGAGAAAAACGGAGACCAACAATGAGCAGAGTTAGGGAGCACACAAAAAAGGGGAAAATTCACATGAGGAATTAAAAGCAAGGGACGTAGAGGAGAGAGGTGAAGTGTTTTGTCATGTGCTCTCAGTCTAATTCCCACCTGACAAAGAGGCTGTCAGTTCGGGGGAAATTGCAACTTGTCACTTGGCAAATAAACTGCCCTGATAACTGATTAATAAGGCCCACCTGCACACACACACACGCGCACACACACGCAGACACACACACACACACACACACACACACACACACAATACATTGAGTTAAGGTGACTTATAGTAGGTTTTGACCAAATGCTCGCTCGACGTTGCAGTGCGCCGTGCTAAGTGCGGTGTGAAAAGGCCTTTCTAGTATTTATTCTACGACTTCCCGACAGCACTCACATTTTAAAAATCGGTGAAAAAAATGAAAATCAATGTGTGTCGTGGACTCTGTTGTCTGTTATCCACAGCGCGTACAATTTTATTTTTTTCATTTCTTCAAAACACCTTTTTGGGGGTTCCACAATGTTAGCCGCTAACAAATCATGCAGAGCAGTCATTTCATACCCTTGAATTGCAATCTACTAGACGTGCGCTCAGATTTCACTTTTTGTTGGGATTTTCGACAATATAACCGTAAACTACGAGTTTGTGGGTTGTTGTAAAATACATACAGTCACCCGTTGGCCAAGACAACAACAATGTGAGAGGGAGAGAATTCAATTACTGATGAAAGGAGCTGGTGATAGACCAAGAGGATCAGCTCTGATCATTGCCGTTCTTTTTTCACTGCTGAGATGATAAGAAGGCTTAAGCGCACACGCGTGCGCACGCGCATGCACACGTCAGTCAATATTGGCACACAGTGACCCCGCCAGGAAAGGCCATTTAGAGTGACATCTACTCTTGGTGTTTATTAAACCTTACACCTCTCGCGCTGCCCTCAAGCACACCCTCCATTTCTAAACGTTTGCACACCGGTGGCCCCTGATCTGCGCCGTGATTGGACAACAACGCCGTGACCCGGACCGGGCCTGGGAGGGCCACACCAACCGGCCAAATGCTGCACAATCTCACACAAACACACACATACACACACACACACACACACACACACACAGACAAGTGCGTCCATCTCCTCCAAACAAAACCTCTTCATTCGCAACACAATGGAGCCTCTCGCTATCATTTTCACCGGCCGCGGGTCGAATGTGACGGAGAGGAGGAGGAAGGAGGAGAAGAAGGGAGGGCACGGGAGGACGAAAATTGGATCCCAGCCCAGCGTTGTTGCTTGCATTTTGATCAGCGCAGCCTGATGCCAAAAGGTCATCTGACATAATGGCTGATGAATTTAAAAATGCACCGAGTAGGATTTTCATTTGCGATTTTCAATTTAATCAGGCGGAGCCTCTCGGCGAGCGTCGCGCCGCCGATAACCGTCTTCAGCCTGTCGGCGCTATCGCCACTCCTGTCACCAGCACCAAGCAGCTGTTGCCAACAACAGCCAAAAAAAAGATAGCAAAAAAACACATATGGGCAGAAATGATGGCGGCCTCCTCAGGAAAAGACCCAACACTATAAAATGTTTTCAATGAGAGATGAGGGTATGGATCAGAATTCATAAACAGTAAACATGCTCCAAAAAGTCATGAGAAAAATCTTCCTTTTTTTTTTTTTTTTTACAAGGTTGTCATCCTTGTAAACCCTTGACAAATTTGGCTAATTAAGCACTAAATTAGCAATGCAGAAAACGTTTAATTACTTTTTTTAAATGTGGTTCCTTGCATGAATGAGGAAAAAAAAACAAGTACCGTATTTTCCGGACTATAAGGCGCACCTAAAAACCTAAAATCTTCTCAAAAGCCGACAGTGCGCCTTATATATGGACTAAATTCCTAAATTCAAACTGGCCCGAAGCATTGTGTCATAAAATCAAGCATAAGTAGTCTGCTGAAGACTATGAATCATGAATCAAAAAGACTATGGATCATTATTTTGTCATTATAAAGTCATTTGTTGCATCTGAAGTTGAAATAAAAAAGATAAAATGGAGAATGATTTGATTTGGATTAAAAATCTGACATGATGCATGAATGGTGCGCTTTATAGTCCGGTGCGCCTTGTATAAGGATTAAATTTTAAACTGGGTCATTCATTGAAGGTGCGCCTTATAGTCCGGTGCGCCTTATAGTCCGGAAAGTACGGTAAATGATCTGGTCCCAATTTTACAACTGAGCAGAGTCCATAAATAAGAAACTGTTTCCCTGAAAATGATCATTACATATAAGCCTTTGCGAGTGCTATTACTGATCTTAAATGTTTTTACACATTAAATTTCTAGTTTTTTGGACTTGTTTTATTTGCCTGTGTTTTGATTTTATTTGAAGTCGAGCTGACACTTGGCAGAACATCTCAGTGACGTTTGGGTTACATGTAGGCAGCAACCCTCCGATGCCTTCATTCTGTCGATGCACCTTGCGCAATTTCATCAAGGCTAAAGTCACCTCGTGGGTTCTTCCGACACTTAAATGGAACTTATTTTTAAAACGCTGATAAAGGTGGCAATTATAAATCAGCAACAGCTTTGGCAGAAACTACTTTGCAGACGCATCACACCACCCCTGAGGTTAATTGAAAGTGAAGGAAAGTGTTGGAAGACAAGTGGCGCACAGTTCCCTGTCAATGTTGCAGCAAGTGGAAAGATGGTGGATGGATGGATGGATGGATGGATGGATGGATGGATGGATGGATGGATGGATGGATGGATGGATGGATGGATGGATGGATGGATGGGTGGATGGGTGGAAGGACGGATGTACGGATTGACGGACGGACAGATGGACGGACAGATGGATGGACAGATGAATGGATGGATGGATGGATGGAGCCTTGAGGAAAAATTCCAGTCAGAAGGTCAAATTTCATGTCATCTAAATTGAAGTGAATCTTGTTATTGATTGATTGATTGATTGATATCTTTATTTCGAACATCCAAAACAAAAAGAAAAAAAACAAAACAAAACATATAACACTCTAAAGTGCCACATATAACTCCATACAACAAACAAACAAAAAATAAACCAACAATCAGAAATAAATAAATTGAATTAATTAATTAATTCATAATAATAATAATACATAAGTAAATAAATCAATAAAGAATGCTCGAAAATGAGTAGGAGGAAGCACAGCTTTTTAGATCCCTACCCCTTTCTCACTTTACCCATTAAACCAATGATTCAACATAGTATACTGTAATTCTACAATAGAACACAAGTAGACACACTTTCACACTTATTTTTCTGTTTCATTTTTACTTGTGTGTAGCCCTTTGGCACTTTAGCCTTTGTACCTGCTAAACAACATATTTTTGTACATTCTTTTAAACTGGTGGATATTTGGACTTTGCTTGAGTTCCTCACTTAGATTGTTCCATAGTTTGACTCCGGTTATTGTTATACAGAACCTTTTTAAGGTTGTTCTTATGTTTAAGATTTTGAAGTTGTAATTCCCCCTTAACTTATAACCTCCCTGCCGATTCCTAAATAAGTTTTGGATATTTTCTGGTAGTTGTTTTGCTTTTGCGCTATACACGATGATTGCTGTTTGATAGGTACTATGTCAGTGAATTTCAATAGTTTGGATTGTATGAAAAGTGGATTTGTGTGTTCCATGTAGTTGACTTTATGAATAGTCCTTATTGCTCTTTTCTGCAGAATGATAAGTGGCTGTATTGAAGTTGTATAAGTATTCCCCCAATTTTCATCTTCTTTGGGAATGTTCCATTTAAAATGACAAGTTACAGATGTACACAAGTGGCTTTGAAATCCCCTCAATGATTTGCTTAACTAACATCATATTAATTCCTATTGCAGTCGCTAGAAGTTTTATTTTTGCATTGTTTTACAATGTTAATGATTTCATTTTCATCAACTGCCTTCAAAAACATTGAGTGAGGATTCCTTTCTATTAATTTATCTTTGTTGCCTACATCTGGCGCTGGAATCGGTATGTTTTTTGCTATTTGAGGCCCAACATTTACGAAGAACTGATCAAAACTGTTTGCCACTTCTTCTATATTATAATTTTCAGTATCATTTATAACAAAATATTTAGGTAATTTGTGTTGTTCGGTACCTTCTCTAATAACATGGTTTAGGAGAGTCCATATCCCCTTAATATTATTTTTGTTATCCTCTAATTTATTCTTATAATATTCTTTCTTACTTAATCTTATAATATTAGTTAATTTATTCTTATATCTCTTACATTTATCTTCAGTGCCTTCCGTTCTTTGTTTTATGAAGTTCCTATAGAGTAAATCTTTCTTTTTACAGGCATTTCTTAAGCCTTTCGTCAACCATGGACTGTTCTTATATTTCGTTTTTTTTTATTATATTCCTTGATTGGACAATGCTTATTAGTATATAATGAAGTGAATATAGTCATCAATTTATGGTATGCATTATTTACATCTTTTTCTTTATATATTGCATCCCAGTTCTGTTACATTAATTCATATTTTAGAGGAGCAAATGTCTCATCTTATTGCTTATTTGGATTTAATAGATCAATGTTATAATCCCCGCAAATAGAAATATTTGTGTTGCCTTTTTGTATAATCACACTTTCCATCCATTCTGTGAATGTCTCAATGCTAAAACCAGGAGCTCTATAGACACAGCTTATAATAATGTCTTTTTTCTTTTCAACACAAATCTGTATTGTGAGACATTCAAGAAGATTGTCCACCACCTGTGTCATAACCTCTACAATCTTGAATTTCATATTCAAATCAACATAGATTGCAACACCACCCCCACCTTTACTCTCTGTTGTTATATATGAATTCATAGGCTTCCATCTCAAAGTGCATTCCCTTCTCAGTCATAATCCAGGTCTCAGAAATAGTTATTATATTAAATGGTTGTTTTAATGTGTTTAAGTAATCCCGAATGCTACTAAAATTTTTATATAGACTCCGGCTATGAATAGATAGCTTATATTTTGTTAAGATGTCCGTATTGTACTGATCATTGCTGTAATAATAACACGTGTTGTTTGTGGTAGAGAAGAAACTATTGTCTGGGTCGATGTCCTGATCTATGTCCAGAGTGCTGCTTTCACTGTAATCAAACGTTAGTTGGAGTTGTTCATGTTCTTGTATCTACTGTGTTAAATGTCCATTGTTGCTTGATGTAGGTTGAGTAGTGTCCCTGACCATTATGTTTGTGTTTTGTGTTGTTACCTCCATTCAGTTCCAAGTTCACTCCAGTTAATTTTCTATCGTTATGCTGCAGATGTCTGGAATAAATATGTTCCAGCAGTTTCCGCTCCTTCGTCAATGTTGTCATTTGAGCACTTTCGCTCATAATTTACTGAAGGTTAGCAAAGCGAATACATGCAAGTATTTATTTCAAGGCAAGAATTGAATGATGGAAAAGAGCAAGGGAAAAAACATGATGGCCTTGAGAAGGTGGATAATGCTTGTTTGTCACAGAGTGCCGTAGGAAAGAGCTGTAAGCGTGTGTGCTTGCGTGTGTGTGTTGTGGCGGAGGGAGGCGGGGGGGCTGTGTGACAGAGTCTCTCTGCATTAATTGCTTAAATTGAAGCGCTGCCACGTCTGTGAGAGACGCTTTGATATGATAATGGAAGCCTTCTCGGAGATGCTCGCGATGTGTGTGTGTGCGCGTGTGTGTGCGTGTTGTGTTGTGTGAATGCCATGCACCTGCCAGCATGCCACTGTCTCCTGTCTGCCTCACCATGAGGGCTAGGCTGAGTCAGATCCAAAGGCAGAAGAAAAAATAAAAATAAGAGTAGAGCTTGGCAATTGATTTTGAGTGACGATGGTCACCAAGATTGGGTTGAAGCACTTGCCGACACTGCCGACTGTCATTGTTAAATAAATGCTGGTTGAACAAAAGCAAAGCAACAAGACAATCAAAGATCTAAATTTGTTCATCTTTGCTATGATGAAAAACTCTCCCATGCGACTTTTTTATTTTTTAAAGGCATCTCAATTCGATCGATTCAAATGCAGCCTTCTCCGCAACATCTCAGCAAGTCAAGGTTGTACTTCCTAACACAACATCAAACCAATACAAAAGTGACTTCAAACAAAAAGAAAGTGACAACGGGATCGGCGCTTGACTTTATTCCATCTGACTTGGTGATTCAGACCAACTGCATCACCTCCCGACAGGTTAGCAACAGCGCCACGTCATCCTGCCAAGCCGCTGCGGATCAACTGCAAGCTCTCCTGATGATGTCATAGGTCAACGAGAATGCCATTAAAACACTGAGGGGGAAACCGCAGCAACGGCCGATGTGTTGCCGGTCATGCTTGTTGTGAGAGGATTACTGGAAGTGGAGTGTGTGTGCGTGTATGCATGTGTGAGTGAGTTTCCTCCAACAAGGTTTCGGGGCACTGACTTGAGTCATCGGCTCCCCTCGAGCCAGGAAGCAGTGTGTCCAAGGGCCTGACGCACACATATACAAACACACACACGTACACACACACAAAGACAGGCCCGATCGCAAACACACACGCAGACCTCCTGGTTGCTTGCTAAGCCGACTGACCTTTACGCAGCCCACCCACAGCTGACCTGTACATAACCATGTCACAAGGTGGGGGGCCCAAATTAACAAACCAGGCTTGGAAGAAATAATCAATGAATTATCAGTATTGAATATGACTATCATTTGGTCCAGTCGGTGGACATTGGCAGCAATCGGAGCACACTACTGCAAGATGATCCCAAATGTGCTCAATGTGACACGTGACCTATGCGTCCAGAAATTGTCGACAGATTCATAAGACTCATGAATCATACGAGTCGATTGTTGCATGGTCAGCATACATTGTCACCCAGCGACCATTCCCGCATCGCATTTTGGTCTCGGTACACCCCCCCAAAAAAATCCCTCAAATTAAAAGATACTTGAAAGGAGGGACACAAAAGAGGAATGAAACGAGCTAACTCATCGGACAGATTTATGCGAGTGACTCACCATCTCTGTTTTTTTTGTTTTTTTTCCAAAGACTGGTGCCAGCTGACCATCACACACATGCTGTCCAAGTGTGTCTTTAGTGTGTGCTGGTTCCCAGTGCCGCCAAAGGCCCCTTTCCCATCCCTTGATGTGGAACACAATGTGCTTCTGTCACACAGGCAGAGCAGACGGTGAAAGCGAGGGGCCTCCAACACACGCACGCACACACACACATACACACACACACACACACACACACACACAACAACAAGAGCCAGTTCGAACCCAAGCAGACAACAGCAAGGCAGCACCTCTGCATGCAAACATCAACTAAGTCAAATTCCACTTTTCCCACACATGCAACTGCGTTGGCACACAAACGAGTCCTTGTCCCATGAAAACAAAGTGTGAACGCGATGACAGAGGTCAATCCACGCTCCGCTCTGCTCCCCACCCCACCCCGCGGTGTTTCCAACCGACAGCCTCATTAGGGAAATATTTGTCCCAGTTGGGAAGGTGCAACGGATGAGAAACTGTACAGAAAAAAAACACGTTGGGGTTGGGGCACGCTGGGATGTCTGTCACATTTCCACAATTAACTACACGAGTAGTGTCTTAGCAAATGTTTGGCCGTTCTTCCTTTTCAACATCTCCGGGTCTTCCTTTAGGCTCCATTTCATTTGATGGAGGTTGGTCTCCATGAACATATTTGGATGGCTGGGCGGATGAACCTGACATTCCTGACATCATTCGGCCTTGCAGCTTGCAGAGTCGTATGAAGGTGTCACAAAAGTTTGGAGAAATCAAGTTCACTCACGTACGCGCACACACACAGCAACCCCCACCCTCTCCGCTTCCTCTGAATGAAAGAAGGCTTGTGCTCTCCCTGGCTGGCTCTCAGCCCTCCTCCTGCAAATCAAGGAACAAATTGCCGCATCCTCCGAATGATAATCAGCAAAGCCTTGAAGGCGGTTTTGTCCCAAGGGATCGAGTCAAACTTCCTGCTTTTTTCTGACCGCCTGACTGACTTGAGTGTTGTTCTGCAAAACTCGCAGTTCAACTTAGTTTCCTCACTTTGCTTGCAAGAGGTCCGGAATTGTTTGAAATCTGGGAAAATCTTTGCCTGAAGTTTCTGACTGGTGAAGAGAGGCTCTGCCCTCGCATCTCCATCAACAAGTCAATAGAGGCTGTGGCTTGCTGAGACATTAGCGTGGAAGCAATGAAGGTGAGCAGGACTTAATATAAGCCTCTTAGTGCTTCTGTCAAAGAGTCTCTTTTAGGGAAATCAATCCCTCGGTAATGACTAAGCACAGCGCAGGCATCGAACGTGGACGACAGCCGACCTGTGGCAGGGGAAGCTGCTGGGCTACGGTTGGATATGAGCGTCTTAAGAGTGCCCACCGTCTCACGCTTAAGAGGAGGGAGGGGCGTGATCACGGTGATGACAATGGTGATAAATACGCGGCTGGCCATCGAGTGGCGTTTGGGGGAAAATCCACCCTTGCTTTCGGAAGTCCCGAGCCGAGAGGCTGAACGAGCGCCGCCCGAGATGGTGATCTATCGAGCCATGAGACTTTCTCATCTCCAGCAGGCAAACACCAAACCAGATTGCGGATGATTTGCACCTCAGACGTCAAATGGATGTTGGGATTGTCACCCACTAGAACTTCTCTCTATAGAAATATTGCTGATTGTTGGATGGAACATTGCACCACAAACGCAAAACGTGCCAATCGACTTCCTCAATAGGTAGAGGTGAGCTTGCTATTAGTTAGAGTTTAGACTTTAGACAAACTTTATTGTCATTTTGTCTGCACAGCGTGCAACAATGCAGTGATATTGCGGTTGAATAAAAATAACATACTATATAAAAATATAAAAAATAAATAAAATAAGTATAAAGTGCAGCAGTGATAAGTATGTATGAGTGCAAGGAAACAAAACAGTATTTAAAAAGTGTGCAGCCATGCTCATTCTAAACTCATTTAAATACAATCGCGTTCAATTTTATTAAACGCAGAAGAGAGATGAAGAAAATGCTGCAGAAGTGCCTCGAATCTTTTGAATCAAGAAATTTTATAGCTCTATTGGAAGAAACGGGGAATCTGACTGGCTAGCAGATTCCCATCATGAATAAGTCCACATCGGCTGAAGACGGAACATAAGCAGACAGGAGGCATGTCGCTGAGGCCTTGCTACTGTGACACCCGGGAGGTAATTTGCAACAACACAAAGAGGTTGGAGGGAGGGGGGGTGAGGAGGGAGGGGGGGGGGGGGCTTGAAAAAGGTACAGGAGAGAAAATAGGTAAGAGAAAATCACTGTTTAATTTGAAATCCAAGAGTTTGGGGGGCAGAGTTCATCCATAAGTGGAGCTGCTACAACACAGCACAAAAAAAAATAATTTCACATTCTTTAATTTTCAGAATAAAATGGCTAGCTATTTCAGGGCAAATAATTGTTTGAACCAATGATTTTATCATTAATCCGACAGCAGCCCCCAAGAGCCGGGGGGTCACACCAGAGGTTGATTAGGTACGAGGCTGCACAAAGAGCTCTCCAGTCGATGCCATTGAAAAGGAGCAAGTCATTTAGATTGCGAATTGGTCTCGGGGTTGCGAGTCTCGCTCCATTACAGGCCACTTTCAATTTGAGCCTCACAATAAACATCAAGCCGAGAAAAGCAAATTACAGCAGCCACCTTGGCCCGAGCAGACGCTCGCTCGGGCGGGCGGGCAAGATCCTAAACCGAAGCAAAAAAAGTGGAAAACGGGGAGAATGACAAAACAAAATTCCAACTTCTCTGACTTTGATAAGATTCAAACACAAAGAACGTGTCCCAAAAACACCAAAGCAACGTACGGCTAATTTGCGCTTCCCTTTTTGACATTCCTCTACACAAAGTCACAACAACAAAATCCCATTCGAGAAAAAGGCGTCCATTTGGAATGCATGCAAATCGTCTCCCATTATTAATTTCATACTCTATTTTAATTACAGCCAGACAGGGCCGGAACAATGGCGGGTCTGTCCGTCCAAATTGCGTTGGGCGCTCACTATCTCATCTCAAAGTCGCTGCGTGGCTGGTTGTAAATATCTTTGGGGTATACGTGAACACAAGGCCAAGTGTTATTAACATGCTCGATAACTTTACCAATGCAAAGTTAATTATATGAGTTGAATTTGCGCCGCCGCCACAAATCAATGCAGATAATTGCAGCGCGACGCCTTTGGTGACAGCGGCCTTGTTTTGAGAAAACGCATCACTCTCCACGAGTGTCTCATCCGTCATCATACTTAGTAATCATTTCGATTCCAAATGGCGGTAAGACAACAAATGTGTGAGCACTTAAAAGCCCGGATTCAACATGATCAATGATGAGATCTGAAACAAAGCACAGGAGCTTAACACAATGCAATTTTAGAGATTACCTTATTAAAAGAAGTCGGAATAAAATCAATTTTGTTTCCCGAGGCAATTTTTCACTCTGCACATCCTGGACATTATATTCAATTAAACACACGTCAAGATAAACAATTCCCTGAGCAAGCTCCACGTTTTCTTTTATAGAAACTGAAACCTTCACTCTTGGCCTAAATATCATCACACAAAAAATATACAGACAGTATTAAAAGGGTAGTCAACTCGACTTTTTTCTTTATTTCTATTAGTAACTCAAAATGTTCCTTCTCCAGTCTAACTGTCTTCAGATTCATATTACGTTTATGTAATAAGAATTAAGCTGAGGAATTGACCCGTTCAAGGCGCTGACATTTTTTTTTATCTGTCAACTAAAATTGACACCAAAGTGACCCAACTCAAAACAGGTGAGCTGTGTGATGCTAGCAAGACAAGCTCATCTCTCAAGTCATTGTTTTGATAATTGTTCCTTTTTTACTACTATATATTCTACAAAGTCTCATATTCCTACTTGGCCAGATTTGAAGAGGAAATAAACAAAAAGCAAGGCATTAAAATAATCCGTCTCTGTGGCGGTATTAAGGCGTTTTTTTTTCCCATCTGCAGCAGAAAATCAATCGTCGCGGGCTGCGAGGACAGTCGGAGGCTAATTTTACCCCGCATTTTCTCTGCCGGCTAATCCCGCAGCCGGGAGCCTGAGCGCGGAGTGCAAGAGGAGTCGAGAAGAAAAGTGAGAGATCCCTCCATAAATGAATTTTATCAGCATGAAAACAAAGTGACTACCTGAACAAAGTCTATTTTACAGAACCACTTCAATAGCATCTCTCGCCTCTTCTCTGTGCCCATTGCGACGATATACATCCATAAGGGAATATAAGCACGGCTAAAAATAACAACAATGAGAAAAAAACAGTTTGAAGCTTGATTTTTACCTTACAAACCTTTCTATGAATGAATAGAATCATATCAATTAGGATTTGAAAGGATGCAGATGAAGGATTATGTCATGTGAGCACGGGAGGACCGAACGTGAAAATAAATACGAGTTGGCCTCCGGTTTGTACAGCGAGACAGCTTGCGGGGAGCGCTATTGTTTTCGTCATTAAGGAAAGGAAGCGAGGGGTGAAGTCTTGCGAGGGAGACGAAGATAGATAGACGGAGTCATGCTACATGCTCTCTCACAGCAGGCACAACAAACGTTGATTTCGATGACGCTCTGCTCCGGGGCCTGCAAACAATACACTCAACTGGGACTGTGAATCGTATGACTGCCTTGATAAACCGACAGAGCGGGTTTAAGAAGACGCTTGCAGATTAACTATTTGGAATGGCGCTAAGACTGTTGCTATCTTCAACAAGGAGCTTGCATTTGCTCTTCACGCGGCCATTTTGTCTTTACGAGTATTACACTGTGACTTCCATAGCCAAAAGGTTGTTGATCGACATTTTCAGGAAAAACCTCAAAACAAATTTGAGCATTTTTTTAGATTTTTCTTTTAAAGTACCGTATTTTCCGGACTATAAGGCGCACTTTCAATGAATGGCCCATTTTAAAACTTTGTCCATATATAAGGCGCACCGGACTATAAGGGGCACCATTAATGCATCATGTCAGGTTTTTAATCCAAATCAAATCATTCTCCATTTTATCTTTTTTATTTCAACTTCAGATGCAAAAACATTACTTTATAATCACAAAATAATGATCCATAGTCTTTTTGATTCATAGTCTTATGATTGATTTCATGACACAATGCTTCGGGCCAGTTTGACTTTAGGAATTTGGTCCATATATAAGGCGCACCGGACTATAAGGGGCACTGTCGGCTTTTGGGAAAATTTTAGGTTTTTAGGTGCGCCTTATAGTCCGGAAAATACGGTAGATGATTTAATTGTTGTCATTAGTAGCCTTTTTTTTTTTTTGCATCAGAGACGCCCACATAGTCTGCAAAGTATTTAAAAATGCAAGTGTAGAATTTTAATGAGCATTGCTGGTAGTATTTAGTGTTCTAATATACTCATTTTGGCATTGCTAAATACAAATAAGTGGAATGATGCGGAAATTCATAATGATGGAAGCGGTTTTGGTTGTTGCAAAATTAAATTTTAGAAGCGCAAGCTAAAAATGGCCACGAACTGCCTTGGGCACAGGAACACACTGCAATGCTAACTTGTAAAGATGCCAATGTTGGTTGAACATTCAAAACCTGAGCTGAAACTATTCTATATACACACACATGTGATATTACACACAGCCCCTCCCTCCCTTACACACACACACACACACCACACACACACACACTTTAATAGGATGATGATACAAAGGGGCAGAGGAGCGAGGCGCCGGCTGGGGGAAAAAAAACGGAACCAAGAAACGAGACAAAAACAGGATGAGGGGAAGCTCGAGAAAGAAGGACGGAGGAGAGAAAAGAAGATTTGGACACATCTTCCACATCACTGCCTCCAATTTACCACACAGGTGGCAAAGTTAGCAGATAACACAGATAGTTGCGCCAAGGCTTTCTGCCTCCGCTGCTATGGAATAGCTGGCAGGTAAAAAGATGCGGTCCAAGGACAAAAGCAAAAGATAGGAAGAAAAAACATTGCTATGCCATCAAGTGTGTGTGCGTGCAACAGCTGAGTTCATTTATTAACCGTTAAGGCGAGCAGGACCTTTCAAGGACGGCAGATTATAACATGCCGATTAGTATGCAAACATTGTTTAGTCGGAATTTGATGCTTTCTTTATGGCTGCTATGCAATGTATCTTCTATAATGCCACGGGTGCAGGAGCAACTCAATAGCCTGTCCCATGATGGCAAAAAAATGTTGAAATCATGCAGTGCAGACATTATAATACCGTTTTTTTTCATGTATAATACGCCCCCCATGTATAATACGCACCCTAAAAATGGCATGTCGATGCTGGAAAAAAGCCTGTACCCATGTATGATACGCACCCAAATTTTGACTCTTACTTAAGTCCGTAAACGTAAAATTATTTCAGAAAAAAGATCATCTTTGGGAACAACCGGAGTATCAGTATCACTGCGCATGCAGTAGCAAACTCGATAGCAAAGAAATATGTGAGACTCTCAACGGGATCACCAATATTTGAGTGATGTTCCAGTTATTTATCACAATTATTTATTATTATAATTATAATATATATAATAATTATTTATTTATTTTTCACAATTGTCATGGTGATCTTTCTGGTGATTTCTTAACTAGGCTGGATGTATTTTTTTTTGGTTGGCGCTGATTTCTCCGACTGCCCAGAAAGGCACCACCGCGATCAGTTGATCAAAATGAAAAGAGAGGAAAGTGACGTGCGGACATGTGAAAAAGGCGGCTCTGTATGGGAGAGAAGTTGAAGAGGAATAAAAACACCCTTGGAAACCAAAACTTGCCCCTCGTCGTGACTCGGAGCCGCAACAAATGTTTCGGATTTGTGTAGGGTACATTGTGACAGCAAACGAGCAGGTGATCGAGCAAGCCTTGTCTGATACGAGAGCATTGCGGTCGTATGGAACGTGTTTGAAGTGAACAGCAGAGACAAAAGGAACAAGGCAAAGTGTTGTGAAATAAAATATTACCTGTAATACGCATTTTGGTATTTGGTGATTGAAACTGCTAATTAAACTGTGAATTGAAACTAATAAGAAGAAAACAACTCTCGCTCTTTATATATAGCTGACGTGTTTTGCGCATCCGTTCTGCGCATACTGTAATGGCGGCCCCCGTATGATATCCGGTTTGCGATGGAGATTAAAAAACAAACAATATTTGACAATAACACACCATCAAGGATTGCACCATCGCATCAAACGATGTGTCGTCAATTATGAATTTTACTGACTAAGTGTGTTGGGCAGGATGGCTGAATGCGATGCGCGATTGACAACAAACAAGAAGAAAGGTGATTTCAAGTTTTATTTCGAGGGAGATTTTCTTCAAAAATTGTTGTACCCATGCATAATGCGCACCCCAGATTTTAGGACAATAAATTAGTTAAATTTTGCGTATTATACATGGGAAAAAACGGTAATAATAATAATGGTAGTAATAACGCCATGTCATAGTTTAACAGCTTAAGAGTTAAACTAGCAGTTGAAAGCCTAATTGGTCCTCCAATTTAACTGAATTTTGCTTGCTCGACACATATTGATAGGTTATCATGTTCATTTTTATTTGCCAGCTGTAATTGTTTGCCGTCGGGCGGGTTTGTCAGGATATGATAAAAGAAGCTTAATGATGAGCAGGGGCTGATGAATAAGAGCCGTAATGAGTGACAGGAAACAAAGAATGATGTTGGTTGCCATTGCACGCATGTGTGTGTGTTTGTGTGTGTGTGTGTGTGTGTGTGTGCGTGTGTGTGCGTGTGTGTGCGTGTGTGTGCGTGCGTGTGCAGCAGGCCTGCACGCATCCTCGATGATATGTGATTGTTTCACTTGCCATAATGCAGGCTGCGCTGTTGGAGCACATTTGCAGTGCTGTGATTGTAAATGTGTGGTCCACTAACAGGTGTGGATGAGACAAGAGGAGAGCTGTTGCTTGAGGATGTGGAGGGGGAAAAAAAGTGATGCCACTACCACACGGGAGCCAAATTGAAACGAAAAGCATGCCATTTTTAACCAGGCACTTGAAGATAACAGAGGCGTTAGCATGAAAGAGATCGCCGCAACTGGCTGCACTTGGGCTCAATATTTCAATTTAGGAACATTCGTGTGCAAGAGGAGAAGGCTGCGCACAGGGCTGTGAAAAAAAATGGCGGCATAGGAGCCACTGAGGTGAACTTGAGATTTCAAGGAGAGGGGTTGAAATTATCTGGGCATCTCTTGTTGCCGTTTTCGATTGCCAATAGAAAAAGAGAAGAAAAACAATTTTGCTTTTCAGGATATTTTTTTGTCATGTAATTCAAAACAAAACAAAAATCAATACACTTGAATTATAGGCTTGGATCAAACAACACAAAACTTATAAATGCGGCACCACATCGAGTTTGGTTTTAATTCTAAAATTTCCAAAACAAAATATTTTGAGAATAGACTTACAAACTGAGGCAAAGAGGGATCTTAAAAAAACAAAGTGTGTCTGTCAGCTTGAGCGACCACACAACAGCACATTTGTGTGTCGGAAATTGGCGAGTGATCGCCCAGCCGGCAAGCCATCCGTCCATATTGCCACAGCGTACCGCTTTCCCTCCTCTATCTTTCATTCTTCTTCTCATAGCTCAGAGCAGATTGTCCGGTCTGAGCAGCTCTGAGCTGTCGCGCAACACGCGACGCCGGCTTTCAAGAGCCGACGTTGAAAACCCAAGACGTTTTCATTTTGGACTTTTTATCGAAGCCACGCAGCCCACTTCTCGTTTTGCCCGCTTCTGCTTCCAAATCTCGACTTGTCCCCAAGCAAGGTCTTGACTGTCCGAGAGTCTCAGATGACCTTCCCTCCCTGAAATCTTGCTCCAGCCCCAATCTTGGCTTGATGGCTTGCACGGAATTAAAATCCAGGCAATTACAGTGGGGGGGGGGGGGGGGGGGGGAGAGAACCCGGAGATCTTGTGTTTTGTCTGGGAGCGGTGTGCCGGGGGGATTAGTCCAAAGCCGGAATGGCGTTTGAATCGTGAAGGGTCCCTGAAAGACACCACTTGTTATTAAGAGTGTGTAAACACTGCCAAGCTGCTGAAAAGCTGCTAAAAACACATCGGACATAAAGACGCCGCCTGTGGACACGTCGTATTATCCCTCCGTACATTAACTGGCTGCTAAATACTTAGCTGGAGGATTCCAGCTCTCCTTCCATTCCCATTTCTGTCCCCCAACATTTCTCCCCCACTGTAATCTTTTCGAGACAATAAGCAAAGAGCGATATCAAGAAGGGCGAGAGCGGCGGGCAGAGCAACACCACTTGACAGCGCCGAGTCTGTCCAGAGTATCGGCTTTAGCGCCGAGCTCAAGCGCAGGCTCCACGCCGCTGTTAAACCGAGCTTCTACTAAACAAAATCAAAACACATAAAGACCGTCATTCAAGTGATCGCCAATCATTGTGACAGAGTGAGCGTGTTCGTATATCAAATCTGCCTTTAGGTTGGACCCGGTCAGAACCAAGACAAGCTTTTATCATCCAATCAGACAAACAAAGCCGAAATCTGGAATTCTGCCTGGAAAAATTTACTTCCGCATTTCTTGGTGGACACTAATAAGGCGACCTACCCGGCCATATTCTGCTATGATTGGCGACACGGCGGTGTAGACGTTCACACTCGTGAAAAACACCAACGCGGCACGGGGGGCTTACCATGCCGGCCTCACAAAAATCCACTAATGCGACCGCGACACTCAAGACAGCTTGTTGGACCTTTCACAACATTGCATTTAGATATTTTGCCCAATCTTACAGTACAGCCGTGTGCTACCTTTCAATATTTGGGTACGCTGCTGCAACTTGAGGGATGCTATTCGTCATCCTTCCATGATATACTATAATTTCAAATTTTTCCCTCCATGTGGCACAAAGCGCTACTACAACAACACAAAGCAGAGTAAGGTAGTATTATCTTGACTATATTGCAACCTATACTCTTGATGTCATTACATACCTCCCCCACTCTCTCGTGCTGCTGAGTGAACCCCTCTGCATAGTAAGATTAAGCCTGTAATTATACAGCAGCAGCATGTGCATTGTCTCCATGCATCTCGCACACACGTGCACGCACAAGCACGCACACACCCGTGCACACAAAACAAGGTGAGCGGCTGGCCTTGCAAGGCCATTATAGTACAGCGCGCGCTCAGCCTCTATTCACAGCTCGCTATTGTTCACGCCAAGGTAAGTAGGGGAGCCTTCAGGCTGTAATCATCTGCACGCACGCACACATATTGATGTGGAAACGAAAGGAAAGTGAAAATGAGGAAATAAATATTGGGATGGGAGATAGGTGCTGCTCGGAAGAAGTCCATGACAAATCTGCCTGCACGTGTATTTGTTTTAGGCCACGTTCCGCTTGTAAACTGTGTTGCTTTTAAAAGTTTAGAGTGACTATTAAAAGGAAAAAGGTGGATTGCTCCATCACAACAAACGGGATTTGGTGGAGCTACAGCTGACAGTCGAGTCATTTAGTCATTTTCCCAAAATAAATCTACAATAAATGAAGACTCTAATTTGAGAGATAGAGAGAGAGAGAGAGAGAGAGAGACAGAGACAGAGAGACAGAAAGAGACAGAGAGACAGAGAGAGACAGAGAGAGAGAGAGAGCTCTCCCGTTCAGTGGCCGCTAACTGATTGGACATACATTTCATTAAACAAGCCGTGAACTACTCACAGCAGGGGAGGGGGGGAGGCAAGAGGATTGTTTTTAGCATCCATTGTTGAATGCGTGTGTTTGCATTCACTCGTTGACTCCAAGCAGGCCAGCCTGCCTGACACGCCTTTTATGAGTTTTGCGTGGTGTCGCTTGGAAAAGCACGCAGGTAATGCAAGCTCTCCGCCCTCCATAGCGGTGGGGAGGCAACGCAGCCAAGTCGGTGCATTTCTCCCCCTCCTCGTTTTTTTTTTTTAAACAAGCAGAAAATTGTTTGGTGGTGTTTCACGGCTGACGGGTTATGGTAATCCGGCAGGAGCACCGGTCTGGAAACTAATGAACTGGGGACGAGAACGAGCAAGCGAGATGAGCTCACGCTGTATCACAGATTGGATTTGCCGTTTCTCGTGTATCATTGATGCTTTATTTTCTCCGTGGGAAGAACTTGAGACGCCTTTCATGAAAGCGCATTCAGCTCTAGAATGAGCTTATACTAGAATGCAAATGGAGATACGTTGTAGCAGCACATACTTTTAAGTGCACTTTATAATCCGAAAAATACGGGAATGGAGTATATTTACATATTGAAAATAAACGTCTAAGATCAATCACTAAAAGCCAAAAACGGAGAAGATCACGTTTCACAGATGAACTGCACGACGGGTTTTCTTTTAGATTGAAAGCCTGCCAACTGTTGCCCATTTCCTTTTTTTTTTTTATAACCCTCCATGGACTGTTTGTCACATGAAGTGTTCTTCATCACTCATGTGTCCATTCCTGCCCTTCCTTCTCACACCTCTCCATTTGCCAGCATGTGTGTTGTGGGAAACGCCGCTCTATCGAGCCTGAAACAGGTGCTCGATCATAGTCAATTAATTAGATGGTGAAGATGCTCCTTGTTCACTGGCGAGCCCCTTGTGGCCTGCCGGGATCTGACACACACACACTCGCACACACACACACACACACACACACACGGGGAAAAAAGCCATCTGGGCAAAGAATCATCCCATGGGACTGTGGCAAAGTGTAAATATGTGTGTGTGTGTTGTGTGTGTGATTGGCCGTGAAGTTGCTGCTTTTACATAACAATTAACCCTATTAGCCTTGCAATGACTCACAGTTGCCAGGTTTGGTCTTTTACACAGCATCCAGACAGAAAAAAAAAATCCCTTTATGCTTTCTATTGAAATGTTTGAGACTGCTCCGAATGTAAAGTTTGAGTCTGCTATTTACTATGTTAGCTTCCAAATATTTTTCTTGAGTTAACATTACGAGTGTTTAGACGTTGCCTTTCTTGCCGAGCAATTTATTCAGTGCCCTTCAGCATTACATCCAGAGCCACATTAGAAGCAATTTACCTAAATAAACGAGACAACACTTTAAAAAAAAAGAAAAGAAAACGCAGACACTGTACATGGAAATTGTACACGTATGTAATAAAGCCGACTGCAGTCGAATGAATCCAGCGCGCTGACAGCCCGTTCCAAAGTCGTCAGAAAGCGAGACCGACAGAGACGTGAGAGACAAAGCAGTTGAAGTGACAGTTGAGTCTTTGATTGACAGGATGGGCTTTTGATTCGGATGTAATTACTGGGGGGGGGGGGCGGGGTTGGGGGGGGGGCGCTTCGGGAGGTGAAAGAGGAATACAATAGAAATGTGAGGGAGGGGGAGGAGGAGGAATGGAGGCTTGGAGCAATGGTGGCTTTTGAAAGGCTGATGCCAAGAGTTTTGTTGCAAGTCATTCAGAACTGAATGCCACTCTTGCCTTCAACTGGCTTGTCAAGACATCACAAAGCAGGAGAAATCATTTAGTTCATTGGCATTGCTGTGTAAAAGTCAGTTGTTTTGCCAATTATTGTTAAATTTGTTCCTGCTTGCATTTTAAATGTGTTTTGCATTTATCACGTTCGATACCACTTTGTTTTCAAACCGATACTAGAATGACGGATACTGATAGCAAATACCCATACTACTTTTAAAATGTCCATGAGCTGATGAATAATCTTAACCTTAAGCCAAAAGTGTTCTGCGATATGTTGCAAGAACAACCACGGGGCAGCAGCGAGGTAGCCCAGAATGGCCGCAAATAGTTCCAGACGCCGATTCTACTCCACAACAAACAGGTCTGCTTCCATGACCTAGATAATTCGAATCATGCCAAAACCTTGGCGTCTGACAAACTCAACAGAGGAGATGTTTTCTCGAGTTTACAATTTCCTCCATCTTTATTTGTGACTTGGAAGGTCAGAAGGCAAACGCAGAGCATCGCAGACATGATGTCATCACTGCCTGCCGGTCTACAAGTGACAATGCAACAGCTTGCTAGAGAGATTGGATTTTACATTTTCAAACACACACACACACACAAACACGCATGCATACTTGCAGATCTCTGACAGCGCTTCAGAGCCATGTCCCACAGGTTTGGTGTTTAATCAAAGAGAAAAGTGGCAGGGGAGAAAGGGAGGAGAAAGGAGGGAGGGAGCTGGCTCATGTGGAAAGCCCCCCCCTCAACCCGAGGCAAGGCTGTTTGTCGGGCCCCTGGTGGAAGCCCAACATTAGCCCTCTGGGGCCCTCAAGGAGCCCGCAGGATCATAGACTTGACAAATATTGGGATTGGAGCTGGAGTGAGGCATTGTGGGCGGGGGCGTAAGGCCCTGAAGCAGATGGTCGTAAATGTTCATTTAAGACAGACGATTGATTTGACGAAACAGATATCCAGCCTCGTTAAGCAGAAAGTACCTCTGGGACCTGGTGGGGGGGGGGGGGTTGTCTAATTCTAACCTCCGACCATGCTGGCAAACCAGGACAGAATAAGAGCACGTCAGAGAGAAAAATCGTTCCTGTCAAGATGAAACGAAATCTGTGCGCACACAAACACACAAAGCGCCAGGAACAAGCACGACTTTGCTCCTGTTTGTATATTCACATTGGCGATCCGGGCCCTGCTGTCATGCCTTTCTAGAAAGATCTGCTCGAACACGTTCTTCCTCGTTCGTCAGTGATGTGACACGACTGCGAGAGGAGATTGCGTCTTCTCCTCGCCGCATGCAAAGTGGCCCCGGTGTGCAGTCGAGCCATCGAGCCGTTCTCACTCACCACATCCCTTTAATTGGCTAAAATGATGGCCTTTCATCAATATTGCCTTTAAAAAATGTCTGCTTTCTCTCTCCCTCTCTGCATCTCCTCCCACTTTTCTTTCATTTTGCGTATTTTCAGACCTTTATTCAATCCAATCATGGCCAGTGTGGCGGCGCTCCGCCGAGGCCATGCACGCCGCAGCCAAGTCTTTGTGTCTCAGCATTAAGAAATGAGCACAGAGAGGACGAGAGGAGAGGTCTCATTAGCGCCACAATCACAAAGAAGACAATTATCAGTCTGCAAGCCACGGTCTGAGATTTAGAAGGACGCCAAGTGGAGCGGCCGGCAACTGGAGATGACACCTAAGGAGAAGCTGATCTCGCTCTTTCAATTTTACACACGCATAGATGCCCATATAAGAAATCCCAAATCACATCAGAAAATAAACCCGCAGGAGCACATTAATATCATCACAAAATATTTTCCAGCTACTATCAAATAATACTAATTCCATACAATGGCAACGCATTGAAGTGTAAATTCAGAGTCTGTTCTTTTTTTGGTATCTATTAAAATGATATGATGGAAAATGAATGACATATTGTGTAATTTGTAAGAAAAGTGTGAAGAAATAAATTGTTTATTTTGAAGACTAAGCGTATGTCCCCTTGCCGTCTTGTGTATTTGCAAAGCAAACACAAATTCATCACATGTGGGAGCAATTCCCGTGTCATTTAAAGCAACACATTTGCTCTGTCTTTTTAGGCCACAATCATGTCATTTCAGATGCCCTTTTTCTACATTTACTTTTCTCCAGTTGAGAAACACTTCACGCTGGCTATCTTTTCTCCTTTCTCAAGTGTCTACATGAAACAAACCAGCAGGGGATTGGCACACACAAAAACACATTACAGGCAAGGGAGACGCATTTTGGGGGGGGGGGGGGGGGGGGGGTTGAGATAAAACTAATAATAAAAGGATTTCAAGACAGCTGCTTAGAGTGACCGAAGTGCACGTTCGCATGCTTCAAATAGCAGCACTTGATTCATTGCGGGATGCTGAAATGTTGATTTATTAGTGGCAATAAAAGCACGTGTTTGTTAGTTCCTAATAAAAGAGCGCATTGTGGCACAAATGAGGTGAGGACAATGAAATGGTATTCATGTCGTTGCGGTGAAACAGACACGCGCGCAGGTTGGAATAATCCTCGGATCAGAACTGCCAAGCTTCTGACTGCGGGCGTCGACGGGCCGTTCCAGGTTTAAAAGGACACTACAATTACGGACAACTACTGTTTTGAGCTTCATCATCCACATTGTGTCAAATTAAGATTTAGTCAAAGAGGAATACAAAAAAAATTGAACGATATCGAAGGCAAATTTGGCCTATTAAATTGCTTTTGCCGCATCAATCTGAATCTTCCAGTCAGTACGCACAAAATGGTGAACGGCGCTTGTTTTGGAGCCGTGACCTGCCTGCGGCCTTGGCGGAGCTCGATGAGGCGCAGCAGCTCTTCACAGCAACCCGCCTGGGAGCGCGAGCCAAGTCTGGTGCTGTGATGCCATCTATTGGAAGCCACGCAGGCTTCGAGTTCACTGCGAGGAAAAGACATTCATTCAAAACCAATCCATCTCTCATGTTCAATAAACTAGGGTGGGTTTCAAATATTCAAATACAGGGGGAGAAAATTGTTGAAATACAAATAAAGATGAGTAAAAAAAAAAAGTCCACTATGTTTGATATGCATCGTTTAAAGTAAACCCCAATTACAGTCTGCTACCACACAAAGCTCCCATTCCCTTCCATTTGAAATTCACTGGCAATCTAATTCTTCTAAAAAATCTTTTGGGTTTTGGTGACACAAGCAAGGCCGAGTAGATGATGTGTGAGGTAGCAGCACTTAATAAGAGACATAAAGGTGGAATCCAAGACTGAAATTCAAACTTGTCGTGATTACTACGGCTTGCTCGTCATCTTTCATACGTGATAAATGATGCTGACAGAGACAGTCGAGCTGCTCAGTCGTACTTTTTCCATTTTCTCCCCTTTTTTAACTAACAGAAATGCTTCACATTTGAAGCTCAATTAAGAGATTTGGTACTGTCACGTTACATCTTTTGCAGTTATTATGCTAAAGCGGAGCAATCGAAACCTCTTCACACAATAAGAGTTCACTGACACACTCTGGCAAAAAAGTCCTCAAGGTCTAATTAAATGTTTGGGCGTCCACGTGCATGCCAGCATCGCGTGAAGCAGTGCTTGAAAGGCACTTGCGTGTGTGACGTGTGCGGCACGGCCATGGACTGCAAGGCCACTGGGTCTATCTGATAATTGACTGTCAAATAAAGGGCTGTTCCTCTCTGGATTCCTCTTTGACACCCCCATCAATTTGTCGTCACTTAGAGACGGCCTCGCCAAGCGCGCCGCCCCGTCCCTCCATTCATCCTTTAAACACCCGCCTCTCTTGCGCCCCCTCCTCCTCGCGCCTCGACACCCACTTATCCATCCATCAGTCTATCTATCTGTATTGGCAGTGACCATTTATCCCTTGGGCTCCAGCTTGCTTTTGCGCCAGAGCCACTTCTCTGGGCGAGCTCACAGCTGTTTGACAGTAATGGCTCTAAAAGCAGAGCGGGGTGACCGTTGATGTGCGCCGCTGAGGTTTTGTGTCTTTCTGGGGGACCTTGAGGCCTCAAGAGGCTTTGAAAATTGCTGTCATCAGCGACAGCACGAATCGGATGTGCACGCATCAATGCACGGACAGGCATATTCCAATCGATATTTATCGTAGTTCCCATTCCATACGGCAAGCAGTATAAGCAGCCTAGAATTTGTTTCAATATGAAGCTGTCACCCTATAGATCTTCAAATCCAGAACCACCTGTCAAAATTGTCATATCTTACCAAGAACAATACTGCTGGACAATTATGGCCACATGATGTAATGGTATAAAAAGTATCATGACTCGAAAAGGGAACGGAAAGGGCCACAATTTTTCATCAGCGCTACTGGGGCGAGGCAACTTTCTATTTCCCAAAGTGGCGTCCTGTGACTGAATAACTTGACAGTGTCTTGTTCTTGTCTGTCCACTAATGCATTTCTTAATACGCTCATCACCTCCCGCTACAAGCCTCATTAGCTTATCGGGACAAGACAATAGCGGATATGAACACTAGCGAGCCCGCTCGGGGCCAAGCCGGGGTGTCACATCTAGATAGCGGCGAGTACCTGGGGAGTATCCCATCCTTGTCTTCGGATACACCTCGGTAAGCCTCTCGCCGCCTTATCAACTTAAGACAATACTTGGGGATTCCCAGCTCTGCTAGCTCACATTTCCATGTATTCACGATGATATCCGCTGGTCATCCATCGCGGAGCACGTGCAACACAGGCAACCGAGTTCACCTTAACCCCTCCGGATCCTCATTACCTTATCTCAGAAGACAAGGCAGAGCAGAGGTAGCTTTAGTTAGCTTAAGGTCTGCATGATTGACTTTGCTAGCTTTTGGATTAGCAGCAAAGCTAATGCAGGCCAAGGTGATGGCTGTCTTAATGAAGTAGCTTTGAGGCAGAAAGCTGGCTAATTTCCGCCGCTATCACCTCAAGCAGGGCTCGGCGTGGCTCTCAGAGCGCCGCGCCCGGCAGCTGCTGAGACAAAGTAGCGGGAGCCGAGGTTAATCCCAGCAATGGAGGAGTCAGAAGGTATTAGTGCAAAAATCAAAGACCTGTACACACCTGTGTTAAAACCACGCGTGCCTGATCATAATAACAAAAAGGAGCAAATGTATCACAGAGCCACACACGGTCCGACCACATGGGAAGAGTGCCGGTGGATTTCTCTGTATTATGACGAGCTGCACGTGTAGTGAAGAACTTGAAAATTTGGGGCTGCTTTGAAAATATATTTAAGACGACGAGAATAATAATGATTATTTCCATGAATTGACTGATGCGGGTTGTTGACATATTTATGAATGAAAAACGATGACATTTACCACACACTGTTTATCTACTTCTGGATATACCCACCAAACTCTCGCTACGCCACTTGCGCCACAACTTAGACCTGCTTTTAGCTGCTCTCGGTCTGCTGTAGCGCCCAGTGAGGCGCATGCGCTCTATGCCTTTTTTGAGAATGAGAATTCTTTTAACAATATAACAAAAACTACACTTCAATTCCATCTTTTTGTAAAAGCAGCGTTATTTATTAAAAGTATGTTTAAAAATGCCCATTCTTGATACACTGTCTACTTAGCGTGCACACGAAAACGAAATCGATACCCCCCCCCCCCCCCCCCCCCCCACACACACACACACACACTCACATACACTCCCACACACACATACACAGACTCAGACTGCCTCCACAATAATAGAGTTTGCTGGCTGGCTAGCCAATCAGTGGTCAGAGGTTAAGCACAGAAGCTGTCCAAAGTGAGTGGGTCATCCACTAGATTGAGCAAATGACAGGCTTAATGGCCGGCTACTGCTCTTAATAACAGGCTGGAGCAGCAAGGCGGCTGCAAATGTCTGCTTGTGCTGTGTGTGTGACTGACACACACGCATGCAGGTGCAATCACGCACAGCCACAGATGAAATCAATGCTTTGCCCCTCCCGTTCAATGAGCTGTAATCGCTGGTCCAGTGGAGTGCAAGCCCCTCCCACTTATTTTGCAGCCCATTAACAGTTATTAAAGGATCCTCAGGAGCTTCACTCATCGCATCCCGCTCACAAGCCATAAAACCTTTGATGCAAATTTGAGAAACAATGCAACACTGAAATGTGACGAAAGAACGTCTAAAGAGAATTTGCTGTGAAAAATCAAAGAACAAAATTTAACTTATAGAATATGCTAGACTTTTATAATATCCTTGTTCTTTGCAATCGTTAACGCGTGATGATTTAAATTGATTTAATTTCTTTCCAATTGTCTCAAACACACACAGACACACACACTGGCTTGAGTTGTTTGCCAGAAAGAATCGAAGCAGTGAAGCGTTGAGCACAACAACGGCACCTGCCAAGCGCACGGCAACACCGGCGCTCATTACGCATTCTGCTTCGTTGGAATTTCAACCAGTGCAAATGTTGACATTTAAATGTGTCAAGAGCAAAATGGGAAAATTTGAATGCCACTCAATTTATTTTCCGCTCAATGACAACGGAGGGGAATAAACTTACCCTGCTGTTTTTACACAAGTGATCGAGAGTGTGATGATGGAAGATCTGAAGATCTCCTGCCAAGCCGCTCTTCCGACTGAGCCGCAGTCAAGCGACTGCCGGTAGACTGCAGGTGAGACCAGCAAAAGGCCAGCTGGTCACTAGCTCTCTCCATATCCGGTCAGTCCTGCTGGGCAACTGCGGCTCATTTCAAAGAGCTGTTAGGGCTCAGGGAGCAAAAATTTCCACTCTTTCAATATTTGCTTTTTTGTTTTTGCATTTGGGCGAATGTTGTCCCTACCACCCGGACAAAAATTAATTTTGGAGCTGAATGAGAGCCTGGATCTTCTCCCACCTGTACTGTTCCACTCCACACCCTGCACTGGTAGATTTGGACTGCCACTGCTCCACATGGCCCAAATGCAAGAAGACTAGAACATGCCAAAATATGTACATTGTTCTCTTTCTGCCTTTCGGTAACATATTGCAACAGTCAGAAGAACCTCTTGTACTTACTCACTCTTGGTGCAGGTAAGCATGTGACCATTCTGCCAAAACATGAAGCCTACCAAAGTGGCAAAGGTCTCCCACGCTTTCATCCTGCACTTGTCATGCCTTGAATGTCACTTGACCACTTCCGTGAATGAATTATTTAATAAAAAAACATTCCAAGATTACTTTTTGGGGGGGGGGGGCATGCCGAGAATAAGGTCGGGAGACGTAAGAACAGCCAAAACAGACAAAACGTGTAAACATTAGCAACCATTAGCGCACATTAGAAGAGGGCGCGCTTATCAACACGTGGGACCCGAAACGACCAACCAAAATTTGAAATTGAAATGATGAAAACAAACACAATCAGGCACTAGCTCAAAGTATACAGGCAAGAAAAAAAAAAAAGAGAAACCTGTAATTAACATGTCATAACTCACCTGCATGTGCGGCAAGACAAGACTTGGCTCTGTAGGCCAGATACACGCAGTCAAGATGTCACCAGCAATCTCCATAAGCACAGAACCTTGACACAAAAGATATTGCATTTTAGATATGGACAATATTTTAAACCAAGTATGTTAAAAAGGAGATTAAGCCAAAGGCTGTGACCTACAAAATGGCAATGCCAGGATCTCGTGGGGTGTCTCAGGTAGTGGTGATAATCCATGCAGTCCTCCTTGAGTATGCAAGCGTCCCACTCGAGGATATACTCAAGAGTCATCCACCCAAAAAAAAAAAAGTTCAAATCCTGGAGCCTCTTAATCCTTCAGCGCAGTGCCATGTGATGTCATCTCTTGAGCGTGGAGGCGTCGCAGACACGAGCGAGGCCAACCTGCAAGAGCACAACAGGTAAGAGGAGACGGGCAGCTTCCCTCGCCAACTCCGACCGTTCCTCGCGACGTCTCAGCCGAGAGTAGCCAGGCGACGCTTTGCTGTTTTGCCGCTCTTTGCCAAGCACACGCACACACACGTGCACGCCCGCACAGAGGAGTCCACAAAAGTCCACATGACTCCTCTGTATGTGCGAGACCGTTGTGTTTTATGCTTTTTTTTTTCTTTTTTTTCCATGAAGCTAACCCTGAGCCCAGGCCCAGTCAGCCTTTGAGACGCTTTCTATCCCCCAAACACAAGACGGCTTTCATTATCTTGCCCGTCGCAGCGCAAGGCCTAGCTTCTAAAAGCTACTGATTTCTTTCTTCCTTTAGCCCTCCGTACAAAGGGAGGGCATTTTGTAAATTACTTGCTCGTTTCAGAGCAACAAAAGGTACTTTCATTGAACCCGCCGCCCCCCTGCCGCTCGCCTTCTATCCCGCCGCCATTTGATTTTGCTCAAATTTGATTACAAGGCTTGAAAAAGGAAGAGAAGAAAAGAGAGGAGGAAATAAGAAAGGCCCACAGATGGCATGTTCATTCAACGCACTGAAAGGCTTTTCTGCGGGCTGTCTCGCCTGCCTTTATACGCGTGGCAATCCAAAGATGGTTGAAAAATCTTTGGCCACTTTCTCATACGACTGACAGGAGGAAAGCAGAGAAAGAAAAGCTTGGATATTTTGCTCGGTCATCGGCTTATCTATACACCGGAAGGTCTTGACCTGAGGCGTGTTCGATCGGAATAAGCGCCTGCCCTTGTCACACTTTGACGCAATTAAGTCACGCGTCAAAGTGTGACCATGCAGATCAATTTAAAGGACTGGCAAAGAAAATTAGACATCACATCCAGCATTGGTCTACAACCCAGTTTGCTGCAATGGGCCACTCAATCAGCAATAATTTTGCTCAGGAGGAAAATTCCGAGCAACGTTGTTGGCAAAGAGCTCCACCTCCAAACACACACGGCCAATATGAATGGCGTGAACATTGCCAAGTATGACTTGTTCTCCCACCAGCTGGCCATCACGCAGGGTCACCTGAATGAAAAGGTTATGTAGGGTCAAATTTGCAAGGCCACTAATGCACACGACTCCTTTGTCGTCAGTTCAGTCGCAAGCTAGCTGACTCAAGACGTCAGGTGAAAGTCCCACGAGAGACGTATTTAGCTTATGTTGTGGCGCACACACGCACACTCATGGGAGGAGAGATAAAAAGCTGCAAGTGCTGCAGATCCAGCAGACCACTTCTTGAGAGAGAAACAAATTAAACCAATTTGATTTTGGTCGTTACAGATGAGGGAGGAGATGGACTCAGTGGTCAGCAGGTAGGTATCAATACACACACATGAAGTCTTTTTTTCCCCTCCAGATTAAAAGAAAATGAAAGTCAGAGTGGGTTTTTTTTTTTTGCAAAGGAAGGTAAACTAGAGCAAGAAATGACCTTAATAACATTTCTCTCACTACGGGTATTTGCGGTATTCCATCGGCACGTTTGATAAAAGGATTATGCGACCAGCTTTATGCAGCCAAAGTCAAATCTGGATAAAGAAGGAGAGCTGTTTGATTCAATAATTCTTGTTTCCTTTCTGCCAAGCGAGCAGTCTTCTTTGGAGAAAGTCGCAAATCAGCATTATGCCACATTCACATATGCGCTCTGACTCTCTGAAGACATTTGGCTGCCCAAATGTTGAGGGGGGACCTCGCATGAGAGTCGCTAATGTTAAAGTTCCCTCGATTGTTTTTCCAAACATGATGAAAGCTATGTGGGATGAATTTAGTCTTTTGAAGCCATCACAATACAGCCTGCTTGTTTTTGGTCAATCGAGTTTCATCTTGGGCTGGCGCGGAAATGTTGTTCAAAATGCAAATGGATACATACGGACATGAAAAAAAGCCAAAGCCCCTTTTCATTTGTTGTTATCAAGCATAATCGGCAGATAGCGCAGACTGCCATTTAGGCTTTTGACCTTTGGGGCGAGTTATCATAACAGGGTCGCACGCCGTCGGCCGGCACTCATTACTGGAGACTCCTCCCATCAGCCCCCGATAAAGCCGTCGGTCGCAGAGCGCTCTGCTGGAGGTGACAATTTATCCATCCACGTGTGCCACTATTGTTGGCACTGCTGTCATGTTTCTTTACTGACAGCTCATAAAACAGCCACAATAAAAAAAAAGAAAGAAAGGTTTTCATGAACTTCACCTTCCTCAGTTCTTAAATTGGGCTGAGACATTTATCACTTGGGCTGAGATTCATATTAAGCTGGAGCACTGGCTAGGACCAATCAGATTTTTTGGTTTAAAGGCCGTGGCAGCTGACGGAGGAATTTCTGGCCAGTACATGTGACAACAATCTGCCCTCTTTTTCATATGTGGCAAAACAAAAACAAAGAAGAAAAAAAACCTTGTGAGTCTAAAACTCCTCCTCCGGAGAACAAGCCAGAGGAGCAAAACCCGTCTAACGAGTTGCTGCTCACTTTCATCCAAGTAAAACTGCAGCCGAGCAGACCAACTCAAAAAAGACTCGAAAAGCTCAGGAGAGAAAAAAAAACTTCATCAGCATATTCAATTATCACCTCCATGAAAGCAATGTTATAACAGTGAAGAAAAATACAAATGCAAAGTGGAAAACTTTTTCAAATGGCAGCAAGACTTAATATGCTAACAGTTGATCCCCTCAGGAGCAGAATGGGATGCTCGCTCAAGTTCCTTATTGTCATTCCTCATCACTCCTCTGAATCATAAACAGTCCCACAACTTTTCATGCATCCTCCTCTCGCTATGCAGTTCCCAGAAGGCTTTGCCTTTCACTCTCTCGCTCGCTCTCTCCTTCCAGCGTCAGGAAAACAAACATTAGAAAGCCAAGGCTAGAAATACCTTGCAGATGCCCAGAGGAAGCCGGCGGACGGACAGATGAGCAGATAGCTTTCCTCTGTCCTCTCTGCGGCGGACTCCTCTCTCGACGTGCTGCGGAGAGCGACTGCTCACAGGCAGGCTGGCTGGCTGGCTGGCATATCTAATTAGAGCTCGGCTCTTGCTGCTATCTGCCGGAGGATCTACCTCTCCAATCTCTCCTGACTCAATCTTCCCCATCTCTGATTTCCTTTTATATTTATGCTGGAATATTTAATTGTAGACAAAAGGTTACTCTGGGCTCTATTCATTGCACACGGGCAGAATAATCTCCTTTAAAAGGCTTGACATTTCAGGCTTTTCAAAAGGGGCTGAGGAAAAATATATCTCCGCTTTTGTTAATCAATGAAGTAGAACTGCAGTGAACAAAAGAATTAAATTGCTTGCTTGGGTTCATAAAACACACGGAAATCGCTGCTTCCTGTGGGCTTTTGTGCTGCTTGCCAACGACTTGGCCATACGCAAGCGGTGCCGTAATTCCATACGATTTCGGGGTAAAACGCTCATTTGAAATCGGTTTGAAAAAGCTGCCTGAGTGAGCTTGCTCGTCTGAGCTCGGCCGCCCAACTGGCACGACGGGCGAGTTCTGTTGCGCCCTACCACCAGAAGAACAGAGATATGCAACAAGTAGCTCAATGGAATGAGAAGATTTACACACGAATGGGAACTGTCACGTCATTTGTTCATGGTGACTGATATCAGGCCTAAATCAATTTACCTGCTCGAGTATTTGCCTATTTCAACAAATAGTTACAAACATGAAGCATGTCAGTCAAAGCTAGCTTTTGCAGTAAACGTTGAAGCCGCTCGGTTGGAAATTCAACCCTGGGGCTGGATTCATGTGGAATTTTGTTTTTCAAGTTGTTCCAAACACCAAACTATTTTTAGGGGCTTAAGGATATTTGGGCCCAAAATATGTGGAACAATGCATGCAAAGTCTATTATTTAAGTGTATTCCAATAAATGTATTAGGGAGTAGAGAGTTAATGATTTGAAAAAAAGAGGCTATTTTTCTACAATTTTAGCTCGCTATAATTAGTATTAATGTTATTTGTATTTGTGTTCATATTATTGACGCAGAGTACACACCATAGTCGTGTTATTACATCAGTGGATTTCAAATAACATTAAATGTACACAACTACATCAAACTAATTTTTTTCACAACACTCATGATTGAAATGAATAACGTCACAAAACAACAATTAGCACACTTTTTATAGAACGTATACACGGTTCTCGCTTTATCTCCGTAATTCCAGAGTGTTCTATGTGAAGTATACGTCAATGTTTAGCGGTATAATCCGTCAAAGCTTTCGCAATAAATGGAGTATCCGGTCATCCGGTGGCCCGTAAATCACTTCCGTATTCTTTTATTGTGAAGGTATTAACAGAACGTTACTTATGTCGCTAACGTGTTTTGACGGAGAAAAGTCTCGAATGGTATGACTGAGAAAAGTCTCGAATGGAATGACGGAGAAATGTCTGGAAGCGCCCAGCGTGTGAGCTCGGCGAGTATAAAAGTAGATGAGGGAGACCCCCATCCAGTTTTAACAAGACTCAAGATCCACAACGTTAGAAGACTTCACAGACAGAGGACAAGAAGACCCTCAAGCTGCAAAAACCGAACAGAGCTCATTGAAGTAAGTTGTCGCTTTTATTCGACTAGCTTTCATTTGATCAAATACACACTGCTCTACCCTGGATCGTTGACATCTTTGGGCTGTTGACATCTTTAGAATCGTGTTGAATATCTTCTCATTTTGTTGAATGTTCAACATCTTGCGATATTTAACATATTTTATTACACTTCCATAAAGGTTCTTTGGCGGTTCTAGACTGCACTTCTAGCTGGTTCTACACAGCATCCCTGGTTCCTTATATCACTATTGTACACCACTGGGGCGCTTTCGGTGATTATTATGATAGTTCAAAATAGCACTAATCGTCTTATATGGCATCACAGTTCTTTAAAAATCATACGTTTATTATGATTGATATCCTGAGATCACTTAGTACTCTTTTGGATGTGTGATGAAGAACTTTTGCAGTGTTGTTGTGTTATGAAACATGTTAACACAATGTTTAACGTTCTGCTGTTTTGACATTACAGGTCGGCATTTTGACAGTCAAGCAAGCAAAATGGTATCAGCAAAAGGCGCAGCCATCGGCATCGACCTGGGCACCACGTACTCCTGCGTGGGCGTTTACCAGCATGGCAAAGTGGAGATCATCGCCAACGACCAGGGCAACAGAACCACGCCCAGCTATGTGGCGTTCACCGACACAGAGAGGCTGATCGGTGAGGCCGCCAAGAACCAAGTTGCATTGAACCCCGGCAACACAGTGTTTGACGCAAAGAGACTGATCGGAAGGAGGTTTGACGATCCGGTGGTGCAAGCGGACAGGAAGCACTGGCCCTTCGAGGTGGTCGCCGATGAAGGGAAGGCCAAAATCAAGGTGCAACACAAAGGGGAGGACAAAGCCTTTTACCCAGAGGAGATCTCCTCCATGGTGCTGGTGAAAATGAAGGAGACTGCCGAAGCCTATCTGGGTCAACGGGTGACAGATGCCGTGGTAACGGTGCCCGCCTACTTCAATGACTCTCAACGGCAGGCCACCAAAGACGCGGGCGTCATCGCGGGATTGAACATCCTGAGGATCATCAATGAGCCCACAGCTGCGGCCATCGCCTACGGTCTGGACAAAGGCCGGTCAGGAGAACGCAACGTCCTCATCTTCGATCTGGGCGGCGGCACCTTCGACGTGTCCATCCTGACTATCGAGGATGGCATCTTTGAGGTCAAAGCCACCGCTGGGGATACGCATCTGGGCGGAGAAGACTTTGACAACCGCATGGTGGAACACTTTGCGGCCGAGTTCAAGAGGAAGCACAAGAAAGACATCAGCCAGAACAAGAGGGCCTTGCGGAGGCTGCGCACTGCCTGCGAGAGGGCCAAGAGGACGCTGTCCTCCAGCTCCCAGGCCAACGTAGAGATCGACTCCCTCTTTGAGGGCATCGACTTCTACACCTCCATTACCAGGGCTCGCTTTGATGAGCTGTGCGCTGACCTGTTCAGGGGAACCCTGGAGCCGGTCGAGAAAGCCCTGAGGGACGCCAAGATGGATAAGGGCCAGATCCACGACGTGGTTCTTGTCGGCGGCTCCACCCGGATCCCGAGAATCCAGAAGCTCCTACAGGACCTTTTCAACGGCAAGGAGCTGAACAAGAGCATCAACCCAGATGAGGCGGTGGCTTACGGCGCAGCCGTCCAGGCCGCCATCCTCACGGGAGACACCTCAGGCAATGTCCAGGACCTGCTGCTACTGGATGTGGCGCCGCTGTCGCTGGGCATCGAGACCGCCGGAGGTGTCATGACGCCGCTCATCAAACGCAACACTACCATTCCCACCAAGCAAACGCAAATCTTCAGCACCTACTCCGACAACCAGTCCGACGTCCTCGTCCAGGTCTTGGAGGGCGAGAGAGCCATGGCCAAAGACAACAACCTTCTGGGAAAGTTTGAGCTGAGTGGAATCCCGCCAGCGCCACGAGGCGTGCCGCAGATTGAGGTCACTTTCGACGTGGATGCCAACGGCATCTTGAACGTTTCTGCAGTAGACAAAAGCACCGGCAAAGAGAACAAAATCACCATCACCAATGACAAAGGCCGTCTGAGCAGAGAGGAGATCGAGAAGATGGTGGGTGACGCCCAAAAGTACAAAGCTGAGGATGACCTGCAGCGGGACAAGATTGCTGCCAAAAACACTCTGGAGGCATTCATCTTCAACGTGAAGAGCAGCGTTCAGGACGAGAAGCTGGCGGCCCGCTTGAGCGAGGAGGACAAGAAGACGCTGACGGACAAGTGCGAGCAGACCCTCTGCTGGCTGGAGAACAACCAGCTGGCCGACAGAGACGAGTTCCAGCACAAGCAAAGGGAGCTGGAACAAGTGTGCCAGCCGATCATCAGCAAGCTGTATCAGGGGGCGGGGCCTTCCGAAGGTTGCAGGGCACAGGCGCGAGCTGGCACCCAGGGGCCCATCGTTGAAGAGGTGGACTGAAGACCAACTTCACGTCGCACACTCGACAGACTTTAATATGCGTTGAATTCTCTTTATGTTGTCAACTTTGTCACGTATTTTCTTAGAGCATTATAGGCAGCAAGAAATAGGTATTATTGATCGATTGATTGATTGATTGAATATTTATTGATCCCCAGGGGTGGGGAAATTCAGGCCCCAGCAGTATTCATACCACAGAGTGGGTATACAAAAGACACAGGCTGCCACACAACGGCGCCACAAAGAAAGCCAGAAAGTGCTCAAGATAAAAGCCATCAAAGCAAAACAAAGCTAAAAGACAAGGGAAAAAAAAAAAAACTGTGGCCAATTATGTTGTCTGATTTGACATTGTAAGCCCTAAACTAATAACTTCATGCTGTATTTTGTAAATACTTTTCTATTGACCACTGTCAGTTGTGCTTTTAATCAACATCTGTGAAATTTGTTGTATGGCCGTTCATATTTGATACTGTAAATTGTTGTATTGCATGAAAAAAAATTTTTTTGTCAATGTGTGCAGAGTGAATAAATGTTTGAAAGTCAGAAACAATTTAACACTTTGCTTGTTTCGTAATAGTACAAGCTAGTTTTAAAATTATTTCAAACATTTTATTTTGTGAATTTATCGAACATCTCTGCGACAGACTTTGGTCGCCGGCTTTTTACGTCACTTAGTCACAATTTCCGACACAAACAGACGCGGGCAAACATGAGGTCAAAAGTGATTACCTTCATCGGTTTGTAACAAAACAAACTAAATGGCGAGTATAACTTCATATTTATTACTTACTAGAACGGGGGAGACCCCTTTATTGTAACGTTAAGAAATGCCTCGACGAGATGGCTGGGCTAACGTTCGAGTGTGCATTATTAAAGCTATCCAACGCGAACGACAAATTCGGTTTCGATTAAAATATCTATTTGTGCATGCATGCGTGCGCTGTACTTACATTTTGAGAATTTTTTTGTATGCATTGCCATTTCGTACTTTTTATTTGTCGTGATTTTTAATTTGCTGCCGGTGTACACTCGATTAGGCCAGTTCCGTGGTGGCAGCGGGGCTAGCTTTGGCTGCAGCTGGATTTGTAGGCAAGTACTGGAAGTGCATTTTTGTAAAGTCCCTTAAGTTTGTCATTTGCGCCCTTGACCCTAGTATGGCCTTCTCCACTTCCTCACCAGGTCGCTCTGTTATGCAGGCCATCAAGCAGATGCAGCCCGAAGTCAAACAGGCCATTCAGAGCTTCCCCAAGACTGTGAGGCTCATAATAATTAAAATGTATTTCTGTATGACGTATTTGTTTTGATTAGGTGATACTTCATTGGCAATTGTCTCACTGTATTATACAATTAAAAAAATAAAGTAAAAGACACTGACCTGGCTGATGGAGTACTGTTGTAGGCTCCTGCTGTAGTGCTCATGGACATTTATGATTTTGATTTGAGGATAAAAGTCTTTACAAATGTGCATATATATTGTAGGCCTTTGGACAGGGTTACTATCGAGGTGGTTTTGAACCAAAGATGACCAAGAGAGAAGCTGCATTGATATTAGGTGTCAGGTATGCAAAGTCTTTAACATTTAGTCTTGCTTTGCACGAGGCAATATGCCAAAACGACTATGTCTTTCAGTCCCACTACCAGTTGGAATAAGGTCCGTGGAGCCCACTTAAGACTGATGATACTAAACCACCCAGACAGAGGTTGGTGAAAAGCGCAACTTTTCTTTCTGGAGAGCGCTCTTGGGATTCCAAGTTTGCGCTTCACAAATATTCTTATGTTCTTGCAGGTGGCTCTCCCTACCTAGCAGCCAAGATTAACGAGGCTAAAGATCTAATTGAGGCTCAAGCAAAGAAGTGAGAAGACTGAACCAAGCAGCTACAACATTATTCATATTGTTGCACTTGAGCGATAGTTTATGGACTTTTCAAATAAATGATATTGTAAATAGAGCTTTCTTGTTTTGTGATTTTTAGGTTCAGTATGACTTAATATTCAAAATGTCCCAGTCATTGATGTTCTGTTTATGATAAGAGTACACAGTTTGGTTTGGTGATCTACATGAAAGATCGTTTATTTAAGAACTACCTGCATACAAAACATATTGCACATCAACCAACCAGAATGATCCTTTAGAAAAAAAAATCAAAATACTGTTGCCCATCCAACAGAAAAACATGCACTGCCATAACTCAGTAGTCCAAATTTATTATGTCCTCTCATGTAAGTACGTTTAGAGTCAAGAGGTGGTGTTTTTTTTTTTTATTTGTTTTTTTTTTAAATACTGTACATTTTTAAAATAAATAAGCCTTTTGGGGAAACAGTCAATCAGTTTCCAGCCAAACAAACAAAGAAATTCGGCTACATCTGTGTTGAGCACACAAGGCAGTTTCCAACTACAATTAACTCTTAACAGAAAACAATGTTTCAGTGCAAAGGAAATGACTCCAAGGTTTCTTTTCCAGGTACGCTGTAACATTTCCTCACAAACAAAGTGGTTGCATATTGAAAAAGAGAAAGCAGCTATGCCAAACTCAATAAACATTAAGAACAGTCACACCTGACTTGAAAAGATATCTGAGTGACTTTTCGGGGTCTTTAGTGGTTGTTGCTTTTTGTCGCTTCACAGTGGCAAGAGAGCATTTAAAAAAAAAAAAACATGAGCTCATCTGGTCCAACTGGTAGGCAAACCACCATCAAACACGTGAAAAGGTTTCAGATATTGTGCGTTTCAGGCATCATGTTCAAATTATTCTCAAGGCACGACAGCTGATCACGTCAATGTCAAGTATGCAGGGCTTCCAATTCATCCGCTCGACTGTGGTATAGCAACTTCAGATGCACCAAATTGTCCAGAAAATGTTTGGGAAGTCCACCCGATGAAGGCGGACATTAAAAAAAAAAAAAAACTGCTAAAATGTCACCCGAAAATAAGAGCCGCATTCATACCACAGGGTGGGTTGGAGTGGAATCCCTGACTACTTCCAAGTACTGCATTCACAGTCATCCTTGCGAGTGAAAATGAACATTTACATAATCGCAGTGCGCGTCTTTGGCCAATTTATGCAGGAAGAACTACTGTAAAAAGACGAACCGCGTGGATAGCAGGACAAGAGTGTAAAGATGTGGCAGGAATACAGACCGCTAAATGTACACCGCTTCAAATTCCAAAGTTTAAAAAAAAAAAATAGGGGACAGTTCTTTCTGCATTAAAAACAGAGATTCACACAAAAAGCAGGAGATTTCAAACAATACCAGCCAGATTATCTGAAAAATTGGAAACAGAATTTCGGGATTTGACTAGGAGAGGCCATTGACAACAGGTTTGGTGTCCTGGTCACCTTTGTCCGGGACTTTGGTTACCCCCTCAGTGGAGCCCGGGTCCTCTTGGGTGGCGCCGTTGTCGGAACCGTTAGTGGTCATGGAGGGAGCCTCGGGGCTGTGCTCTGCTCTGGTGTCCCCCTGACCCTGGAGGGGAAAGAAAATCAAATAAAAACTCATCACATAATGGCCAAAGCTCAAACCCCGCTTTGAATGCAGGACTGGATGCTCGGTAAGCTATTTGCCGCCAAAGGAAAAAAGATTGTAGTGTGAAACCTCCTCCTGGTTGACGTGGGCCTCCTTGGGCGACGGCATCCGTCTGCTCTGAGAGTCGGCCCGGGACATCAAGTCGGCCACCGTCACTGCGCACAGAGCAGATGAGACGAGTGATTGGCGATCGCCGTCCAGGAAAGAGTGTGCTTTCGGGCGCTTATTTGGACAGCCGCGAGCTGAGCATACGGAACATGCCGGAAAAGGGGAACCTGACTCCACTCACTCGCCTCGATTGTGTGACGACGACTCAATCGTTTGATGTTTTAAACTTCAGGATTACAGGATGAAGCTTTCGAAAGGAATTTGCTGTATCTCATAATATTGTGATGGCTCTATTTAGTACATTTGAACCATCAAGGTTCCTTATACTTTATTGACTATAGGAACATGTGGAGGTTAGTCCTTAATTCAACTTAAAATTGAATAATGAAAATAAAAACAAGTCTTGAATTTATCCCTGATAAAACCATCGTGCCTTCACATAGAAGTTCTGTCTGCAAGTTTTTTTTGTTCTACCCATGCAGTCTAAAGGCAATGAAAAGCGCATGCTCTTGAGACACACCACTTGACTGTGTCAGAGGAAACGGCAGCCAGACAACCGTTGCAAAAACATTATTAGTGAAGGTCTTGCAAGTGCTGATGAGGGGAATGCCGAGAGGTTAAGAATATTTTTTGAAAACAAAAGGCAGCCACATTCAGTGATTATGCGCAAGCTCCCAGGAAACGGCAAAGTAGTATCATCCCAAATGTGTTTGTGATTAGTTTGGAAAGGACGCGTCAAACAAAAGTTCTGCGCAGACGTCACGGGTTACCTGGCTGCCTGTCGTCAGGCAGGCGAGCGCGACGTCGCCGACTACGATTGCGACGCTGCGGTTGAGCTTCGGCCTCATCTGAGGGTGGCGAGAGGGAGTTCATGCTAAACACGGCGTTCGGGCAAGCCCTTTGTCTTGCTCCGAGCTGGCTCATTTTACATGAAGCCGCAAGTTAAGTGTTTATTTTTTCAAAGTCGTATAGAAAGCAAAGAAAAACTAACGGACGGGAAATCGTCACACATTTAAAGCCTTGCGTACCGATTCCATTTTCGCTCATGGAGGCGTTGTCCGACTCGCTCATGCCGTCCATCATGGTGGCGTCCTCGTCCGTCCTGCGTCGTCGAGAACGCCGCTGGCGGGTGGTGAGCAAGTTGGACTCGCTCGCATCTGTGTCGGCGGTCTGGTCCGTCTCCGTGACGTCGCCGCGGGGCCCCGCTGCAAAGGCATCAGCTTCTTTCACATTACAATGTTGCTGAGCAGGAGCAAAATTTTGACGCGCATTTACCTGCACTGTTATTGTATCCGCCTCCTCTTCCTCGTCCTCCTCGTCCTCTGCCAGGTCCCGGTCTCCTGCGGGCATCCCTCTGTGGACGCGGACCTCTTTCCCTGCAAGGAGGCCAACTAATGGATCAATTTACTCAATCAAGGATCTGAATCGAGAGTTGTTCAACTGAAAGACTGTGGTGAAATCTCGCAGTAATGGAAATCATTCTTAAAGGTCCTTGAAAAGTTATGGAAAAATAAAATGCAACCCAGTGTTTTGAAATGGGAACATGCTATGGTGAAACGTGAGACTTAAAAATGAAACCCGACAGAATCAGGTGAAGGTGGCCATCAGGAATTTCAGGAGATTCCCGAATGGTACGAAATAAAAACAAAAAAATATATATCTGAAATGATATATTTGCCAACTAAAACACCAGTAGAACGTGTTCATCTACTCGCCTCATTTGCTCGTCAACAGCCTGAGACCAGTCGCCGACTTCATCTCGACGCTCCGAATCAGTCTCGGATGCGTTGGAGTGCTCAGAGTTGGTGCCTGGCGGCCAATTGAGTAGAGTCGATTGCGTAAGGGGTCATGTGCAAAAACGTGACCGCCATTGAGACAAAAATGTGCTTGGATGCTGATAGAGCAGAAATCTCTACAGATATGGTCAGATGGCAGACAGGAGATTAGAGTGCCTACCGTAACCGGCGCCGTAGCCGTGGCCTCTGCGCCCGCGCCCTCGACTGTTGTAGGAGCGGCCGACGTGCGAGGATGATGACGAAGCGTTGGCGCTGCCATCAGTGTTGTATCCTCCACCTCGCTCGCCACCTCGCTCGCCGCCTCGTTCGCCGCCTCGTTCGCCGCCTCGCTCGGCCCTCTCCCCTCTCTCCCTCTCTCCGGGCCGGTGGCCCTGCGTGAGCTGACGCAACTGTTCGTCAATCTGCATCCGCTCCAGACGAAGTTGCTCAACCTCCTAGTTGGAGGACAAAGGGACAATGAGGCAAAGCGCTGAATTTAAGAAAAAAACCAAAGGCACTTTACAAACGTTACAAACTCATCATGCACACATCTACACATGCTGTGCCACTTAATCGTGCTAGGATGCGTTCCTGCGCGTTAGCCAATCTTTCTCAGCTCTTCCTCTAGCTGCCGGATCTGCGTGAGGAGCTCCATCATGTCCTACGTGGTGAAATGCCAACGTGGCACATCATATGCAAATAGCAAAAGACACAATGCCAAAGGGATGCGGAGGTAAATGAAAAAGCCAAGCAATAAATCCAAAGGAAGGAAGGGAGGATGCACCAAAAAGTGCTGATTTAACACTGATTGTTGCAGATATTAAAATCAATTAATCAATAAAAATAATGGATCAAACTGCTAACAACTAGCAGAACGCCCTCAACCAGATCCTTAGGGGTGACGTTGTCGATAATTCCACTGGCTACACTACAGTTTTATCTCCACAATTTAATGTTGAGCTACATGGAGAGACATTTGGCTGCTGGTGTCATTTCACAAAATTCAGCCAGAAAATCATCTGGTGGAAACAAGCCTTTTTAACACAGATTTGAAAAAAGATTCATTTACAAAATTGAAAATAAATATGGCAAATCCAGGACACACTCAAGTTCTTACATTGAGGTAAGAGATGTGGTACTCCAGCAAGACCTGGACATTGCCAATACTCTCTTTAGTACCGACAAAGGTGAAGGGGACCATTCCCTGTGTCAACAAAAGCAAAGAAAAACAACGTGCAGGTCAGTATTGGGCAGTCAATGTCACGGCAAACCCGTGTTGGTAAGAAACCTTTGGTTTGTGAGGAGGAGCAAATTTTAAAAAAGCAGCTCACTTCCTGTCGAGGTTGCTTGTTGTCATTGTCCCCTTCTATCCTCACCCGCACCACTCCAGACTTGTCCACAATCTCCTGAATTACTTTTCCGCTCTTACCGATGACTTTACCTGAGGACAGAGAGCAATTTAAAATCTCACTACAGTAGTTTTGCTTTAGAGGGGTATTCAGATAAATTGCGAGATTTCAAAGATGTCCTTCGGACACTACGGTACTGTCTGATAAGTGGGAGGAGCTTATTTTACAAATGCTACCTAAAGTATGCATGATTCTCAAAGGGGGGGGACATGAGTCAAATATGCATTTCTAAGAATGTTTACATACCGACAAGGTTTCTTGGTACTTGGACAGAATCCTCCAGAAACTCCAGGAAGTTCCTTGCCTTTTTCACTGCTTCTGCCGTCTGAAAAACCAAGCATGAGAGCTTCGCTATGCGCAAACCAACAAGGGAAAGAAATGTGCAAACATTGCAAGCATCGGCGTGCGGCTTTTGACAACATCCAGTTGTCGACGACTGCACGCCGGCTGCACGCCGGAATGAGAACTAAATGCAAACAAGCAATTTTGTGAGAAGAAGTGGACCTCTCCATAAATTCTGAAGGTCCCGGTCTCCTCATCCAAATCGATGGCGGTGACGCCCGCCACTTTACGCGCTTGCTGAATGTTGGAGCCGTGACTGCCGATGGCCAGCCCCATCAAATCTGTCCTCACCGCAAACTCTTCTTGGAAGGACGACACTAGGTGTCTGGAATTCTAAGCGCACAGTCGATATGCAACTTTAGTCAAGTCAACAGAAGCGTCCAAATTCTTCAGTCTTCTCCAACGCTCGCCGTAACGCTACCTCGAGATGTTTTGTCGCTTCTTGGTTGCGAGACATGAGCATCACTTTGGTTCGGAGGCTGCGAAGGTGCATGTCACTCAGCAAAGAGACGCGCTTTGCTGTTGACTCGTTGGTAGACTACAAGCAGAAAAAAGAAAAAAAACTACATTACCAGCCTAGGCACTGTTAGAGGAGAGGAGAAGAGGTCAACTGAAATTGATGTTTTCATGAGTACGACCGAAGGGAAGACGGCTGGTTACCACAATGAGCAGCTGGCTGGTCTCGGGACAGTAAGAGACTTGACACGCTCCGACGGCTTTCTTAAAGTCTTTATGGGCGTTGTCCGTCTGACACCTGACATGGATCAGCGCATCAACATCCAAAAATGTGTCCTCGGTACATTCCTTTTCAGTTTTACTCGGAAGTACTCTGGCACTCACGCTTCTTGGAGATCTTGCGGAACAGCGACGGTGCACTTGTGAAAGTAATTGTCGGTGATGGCCTTGTTGGGGTTGACCGGGCGCAAGCGTTCGAATGTCACAATCTCGTTGTAGGTGGCATCGCTGGCCGCATATTCGATAACAAAGAACTGGAAAACAAGAAAACGGGCAAAGCGATTCAAGAAAACAACTCACGGATATTTTAATTGGTCAATCGGCGTGCCCGTTTTTGGCTAGGCCGCAAATCGGGTCCAATTCAGTCAGGCAAGACTCACGTCGCCTTTGGTCATGCAGACTTTAGCCAGCCACCAGCCGCAGGGTTCTAGATCATTGGCGCGGGAAAGGATCTGCCAAAAAATAAGACCAACACACTCACAGGCCGCAAAAGCGGGAAAAAAGAAAACTAAATGCGAGTGGTTCGTGCATACCTCCACCTCCTCACCCTCTCGGATGTCTTTCTTGGCATCGGCGGGCGGTGGCATACGCACGTCACCGAAGGGCACCTGGCGCTCCGGTTGCCAACTGAAAATAAAACAATTAGGTGGCCGATGACGAGTGCAGTGAGCGTTTTCAAAACAGGACACCCGAAACTTGCAAACTCACTTGTTCTCAAAGGCAACGGTGAGAGAGTCATTGTGGATGTCTTTGACGAAGCCCTTGGAAAATAGAAACGCGCATCAATACGTCACTCAGTAAGAATAAAACTTGATATGAACAAATTGTCTTTAGAAATGGTTCTTTCTTCAATTGTTTTAAAGCAGTGGTTCTTAACCTGGGTTCCATCGAACCCTAGGGGTTTGCTGAGTCGGTCTCAGGGGTTCGACAGAGCATTCACTGCGAAGGTCAGAACACACCTGATTTATCGTGTAAATTCGTGATGACGCATATCTGAACTGGTCTCGTCAAAGCAACAGGAGAAGTCACACTGTTTTGCAGGTATGTCATTTGTTGTGAGTTCATGCAACGTGTTGGTTTTGTTCTTTGAACTAGGTGGTGTCCATGCACGGCTCAGTTTGTGCACCAGTAAAAAAACATTTATGTCTTGATTTTTTTTTTTCTTTTCTTTTCACTAAAGAGGGGTTTGGTGAATGCGCAAATGAAACTGGTGGGGTTTGGTACTTCCAACAAGGTTAAGAACCACTGTTGTAAAGTGTTTAGTATGTTCCTTTTTATTTGATCAAAAGTATTCTAATTTGTATCCTGAGAGTAGTTGATTGATTGATTGATTGAATATTTATTGATCCCCAGGGGTGGGGAAATTCAGGCCCCAGCAGTATTCATACCACAGAGTGGGTATACAAAAGACGCACAAATGGCATGAGCGCAACTCAACAGGGTCTCATAAGGCTGCCACACAACACACAACGGCGCCACAAAGAAAGCCAGAAAGTGCTCAAGATAAAAGCCATCAAAGCAAAACAAAGATAAAAGACAAAGGAAAAATAGTAACTGCGGCCAACCAGCACCCCTCAATACAAGAGAACACCCCAAAACACACTAAATAGCCTCCACGTGGTCCATAGACAGGTGTAGGGGCAGTCCAGTTCAACGGCGCCCAATGGACCGTGGTCGTGAATCGGTGAAAAACATCACAAAGCAGGCAAACGTGTGAGCAGCGTCCTGGGCACCCAGTCGGGTGCACGTGCAGATGGTCACCACGGGGCTAGCACGGCGAAAGTCGTTGGTTCCGACGAGCACGAGGGAGCGGACTCCCCACAGGGGTTGCGGCTGCAAGGCCAAGGCGAGGGACCCGGTCATCACTGCCCGGATAAGCAGGAAGCCGCCGTAGTTGTTTGAATTCATCCAAACTGTTTGCCTTTGAATCTTTTGTCAATCAAAATTGTTCCAAAAAAACCAACATAATTTGAAGTTGTTTACGTGTGACGTAAGTTACGTCACGTAACACACCCCGGGGATGCAGAACACACGCTCAATAAAAGATTAACAAAAGAAGATCAAAACATTTTACACTGCTCAACAAATTCATTAATTTGGAGGTGGGCATACACTCAGTTCACAATATTTACACGTCGGGGCAAATGATAAATCTTTCACATACATGTTTTTGGACATGATAACAAGCCAGTGAGCCAAGGAATTAAATACTTTAGCATTGAATTGTCGAGTCTGGTATTCTGGAAGTTTATTCTTTTTCTCAGTGAACATATGGATGGGAGGAGGAATGTTCTAGTTCGACTAAAATAACTTTTTATCCAGGTTGAGTGAAACTGATCAAAGTTTAGTGATCAGTTGGAGCACAACTGGGCAGGGGTAGCCATGCAAGTGGGGTGGCAATTTTACTCGTCTCGAAATAGCTTTGAAGGTTTCAGTATCAGTGACCATCCCCTCTTCCGTCAGCTGCTCATGACTGACAAGGAGCAACTGGCTCACACGTAGAAAAATAACAATAATTAAAAAAAAAAAAAAAGCTTCGATGGCTATCGCACAAGAGAGGGCTGCAGTCTTAGCGCTTAATATTACTCTATTCCGAGTCAACAATCCTGCTTTCACGACGCCATGGTGCACATTGAGAAGAACCGACGGCGCTTCCGTTAGCCCCAAATGTCAACGTAATGCACCGAGCACGTCCAAACTCCTCTGTGACTTCATTCTTTGACGTCAGCGGCTAAAAGTTGGCCAACTTAAAAACACAGTTAAATAGCACACTTGGAAAATGTCAAGCGGGAGGGAAATAAAGGCGAGCCTGCCGACTATAATTGTTTCTTGGCCGTTCTGGCCCAAAGAAGATGCCGAAGAAATGACGAAGATTCAGCGGCCGGGCTACTAGCTTAGCTTGCTAACTGCAGCTAGCAAAGCTAATGCCGGTTGCTAGCAAACATTAAGCGTTAGAACCTGTCGCAAAAATCCGTCCTCGGGGTTTCAGCTCACGCACAGCGACGTAGAACGTCGTGAGAAGGTAGTAGCATGTTAACAAGCCGATATTTACCTTGTAATAAGCCCCGTTGGAGCCACGAACCTCCACCTCCAGTTCTTCCATATTGGACACGCAAAGGATGCTGGGATGACAGGTGCTCGTTAAAGCACTAGCATGTCAATAAATAACTGCAACAATTACAGTTATTATATTATGACGCCGAATTTCGTCAATCTGGTTCAAGAGATTGCATATTTCTAAAATGATCATATAAACACGGTTGCAAGCTAAAGGACACAACAGCTGCACAACAACTTCCAACAAAATAAAGACAAGTTAATGAAGATACTTTTCTTTAATAATTGAATGGCAGTTCAGTAAATATTACATACATGTCATAATCAAGCCGCTGGGTTTAGGACAGTGGTCTTAAATAGGCGGCTCCAGGGCTGTCTGTGGCCCACAGGAAGATATTTTGGGGCCCCCTATTTGACATAATCAGTTTATGTTATTGCGGGAGACACCCTGAACTGGTTGCCAACCAATCACAGGGCACACACACACACACACACACACACAACCACACAAACTCCTCTTATTTATTGGGTTATTTGTTTATTATTTATTCATCACTCATTTTATTTATTTATTTATTATTTATTGTTTGTGCCTTCTTGTTTTTATTTTGTGTCGTCTACTTGTATGTTTATCGTGTACTGTGTCTGGTCACCGTGGGATGGAGGAAACGGAATTTCGGTTTCTTTGTGTGTCTTGACATATGACGGGATTGACAATAAAGCTGACTTTGACTTTTTAACAAACACAACCACACACACACACACACACACACACAGACGTACAATCATTTGCACTCACACCTAGAGGCAATTTGGACTGATCAATCGGCCTACCATGGTTATCTTTGCAACGTGGGAGTACCCGGCGGAATCCCACGAAAGCACAGGGAGTACATGCAAACTCCACACAGGAAGGATGGACCCAGAATACAACCCACAACCTCTGTACTGTGAGGCGGACGTGCTAACCGGTTCACCACCATGCCGCTCTAGGGTATTTTGAGCTACCCCAAATCAGGTTTCAGTCTAGCAAGTTAATCAGTCCCAAACAACCACTGTGACACCTAGTGGCCATGAGCTCACCTCCTGGGTAATCAATCCTCTTGCTGAATGTGGACAGTGAAGTCATGTTAATCCTGATTTGCCACCCACGAGACACTAAACCAGAGAACAATATTGGGAAAGCAGACAGAATCCAAAGACCCGGGCCGACACACCTCTCATATTTTAATTAAATTAGGTTTATTCAGTACTTAGCTCACAAGAGATTCACCGAGAATCAAAGACTAATGGTACAGACTATATAACTAAATGATTTGATTTACCTTAAGCACAGCATTGCCACAGAGGGTTCAACTTTCCTTTAAGATTCCTCAAAATTAGAATTTAAATAATTACACATCAATTATATCCGCAAATAACTAGCAGAGTTGTTATATGCACATATTGGCAAGTGAAAGCATGTTATACGGCTTCTAAAACATGATCAAGTCATTGTATTTGTCACTGATTTACCGCCACGTGTGTATACTGTACATGTTATGCCAATTTTTGTGCTATTTTCACTTTGAAGAGCCAGAGTGAACAACTGGCTTTGAATGAATCGTGTGTGTGTGTGTGCCTGTGAGTGTGCGTGTGTGCGTGTGTGTGTGTGTGTGTGTGTGCGCGTGTGTCATTCCAGGGCGAACACATTCCACTTGGTCTGCCTGATAGTGGGCCCTCCTCACGTTCCGATTTAAACCAGTTTACAAATTCCATTATGCTAAGCCTGAACACTGGTTGAGAAATGATGAACGATTATGTGAAACACATAATCTCCCTGCTGCACCATCATTGCAATATGACAGCCAAATTTCATTCATCCTATCCAATTTCTTCCTTATTGAGGAGAGAAAATTACTGGTGCCAGTAATCAGATATGTGGCAAGGCAATACGAAGTTAAGCTCACTCCCATTAGGCTTGCTGGCGTCAAATACGCACGCGCACGCACACACATGCCTGTGCACGCGCCCGCACTCACACCAACGCAGATACACATGTTCCACATGTCTGAAACTCGGTACTTCTCACATCCCCTTTCACCCGTTTCAAGGACTAACATTTGGCCTTGATGTTCCGTCGTCTCGACATCCTCATCCATTGGTGATGCCGATTTGAAACTGGGCTCCAGTGCACTCGGATCAGCTGCACACGTGGCCAAGTATACAAACCCGACAAAATGGAATAATGGCCAAACATCATCCAGCATCAAGATTAATTTTGTATCTCACAGTGGAGTAAAATGACTGTACAGTGCGATTAGCGACATCTAATTCAAGCCACAGAAGAGGTGACGCTTCTGTTTGTTCTCCTTCACACGTGTTCAATGTGACTCTCTGATCGTGGGTGCATTATAGGTGTAATTGAAAATTAGTGTTATGTTTTTTTCCTGGGCTCATTTATCGAGGCCTTATTGTTGTGCGAGCACGACACCTTGTTGCTAACAAGGTGGCGGCCGGCAGCAATGAGAGGCTTTCTGCTTGCCTGGGCCCCTAAAGCGTCACCCCCACCCCCCCGCCCCCTTGTTTTGTCGCTAATTGTGGCCGGCTTCCCGATGAATCGTGATTTGGCTAAAAGAGCTTTTTGGCTCAATGTGCTGAAGCTGCCGGTGACGCGCTCGCCATTATCAAAGATACTCTTGATCTTTTCAAAAGCAGGAAATGGATTTTTTTTTCTCAACCCCCCGGTTCAATCACATGCAGAGTTGAGGGAAGGGGGGTGGGGGGAGTAATTTGCAATGCGTCCATTAGTTCTTCATTAAAGCAAGATTAAATTGCTCCTCCAATCACATCTGCCTTTGCTCGAGTAAAGGGTGACAGTTATGGGGCCAAAACTAATTACTAGTGCTCATGAATGAAGGAAGGAAAACAGGGCTGTTTTTACACGAGATAGTGCGGCCTGTCATTATTTTCAGACTAATTCCACTCGGCCCGCTCTCTTAATGAGAGCGAAACGTCCTCGTGTCTCTCTCGCTCGCTTTCTCTCGATCTGCACCGGCACCAAACGTAGAATTTCCATAGCACTTGGACTACCTATTAATTAATTTTTCGACGAGACCTGCTACAAGTGCCAAAGCTGCAGCGCTCAAAAGGAACAGTTGGAGAGGAAACAGGGACGAACATAAAGACAAAAGTTACTTTTGGACATTAATTGTTGTTAAGCTGTTTCTTGAAATCGAGTGCCGAGAGCAGGAAAAAAGTTCCATGTCCGTAAAATGCAAACAATCCGGGCCATTTTTGTAATACGTTCAGGGGTATTTTGGCTAAATGACAAATGTGGCGCCGGCTAACCTGACCACCAAGCACTCCTTGGCCTCATCTCTCGGCTTTCCACCTTTGCGTCTTTTGGGGCTGCTTAGATTCGTCTTTGAGCCGAGAGCAGCCGAGTCACACAAACAGGATTTTGCATGTTGTCTCGCAGCGGCAGGCCGGCCCGGGATCACACGGCGCTTGCCGATCAGCCCCGAGGCGTAACGCGCTTACGGCAGATCCGCTGCGATTTACAGCGAGAAGAGACACCATCTTAACACGTGTGCGTTTGTTAACAAAGTTGGCATCTTTAAATGAGTCAACAATGTTGTAAGGCTTTAACGGAAATCTCCTAACACGCATTATGAGCTTTGCGGAGCTGATTAGCGCGCTCAAGACGATTTTTGCCTTTCCAATTTTTTTTTTTTTTTTTACATACCACGCATTTTTCCATGCAAGGTACAAACCTCCTGTCCTTGCAAAAAATATACATGCACTAGCACTAATTTTTTTAAGCAGAGGTATCGCCCGAGCCGTTTCTGCTGAAGTGAGATTTGGCTGCGGAGAGCGCACCGGTTCCAGAAACTCAAACCTCATAGCATTCCGGGCTGGGCTTATGCTAAGCTTGTTAGTATGTGTGATGCTGGGTCTGATAGGGAGCTCCCTTCGCATTACCATACCGCCACTGAATTAACTATCATCTTCTTCTGCAAAGGCAGGAAAAAAAATGGCCGGCAAATTCTGCGGCGTGCAGGATATGATGATGATGATGACATGCTTTAAGAAATGTTTATAATCTACTTAGCGGGGGACCGGGGTTCAAATATGTTTCTATATTGGGCTTAATAACGCTGCTAAAGATTTTCTGTTCCACCTTCAGGAGGGGCAAAAGAAACATGCACACAGCAGTTGGAAAAGAAAAGATCTTACAGCACTTGGCAGAACAACAGACATGCTGCGCAAATGCAAACTTAAACACAAAATTCTCTCTTTCAAATCAAATGTGTGCGTAGCACTGGGCTGTCTTGACACCGCCTCATTTTTCAGTCCAGTAAAGGGAATGTTTGAAGACTTTTAACGATAGAATTTTTTGGGTGTGTAAAAAAATGACACTTGGTTGAAACAACGACAATAAAGTAAGTGAACAAGATTGTATTTCTTAAATATATAAATAATGAGAGACTGACGGGATTATATGTCATCATGCGACTCCGCTTTGTGTATCGTTATATAGTTAGAAGATACCTTGAAATTGTCCAGATTATAGTGCTTGTTTGGATTTGATAAATGGTAATTTGGTGTCAGTGAGGACAGCAAGGGTTGAATGGGACTTGTCTATCAGTCTTTTTGCCATCCCCCAACCTTTATTGCTTGAGCTCAGACTCCCCGCTCTCTCTTTCTGTGTTGACACATATACATATCACACAGCAGGATTAGCATGACACTCACTGTAACAAAAAAAAAAAAATGAAGCAGCCTATTCCATAGTGGAGGTGCCCAGCCAGAAAATAGCATACTTAGACAACAATGGCGTGCTAAGTACCTTAGCAGGGATCAGAGCTGGCAGAGTGAAAAACATTGGAAAACAATGGCCGCCCGCCCGGCTGCCTGCCTGCTTGCTTGGCTGGCTGTCAGCGACGGCAGCTGCCATGAGCCGGCGTGCTGAGGGAGACGCGCACACCATCTCGCGTTTAACGTAAACACTGGCGAGAAACACTGGTCTCGTCCACCTAATCCCACCTAGGGACATACAGGAGCTCTCGTCATGCTCCTTTGAAAAGTCGGACGTGTGATGTACCATAACCGGACACGTGCAAAAACAAGTGGTGAGCGTCGCTCTGGTTGAGTTGAGCCGAGAATGCGTTTCTCAGCTCAACTTGACGAATGTGTTAATATCGCAGCTTTTGTCTGTTGCGTTCTCGGAGCATAACGGAATTTTTCAGAATGACACAAGGATGTGAGACGTGAACAAGTCGTTTGGGCACTTTCAATCGTGATCTGAGAAATGAACCTAAGCCACTTCGAAACTAAAAATCTCTTCACAGACTTTCAACATGGACAGTTTGGCAGCACTGCAAGCATTTTACATTCCAATATTTGGATACAATCTTGATAATTCAAACTGTATTCCGGTTGTATTATGTGCACTTTAATGATTGCAAATATTTAATAGCAGTGAAAGGAGGATGAGGCCCCGGTTAGTGGAAGGAGGGGCATCACCAATGATATCGGAGCAAATGTGCCAGCATCTTTTGGAAATCTGGCACAAATCCTCACGTCGCCCCTGTTCCTTTAATGCAAACCAAATGAGCCTGCACGGTAATAAGAAGCTTCTCAGAATTAGTTTTCATTTGCGGAAAATTGCAAAGCAAAAAAAAAAAAAAAACCCCTACTACTTTTATCTATGAATTTCACTCCTGCATAAGCAAACCGAAAAAAAGGGCAGACCCTCCTCCGACATTATTTGGATGACGTTCCATCAGTAGCAGCGGCAAGAAATAACATTGTGCAAATTCTATGCATGTTAATGATAAATAGAAATCCACCTGCTCACAGATAAAATGAGTTTAATTTTACCACCCACCCCCTCTCGCGCGCCGGTGTGCCTGCTTGGCCTTTTAGAAATTACTTATGCACAGCTATTATTAAAATAGGGCCCCAGCAAATGAGAAAGAAGCGCTATCTCTGTGGGGAGAGCGGCCGGCTTTAAGAGTGCTGCTGCCTCTGCAGCAAAGGCGACGACGGCTCGCCTTCACATAGTCAGCGTTTCTTTCTCATACGCGCCTGCGTGCGCGTGCACACACACATGCGGCCAAGTCTCGCTCCCTCTCAGCTTTTGTGGCGGCTATGACCCTGTGTTTACTAAATTAACCCAAATCCTTTTTGGAGAGTTTAACAGAGTAATGGAATTTGCAAGCGTTTTTGAGAGCATCACTAAGAGCGTCTATTTACTTGCTAATACGAGCGGAGCAGTCGGACAATGCACGTGTGCGCGCCACAGGACATTCTGTTCACTGTGATTTGTGAGAGGGAGAGCGAGGGAGAACGAGGGAGAGGGAGAGAGAGGGAGCGAGAGCGTGAGAGAGAACACTTGTTTTGTGTCGAATTTGCTTGTGGCAAAGAGAAACATCTTTTGAGGATGCAATGTGCATTCCTGCGTGTAAATAAATGACGGCCAGGCGGGAAGGGAGGGGGAGGTCAAAAGTCGTGACCATGGTGAATCTAAAAATGTCCCAAAGCAGGAATAAATGACGAATATACTAAGTTGATCTTGAACTTTCCAGATGGACAAAGCAGCTCATTTGACACAAAGTTAAAGAGCCAATTTGGTTGAGCTGTTCATCGTAAATTCTCAAGTCAACTTTTAGCTGAATTTGTCCGTGTGCTGAAGAAGCGAGCGGCTTTTCAGCAAATGTGGCAGCTTGAAGACAAGCGCAAGTGACAGCAATGAGTGGCAGCAGAGGACAGAAGACCTTCAAATTCCTCATTATGCTCCAAGACACAGCCAGCACATGTGTGCGACCCTCTTCCATTACGCACTTCACACTCACAGAATTCAATTCAATGTAGTACCATTGATTGTGGCAAATGAAAAATGTCATTTTGCCCACCTCTCACTATAGAACGCCGAGCAAACGCTAATTTAAAATGTCTCATCTCCCTGTGCATGTTCAACGGTCCGATTGCCTCGACTCGGAAGAAAGAAGCCTACGAGGAGGAATCCCTCTTTATGAAAAGGCGTCCGGGTGGGACCCCAGGAGGATGATTCATGAATTAGGCTCAAATCTGCTGCTTCGTCAGAGTCGCTCAAGCAGGACAGCTGCGGCCGTTGCCGCTGACCTCTCAAACTAGCGGCCAGAGAGACCCTCACCTTCAAGGACAATTATTCTTTTGGCTCCATCATCCAGCAGTCACAATAGCCCGCCTCCCTCTGGCCTTCCTTCCTTTCTTCCTCCTCCAATTTTGACACCTCCAAATTATTGCTGCAGTGCAAGGTCAGCATTTGCACCTGGGTGGAAATTCAAGTGTACAGTAAATGAGTTATATATACGTGTATATACATATACACACACATATATATATATATACGTGTATATACATATATATATATGTGTATATATATATATGTGTATATATATGTGTATACATATATATATACACATATATATATATATAACTGCAAGCAATTGGAGCTCTCGCAGTGTTGCACTGCCCTCCAGTGGACAACAGCAGAGATGCACACCAGTATGTCAGCATGAATGGCCATTTGGTGCACCTTGAACTTCTAAGAGTCTCACTTCCATGCTTGTTCAGGATCAACATTGCGATTGAAAAGGATTCTGTCACACATGTTGAGTCAGAAAGGAGAATGCGCCTTCAAAATTCAAGTGGAATTTTGGAGCTCACGCAAGTCACTCGAAACACACTCAAAGGAGTTTTGCCGTGACTCAGGTTTTCACCACTGTTGCACCATCGTTGGGTGATGGCAGTATAAAATTGTCATGTTCACACCTTTCGTTGGATCCTCACCAAAATTGAATGGGTTCACATGAACTAGCCTTTCACAATATTTCATGAATAAGACGCTTTTCTTTTTTTTTTATCTCGCTAACAAAAAACTCACATGCAGTTCTGGAAAACAGCCAGCATAGATTAAGCCAAGGGATTCAAACATATGCTGTTTTTGTCTTGTTATTGCAGGCACAAAAACAATGTCCGCCTTCTAATGAAAAACAAAGCTTCAAATTTACTTTATGAAACAGTTGTTTTATTTTGGGACTCCTCTAGATAGCAATGTTAATTGAAATCAAGGGCTTTCGGCGTCAGTGCAATGTTTCAATCAGAGAGCGCCATCTAGAGAAGTAAAAAAAAACTACAAGTGGTTAATGAAGCACATATGGCGCGCACCATTGACTGGTGCTCTCCATATGCTGACTGACCGACATTTCAATAGGAAAACTCGCCTGGCACACATTTGAACATGTTTTTGATTTTATCAGCAAACAAGGACATCATGTCTCGCTCCTCATGTTAGACTTTACTCACATGGTTACACTCCATTTGTTGGTGATGGGGGCAACCAAAATGGCCCAACATTGGTTACCTTGTCATCACAATGCACAATGTGAGCCCAGCAATTTTATTTTTTTTCTAAAGCATCCCAGCTGACTAGACGGGGAAGAAACACTATGAACTGGTTGCCACTCAGCACATGTGGACAAACAACTTTTCACTTTCTTTCCAGAATCACAAAACTTGCCCAACTCGAAGGCACCGTTGGTGCTAAAAGGTTCCGTGTACGTTTTGTTCATTCACGTTTGCCGTCTTTGGCAGGCGCCATCTTTCCTTGACCTGTCAATTGTTGCATTTTTTTTCCCACATCAAAGCTTGGTTTGATATTTTTCACAAATCTGATCTTTCCAAATTACATCTAAAGTGTTGCTCTCTATGACGATGCAACGTTCAATGGCTCAACTTCTTTTTTTCTGATGCTACTCTCTTCCACCAAGTGTTGAAAGAGACTGCAGGGAACCAATTATCGAATGTATGCGTAAAAAAAAAAAAAAAAGGTTTCGTTCCATGTGAGTTGTGCAGTGCACTGGTACTTTGCCATTTTCACATGGAGCTTGCGCCCTTTTTGGGTTCGATGCCTTTCTCTTTCTGAAACTTGGCGATCTGGTTAAAGATTTGCAAGAGGTTTGCCGGAAGGTCTTTTTTGGACTTCCCTTCGGGCAGAGAGATCTCTTCCTCCTGCTCGCTTTGGACTTCAGCTGCACTGGACCGGCTCCAACTGGCTTCAACTTTTGCCTTAGTGTCGCCATTCTCCGCCTGCATTTCGTCGTCATCGCCTCGGAAGGAATTGCGCCTGGAAAGATCTTTGCTTTGAAAGGATTTTCTGGAAAAGGCCGACTCGGACGACGAGCAGGAAACTCTGCGCTTCCTCTCGTCCAAGCTGTTTCTTTCGGGCCAACCGGTCGTTCTTTGTTGCTCGTTGCCTCGGCTCTTATTTTTCCCGTCTTCTCGGTCTGAACTGACGCTCCTGTTTTCCTTTCTTTGGCTCCCCCCGCGCGACGCCCACGAGCATTTGTCCTCCTCGGAGGACGATGACAAAGAATAGAGACAGATTCTCAGACCATCACCTTCTTTGGCCTTCCTGCTGGGCTCTCCCCCCGCGCCAACCTCCCCCTCTTCGAAAGCCTCCCAGGGCTTCTGGTGGAGAAAGGTGGCGGCGGTATCGGGAGGTGGCGAGTAGCACTCCGACTCCTCGTCCTCTTTCTCCTTGCGCTTTTTGGCACGCTTACCCTCTTCGCTCTTCCTCCTGCCGCCGCGATGGCGCTTGCTTTCTCGTGCCGACTTGCGCTTTTTCTTTTTCTTTCTTTTGGCTCTCCGGCGTGAGGACGATGACGACGAGGTGGAGGATTTGCCAGAGGTAGAGGATGACGAAGATGAGCTGGATCTCTTTCGTTTTCGTTTCATCCTAGCAAAAAGAAAGACGCTGAGGACTTTTGATGGGGTCCAATACTTACTGTCCAGACTTGTCCAGGTGCGGTGCAACATCCATTTCAAAGGCAAAGAAAGAACTCACCTCTTCTCGTCTTTCATGATCTTACGCAATTTCTCAGCGCTGCTTTGACTGCTTTTGGCTTTTTCCTCCACTTCCTTCGCCAACGCTTCTTCCCGCAGGCGAATTGAATTCTTCATGGCCGCGAGGCGAGACAATTTGAGGCGCAACAACGGCCATTCGTAGAGAAAGTAAAAGCGCCGTGACCCATCACATGAAACCCATCGATGGAATTGAGTTGTTTCATGTCAAACACAGCCCAACGCAGAGAACGTGCACATGGTTTGCAGAGGACGCGGTTACGATAATGTGTTTACCATAGAAAAGTGGCGTCGTCCAAGAAACGGACAGCGGCACACACGTTTGAGGAGTTACAGGCAGAGACAAAAGGTCACAATGTTACCGTTTGACGATCAGAATGGGAAGCGGAGGCGGCGTCATTGTGTTCCACGGTTCATTCCCCCCCGCCGCGCGGGACAAAGGCCGTGTCGGTCGGAAGGTCAAGTCCCAGGGTCACCAACAGATGCGCGCACACACACGCACAAACACACACACACAAATCTCATCAGCATTACAAACCGCATGGGCAAAATCACAGAAAAAAACATTTGCCAAGAATGGGCTCGAAAAATAGCTTGGCCAGATGAAATATGCCACTTTGCAAAAAATAAAACAATGTGGTAATATCAGCTATAAAGCTCCGTTGGAGTGAGCAAGCGAGTGAGCCGGCGCATTGAGGCCCGGCCACCCACCTGTATGGTCTGCATGATTTTTTTCAGGGCCTCCTGGGCTTCGGTGTTGGCGTCATCTAGGGAAAGCGCTCTTCGGTACACTCCTTCCGCTGTCACCAGCTTCTCTTGCTCCTCAAGTCTACGCGGGAGAAACACTTGACGTGATGTGACCGACAACCCTTGAGGCACTCCGGGTGATGATGTTAATTCCAACTTACTGTTTTCCTCTCTCAACCAGTGTTTGGCAGAGGTACTTCTTGGCATTGCGGTGATCCGCACAGGTGTCCAGGGCCAATTCAAAATCTGATATGGCCTTCATGATGACGCCTTTATTGGCATACCTGAGAACGGAACCCCATTCAAATACATCAGCAATCTTGTTTTTGCCTCAAATAAATTCAGAATAACTCACAGAGCTCCGCGTGCGACCAGGGCTTCCACATTATTGGTGTCAATGTCCAAAGCTTTGTTGTACTCGTTCATGGCTTCCACATGGCGACCCTGCTTGAAGTGGTCCACGCCCACCTTAACACTGTGAGGCGAAGAAGGTGGGGAGGGACACGGAGGTTATTATGCGTCGTTGGCGTCCCGCAGGAGACGCTGCTGTGTCTTGTACCATTTCAAGGCCCAGGATGCAGATTGCTGCTTCCGGATGACAGCGGCAAAATCGTCCTTTTCAAACAGTTTGCTGTCGAGGCGAGAAACGTGACAACATCGTTACAGTGCGTGAGGAATGCTCGTCAGACACATTTACCTCTGAAGGCCTCTCATCATCGACGGAGGATGGACGTCACTGACGCCAATTTTCTCCAGCAAGTACTCCACCACACAGGGGTTGTGGTAGCCATGGCAACACCTCAGTATGCGCTCGTACGTCTTGTTGGTGTCACTGGCCGCGCAAACGCTACGCCTGCGACGAGGGTGCCGTGATTGTAATTTGACGTCATGTTTTTTGTTGACGTTGATTTGCATTTCGTTTGGATGTTATTGCTACTCGGTGCTCTTACTCGTACTGGACGGGAAGCTCCTCCCTGGTCATGACTCCGAGTTGGATGCAGTCTGATCTGGTAGAAATGGACGCTTGCATAAGGGAAACCGTTATTTTTTCCTGGTAGCGGTCAATGTCTTTCACACCAGCTAAAAAAAGAAGGAAAAAAAACAAAGATTTTGATGATTTTGTCTACATAGCTGGCAAACAGTAGGAAAAGCCAACTTGAAAAGCTGGGGTACAAACATGTGAGCATTTGCTTGGTTGCTAAATGCAACACGTACCAACAAAATGAAAAGAATCACCTCGGATTAAGTCGCCAATCTGGTAGTAGGACAAAGGATCGTCATGGCTACCGGTTGAAGGGATTTCTTTAATGTGACAAAGAGCCTAGGGTTCAAAACAAGAAATGCAGCGGTGAGGAGCGCTTTGTTACACGCCACCTTGCCACCGATTGCTTATAATGCCTGACTGCTATCTTACGGACAACTCCAGGTCTTCGATGTCTCTGTTCAGTCCTCCTGCCGTGCAAATGAGCGTGAGAAAGAAGCCGTATTCGCGAACATTGTTGATTCTCCCCATCACAATGTCTCCGGGTTCTAAATCCCGGTAAAGCATAGCCCTTCTCTCCTCAAAAGGCACCTCCATGAATAACTCCAGCGGTGGCATGAGAGCATAAGCCTCTGAAAAAGACAAGACAATTCTGAGGTACTCGCCACAAGAAGTCACACTCCACACTTAACTACGCACATTAATTCCGATGAGTTTTTATATCCGAGCTAATAATGACATCAGACTGCCACTCAGGATAAGAGCTGCAGATATTGAATTGTTTTTGTTTAAACAGTGAAATTGTTTTAAAATGAAGTGCAAAGTGTGGACAACCTGCCGCCTCTTCCTGTCCTCCTCCTCCTCCTCCTTCTTCTTCTTCTTCTTCTTTCGGAGTTGCAGTCTTCCATGACGGACTGAAAAGAATGTCAGCCTTGCGAGCAATGAACTGCTCCACAAGGGGGCTGCTCTGCTCTTCGCCATTTCTGTCAAGGGCCACAAAGACATCTTGACAGGATATCATTTGAACCGGGGAGCTACATTTCGTCACGCGATATTTTGTCACGCCTTGCCGAACAGAAAGGTGCTTTGCTAGAGGAAATTATAAATCTTCTGTGGAGGGGTATCAATCATTAAGATTGTCATCATTATTCCATGGAGAATACATGTGTGTGAATGAAAGGGTGGACAGTCACACGGTGCGTTTACAAGGAGAAGATGCAGGCCTACAAGTACTTGGGGTCCACTATCCAGGGGAAAAGGGGTGGGGGTGAAGAAGTGTCAGGCTGATTCCATGATTGAAGTAAAGTATTAAGGGAAGCCACACAAGAGATGAGATGTTAAGGGCTAGAGATGATAGCAATGATAAGAGGAGAAAGTGGCACAGGTGCTTAGATTCCCTTGGGGCAGCAAAGACTGGAAGCTTTGGAGATGAAGGCGGTTCAGACGTGCAAAAATCGGTAGGAGGAGGCTGGAAATGCTGTTTACCTCTCATACGGAGCCTTGCACAGGTCAGCCACCACCGCTTGAAAGTCGGGGTTCTCGGTTTGTTCGCATTTCAAGGTGTTGAACAATGATTCGCCGTGATACGTCAGACACTGCCTCAACAAGTCTCTGTCCATTATGCCCAAAGGCAGCGATGCCTTACATTATTTTACTCGGGAAAATAAATCGACAGAGACACAATAAATGCCCAATAGATAGGAAGGGAATTTCATAAAGCGAGCGATCCGTCTGATTTGGAATGAGCAATGCTGTATATTTAACGAACACGATTACTAGCGGTGCAAACGCAAACTTCCAAGCAATGGAAACAGAACGATGGGTTGCGCCTGTTTGCTACATTTGTAAAAACAAAACGAAAAACTAGAAGTCAGATAAGAAACATTTTCGTCAAGACTATAGTTTCAGCGAATAGAAAAAAAAGGCATTTTTTTCCCACCACAAAGCTACCATGAGTGCTCTCTACTCAAATGTCTACGGAACTACAAGCTGCCATACCACTGAGCATGCGCACACTGTGTTACACTACAAATCGTCGTGTCAAACAGATCACCACTAGGAACCATAATAATAATATTTAATAATAACCAAAGTTACAAATAATAATACAAGTAAATAATAATAATAATAACAATAATAATAATAATAATAATAATAATAATAATAATAATAATAAACACAATAAATAACATAAAAGACAAAAGTATATCGGTAAACCCACAAACTTGTATAATCAGCTTATTTAAAAAAACACATTTGAGTAGTAGAATTAGGGAAGTCTCAGACCCTTAAATATTAATTAACTTTTAAAGTAAAAAATAAAATCGATGAGGAGGTTTGTTGAAACAATACCTATGTGCTCAAAACCAGTTTGACAACCTTAATGGGAATTTGTTCTTTGTTGATTAAGTTCAGTGTATTGTCTGCTTATTACTAGCCACCTGACACCAACTGGGCAATAAGGGTCAATTGCCAGGTCACACAATTCCATACAATGGTTTTTTTTTCAAATTAGGGATTTGAGTTTCAAAGATCTACAACTTCCCTCTGAACACCCCTTGCTCCCAAGCTGAGGGTGGAGCATGAACAAGGAAAGAGCAAAAAGCAAAATCGTTGCAAAAAAATGAGCACTTATGCTGGCTGGAGAGACCTAACCTGGTTGTCACCATGAAGATGAAAAGAAAAATCCTCTTTTGGATCTGTTTGCATGGATATTTGGATGCATATTTTCAAGGTAAGTTTTGCCTCAAGTATTTTGTAGTTTGCTTTGCAAAAAAGTGAAAGATGCCTGATTTTTATGACAAAATCACTTCAGACGGACGGACGGACAGATAGATAGAACATCAGACACGAACAAATCGATAACAAAAGAGAGGTAGACAAAAGATCTGATTAACTTAAATAGATAGGTTAATAATAAATATTATTAATTAAATAAATCCAATAAATAAACAAACAAACAGATCAATGTGATGGGCACAAACATGTTTCCACAAAGAACTTGTCCTTGAACATGGAGTCTACTTTCAACACTGAATCATAGCCTAGTCTTTATTACGTGTCAACTTCTCAATCTAATTTTTGTTTTTGTGATTTAAGAGGCCTGTCTGGTCAGGGTTTATGATGGTTATATTTTGACAAACTTTTTTTCTCTTAGACTTAACAGCCAATCGACTAAACATGTTTTGCTGTATAGATATAACTCATGTAGACATTGGTCTGACTCAGTTTCAAACTACCGCAGTTATAGATTCAGCTCAGCCAACCATGACTGCAGGAACCAGCACTGCGGCAGCATTGGAAGACGATAACTCAACCACGCCTGGGATTCTAACCAACACTAGCAGTGAGCTCAATATTACAGTTGTTTCCCACCAATGTGGAACAACAACCATGGTAAATGATTTGAAAACCGAATCTATTATTTCCACAGACACGACAAAAACTACTTTGAATAGAACAACGCCTGCAACAACTCAAGACCCATTAAAAACAACCACAGTTACAATCAGTAGAACGACACTTGCAACAACACAGATGTCCCAAAACACAACCATATCTACAAGTCCTGCAACAACCCTAACATCCACGACTTCTGCACCCCAAAAGACACCCACATCCACAGCTATCTCAGAATGTTCAACGACAGCAAACAGACTCACGACTACAGCAGCTCCAGACATAGCGATGATCGCATCAGCAACCAAAAACATTTCGATGACAACCACTATCACAACTACCACTGTTGGTATAGCTACAACTACCACATCAATCACAACCATAACTAGCTCAACACAAAATACCAATACAAGCATTTTGTTAACACCTAAGTCGATGACCAGCATCCCCGTGACTACCGCAACCCAAACCTCATTAAACACAACCACACCCACAAATAGTACAACACCAGGTACCAGAAGCAAAACCATGACAACAACCCCAAACACAATCAAATCTACAAATCCTGCATCTACAATGTCCAGAACTGGAAACACAAGTACAAACATAGCAAGAGTTACTCGCGTGCCAAAAAGCACAGGTTCTTCAACCACAACAAACAAATCCGTGACTGAAGTCACTCAGGACACTAGCATGTCCTCATCTGCAAGAGCTAATACATCTTTGATTGACATCACCACAGCCCCACAAAACTCAACTATATCCTCAACTAGCCCAATGCCGAGTGCAATACCAACAACTCACACAATGACTAGCGCAAAGCCAATCCTCAATACAATCTTAGCCCAAACAGCTGAAAGCGCATCTGTGACTACAGCAACCCAAAACCCAACAGCGGCTTCCAAAAGCCAGAGCTCAGCTGCAAGCGTATCCCAAACATCCGAAACAATGACAAGTGCGCCTGTGACTACTGCTGCCCCAAGCCCATTGAACACAACCATTTCGACAACTAGTACAATGCCAAGCACCTCAACGGAGACTATGACAATCACAACAATGACGACCCGAACCCATAACATAAATTCCGTACCTATGACCATTGCAAGCCAACAGCCATCAAACACAACAATGTCTGCAATGAGCGCAACAAAAACACTTGCAACAAGAAGCACAACAACTTCAAACACAAGTGTGTCCACAAGCGCTGCAACGCCACTTAGCATGTCAACAGAGACTTCTGACACAACCATGTCCACATCTGGAACAAGTAACACATCGGAAATCAACATCACGCCACAAGACAACATTAAATCTACACCTAACCCGATTACAATCTCAACAGCGTCAACTGTCACAACACCCCAAAACGTAAATACAACCATGTCCCTGGCGCCTGAAACAGTGACAAGCATACCTGCGATTTCCAAAACTCATACAATGCCCAGCAGCACACCTGCAACAGCACAGACCAACGTGATAATCACAACCTTCAACCATACCAGATCCACAAGTCCTGATGGAGCATCCCAAAGTCCAGCAACATCTACAGCAACGACAGTGCCGAGCGCCACACAATCCTCAACCGTGGAAAACCGACGCCTGACTACAACCACTCCAGACACGAGCCTGTCCACACTTGGAAGAAGCACAAGCGTGGCCACGGTAACTCAAAATGCAACCAAATCCTCAACCAGAGCAATCCCGAGCACTGCAATGGTAACGGCAAGCACAGGTATGGCCGCCACAGCCCAAAACGTAAATACAACCATGTCCCAGACGCCTGAAACAGTGACGAGAATACCTGCGATTTCCAGAACTCATACAATGCCAAGGAGTACACCTGCAACAACACAGACCAACGTGATCATCACAACCTTCAACCAAACCAGATCTACAAGTCCTGATAGCGCATCCCAAAGTCCAGCAACATCTACAGCAACGACAGTGCCGAACACCATACAATCCTCAACCGTGGAAAACAGACCCCTGATTACGGCCACTCCAGACGCTAGCCTGTCCACGCTTGGAAAAAGCACAAGCGTGACCGTGGCAACTCAAACCGCAACCAAATCCGCAACCAGCCCAATCCCGAACACTGCAATGGCCGCCACAGCCCGAAACGTAAATACAATCATGTCCCTGACGCCTAAAACAGTGACAAGCATACCTGCGATTGCCAAAACTCATACAATGCCCAGCAGCACACCTGCAACAACACAGACCAATGTGATGATCACAACCTTCAACCATACCAGATCCACAAGTCCTGATGGAGCATCCCAAAGTCCAGCAACATCTACAGCAACAACAGTGCAGAGCGCCGCACAATCCTCAACCGTGGAAAACCGACGCCTGACTACAACCACTCCAGACACGAGCCTGTCCACACTTGGAAGAAGCACAAGCGTGGCCACGGTAACTCAAAATGCAACCAAATCCTCAACCAGAGCAATCCCGAGCACTGCAATGGTAACGGCAAGCACAGGTATGGCCGCCACAGCCCAAAACGTAAATACAACCATGTCCCAGACGCCTGAAACAGTGACGAGAATACCTGCGATTTCCAGAACTCATACAATGCCAAGGAGTACACCTGCAACAACACAGACCAACGTGATCATCACAACCTTCAACCAAACCAGATCTACAAGTCCTGATAGCGCATCCCAAAGTCCAGCAACATCTACAGCAACGACAGTGCCGAACACCATACAATCCTCAACCGTGGAAAACAGACCCCTGATTACGGCCACTCCAGACGCTAGCCTGTCCACGCTTGGAAAAAGCACAAGCGTGACCGTGGCAACTCAAACCGCAACCAAATCCGCAACCAGCCCAATCCCGAACACTGCAATGGCCGCCACAGCCCAAAACGTAAATACAATCATGTCCCTGACGCCTAAAACAGTGACAAGCATACCTGCAATTGCCAAAACTCATACAATGCCCAGCAGCACACCTGCAACAACACAGACCAATGTGATGATCACAACCTTCAACCATACCAGATCCACAAGTCCTGATGGAGCATCCCAAAGTCCAGCAACATCTACAGCAACAACAGTGCAGAGCGCCGCACAATCCTCAACCGTGGAAAACCGACGCCTGACTACAACCACTCCAGACACGAGCCTGTCCACACTTGGAAGAAGCACAAGCGTGGCCACGGTAACTCAAAATGCAACCAAATCCTCAACCAGAGCAATCCCGAGCACTGCAATGGTAACGGCAAGCACAGGTATGGCCGCCACAGCCCAAAACGTAAATACAACCATGTCCCAGACGCCTGAAACAGTGACGAGAATACCTGCGATTTCCAGAACTCATACAATGCCAAGGAGTACACCTGCAACAACACAGACCAACGTGATCATCACAACCTTCAACCAAACCAGATCTACAAGTCCTGATAGCGCATCCCAAAGTCCAGCAACATCTACAGCAACGACAGTGCCGAACACCATACAATCCTCAACCGTGGAAAACAGACCCCTGATTACGGCCACTCCAGACGCTAGCCTGTCCACGCTTGGAAAAAGCACAAGCGTGACCGTGGCAACTCAAACCGCAACCAAATCCGCAACCAGCCCAATCCCGAACACTGCAATGGCCGCCACAGCCCAAAACGTAAATACAATCATGTCCCTGACGCCTAAAACAGTGACAAGCATACCTGCAATTGCCAAAACTCATACAATGCCCAGCAGCACACCTGCAACAACACAGACCAATGTGATGATCACAACCTTCAACCATACCAGATCCACAAGTCCTGATGGAGCATCCCAAAGTCCAGCAACATCTACAGCAACAACAGTGCAGAGCGCCGCACAATCCTCAACCGTGGAAAACAGACCCCTGACTACACCTACTCCAGACACGAGCCTGTCCAGACTTGGAAGAAGCACAAGCGTGACCACGGCAAATCAATACGCAACCAAATCCTCAACCAGTGCAATCCTGAGCATTGCAATGGCAACGGGAAGCACAGCAATGGCGGCTGCAGCCCAAAATGTAAATACAACCATGTCCCCGACGCCTGAAACAGTGACAAGCATACCTGCGATTTCCAGAACTCATACAATGCCCAGCAGCACACCTGCAACAACACAGACCAACGTGATCATCACAACCTTCAAACAGACCAGATCCACAAGTTCTGATAGAGCATCCCAAAGTCCAGCAACATCTACAGCAACGACAGTGCCGAACACCGTACAATCCTCAACTGCGGAAAACAGACCCCTGATTATGGCCACTCCAGACACGACCCTGTCCACACTTGGAAAAAGCACAAGCGTGACCACGCCAACTCAAAACGCAACCAAATCCTCGACCAGCCCAATCCCAAACACTGCAATGGCCGCCACAGCCCAAAACGTAAATACAATCATGTCCCTGACGCCTGAAACAGTGACAAGCATACCTGCGATTGCCAAAACTCATACAATGCTCAGCAGCACACCTGCAACAACACAGACCAATGTGATCATTACAACCTTCAACCATACCAGATCCACAAGTCCTGATGGAGCATCCCAAAGTCCAGCAACATCTACAGCAACGACAGTAACGAGTAGCGCACAATCCTCAACCGTGGAAAACAGACCCCTGACTACACCTACTCCAGACACGAGCCTGTCCACACTTGGAAGAAGCACAAGCGTGGCCACGGTAACTCAAAATGCAACCAAATCCTCAACCAGAGCAATCCCGAGCACTGCAATGGTCACGGCAAGCACAGCACTGGCCGCCACAGCCAAAAACGTAAATAAAACCATGTCCCTGACGCCTGAAACAGTGACGAGAATACCTGCGATTTCCAGAACTCATACAATGCCAAGGAGCACACCTGCAACAACACAGACCAACGTGATCATCACAACCTTCAACCAAACCAGATCCACAAGTCCTGATGGAGCATCCCAAGGTCCAGCAACATCTACAGCAACAATAGTGCCGACCACCACACAATCCTCAACCGCAGAAAACAGACCCCTGACTACAGCCACTCCAGACACGAGCCTGTCCACACTTGGAAAAAGCCCAAGCGTGGCCACGGTAACTGAAAATGCAACCAAATCCTCAACCAGCGCAGTCCCGAGCAACGCAATGGCAAGGGCAAGCACAAGCACAGCAATGGCTGCCACAGCCCAAAACGTAAATATAACCATGTCCCAGACGCCTGAAACAGTAAAAAGCGTACCTGCGATTGCCAGAACTCATACAGTGCCCAGCAGCACACCTGCAACAGCACAGACCAACGTGATCATCACAACCTTCAACCAAACCAGATCTACAAGTCCTGATAGAGCATCCCAAAGTCCAGCAACATCTACAGCAACGAGGGTGCCAAGCACCGTACAATCCTCAACTGTGGAAAACAGACCCTTGACTACAGCCACTCCAGACGCTAGCCTGTCCACACTTGGAAAAAGCACAAGCGTGACCACGGCAACTGAAAACAACACCAAATCCGCAACCAGCCCAATCCTGAACACTGCAATGGCCGCCACAGCCCAAAACGTAAATACAATCATGTCTCTGATGCCTAAAACAGTGACAAGCATACCTGCAATTGCCAGAACTCATACAATGCCCAGCAGCACACCTGCAACAACACAGACCAATGTGATGATCACAACCTTCAACCATACCAGATCCACAAGTCCTGATACCGCATCCCAAAGTCCAGCAACATCTACAGCAACGACAGTGCCGAGCGCCACAAAATTCTCAACCGTGGAAAACCGACCCCTGACTACAACCACTCAAAACACGAGCCTGTCCACACTTGGAAAAAGCACAAATGTGACCACAGCAACTCAAAGCGCAACCAAATCCACAACCAGTGCAGTCCCGAGCAATGCAATGGCAAGGGCAAGCACAGCAATGGCCGCCACAGCCCAAAACGTAAACACAACCATGTCCCAGATGCCTGAAACAGTGAAAAGCGTACCTGCGATTGCCAGAACTCATACAATGCCCAGCAGCACACCTGCAACAGCACAGACCAACGTGATCATCACAACCTTCAACCAAACCAGATCTACAAGTCCTGATAGCGCATCCCAAAGTCCAACAACATCTACAGCAACTACGGTGCCAAGCACCGTGCAATCCTCAACCGTGGAAAACAGACCCTTGACTACACCTACTCCAGACACGAGCCTGTCCACTTTTGGAAGAAGCACAAGCGTGACCACGGCAAATCAAAACGCAACCAAATCCTCAACCAGTGCAATCCCGAGCACTGCAATGACAACGACAAGCACAGCAATGGCCGCTACAGCCCAAAATGTAAATACAACCATGTCCCTGACACCTGAAACAGTGACAAGCATACCTGCGATTTCCAGAACTCATACAATGCCCAGCAGCACACCAGCAACAACACAGACAAACGTGATCATCACAACCTTCAACCAAACCAGATCCACAAGTCCTGATACCGCATCCCAAAGTCCAGCAACATTTACAGCAACCGCACAATCCTCAACTGCAGAAAAGAGACCCCTGACTACAGCCACTCCAGACACGAGTCTGTCCACACTTGGAAGAAGCACAAGCGTGGCCACGGTAACTCAAAATGCAACCAAATCCTCAACCAGAGCAATCCCGAGCACTGTAATGGTAACGGCAAGCACAGCACTCGCCGCCACAGCCAAAAACGTAAATACAACCATGTCCCTGACGCCTGAAACAGTGACGAGAATACCTCCGATTTCCAGAACTCATACAATGTCAAGGAGCACACCTGCAACAACACAGACCAACGTGATCATCACAACCTTCAACCAAACCAGATCTACAAGTCCTGATGGAGCATCTCAAGGTCCAGCAACATCTACCACAACAATGACGCCGACCACCACACAATCCTCAACCGCAGAAAACAGACCCCTGACTACAGCCACTCCAGACACAAGCCTGTCCACACTTGGAAAAAGCACAAGCGTGGCCACGGTAACTCAAAATGCAACCAAATCCTCAACAAGCACAATCCCGAGCACTGCAATGGCAATGGCAAGCACAGGTATGGCCGCCACAGCCCAAAACGTAAATACAACCATGTCCCTGACGCCTGAAACTGTGACAAGAATACCTGCGATTTCCAGAACTCATACAATGCCTAGCAGCACACCTGCAACAACACAGACCAACATAATCATCACAACCTTCAACCAAACCAGATCCACAAGTCCTGATGGAGCATCCCAAAGTTCAGCAACATCTACAGCAACGACGGTGCCGAGCGCAGCACAATCCTCAACCCTGAAAAATGGACCCCTAACTACGGCCACTCCAGACATGAGCCTGTCCACTCTTGGAAGAAGCACAAGCGTGACCACGGCTACTCAAAACACAACCAAATCCACAACCAGCGCAATGCCGAGCGCTGCAATGACAACGGCAAGCACGGCAATGGTTGCCACACCCCAAAACACGTATACAACCATTTCCCAAACTTCTGAAACACTGCCAAGCACACCTGTGGTTACTGCGAGTCCAGACCCTCAAAACACAACCATGTCCAGAACCAACACAACAACCGCATTTACTAAAACCGTGACTCTGCAAGGTGAGCATTTCCTTTGACTCCCTCTAATGACATCATTTTGATATTTTTGTGTCTGTTTGCCTTTCTCAATTCCAGCCGGGCCTCGGTTTCTGGCCCATATGAAGATGAAGTTAAAAGTGGTTGATGGGATTAGCAATGATGACATCATTGAATTTATTGAAGCGGTAAGTGGAATTTCTGTGCCTCAGCAATACAGATAATACAGATATATAGCGTACTGGAATTTTCACTTTGTTCTTTTGATGCAGCTTTTCAGAGAGCAGCTTCTGAGGGGAGCATCTTACACCATCAACGTCACTCAATTTCAAAAAAGGGCCCATTAAAGTTTTGCTACTACTGCTGGATTGATCGTCAAGAATCCGTACAAGTTATGGCAAAACAAAGCATGATTATTTGCGCGGGTCTGTGTGAATTAAATTGTTAGGGTTGAGAATTTTTTTAGATTGTATGATTATGTTGGAATGTTGACTAGAATAATTAGCTTTGTTAAAACCTTCCACCTTACCTTGACTCGTCATTCCCTGCAGTTGTTAAAACTTTCCAAATGATGTGGAAACATTCTTGCTTAACCAGTTTGCAGAGGTAACCCCCAAAAGATGTTCACTCTCACTCCCACCCTGGTTTCTCTCAATAAATAGTCTCTTGCAAGAGGCAAAAGTTAGACTGCTTTCAAGCTCCTCTGTACCACACAGGGTGATGATGGCTTTCTCCACTTGCAAGCGTAAAATGGGCAAATTGTCTCATGTGTGGTTCTTGCATAAAAGTGAGGAAAACTATTAAAAATCTTCCTCCAAGACTGTGTGGCAAATTCACCAAATACTCTGATATGCCCGTGTGGTGCAATTACTGTATCAAAATACCAATCACAGATTGTATTGGTCAACTCAAAAGTTTAATTTTTAAGAACAATTAAAAACACTAAAAAACAAACATTGGTAATTCATACTAAAACTTAAAATTCTGGTGAATTTCATTTTTTATGTGATCAATCATGCTGATATACACACTTGTCTGCAAACACCTTTCACTTGCCTTCAGGTGGGCATCATTGCATGAAAAATTGATACAAAAAAATGCTTCTTTTTTTTTTCTGTTATCCATCTCCCAGCACTTGCAAAAGGTGGCACAGTTGTCTGAAGTGCAGCAAATAAGCATCATTCGTATGCTTGGCGAGATGCGGCCAGTAATTGGGCCACCAATTATGGCGTTTCAGGTCTGCAAGCCACATCCACGCAGCCGGGAGCAGTGGCAGCCTACAAGCAAGACAAAGTCAGTCAAACAAGGTCCATCTACAATTTGAAATATCTTTTCTTTCAATGTAAGGGTGTTTTATGAGTTTTTTTATATTCATATTTTTTTCTTCTTCTGAAAACTCATACATTTCAACCCCCACATTTGAATGGAAAAGAATCCAAAAGAAAAAGTTGACCTGCAGGTGGTCATGATGGCTAAGGATATAAAGCGCCCCCGGTCCTGAGATCCTGAGGACCTGCGCTCCAGTCCAGCCTTCCACAGGTGTGACCGGGGTAAAGAGAACCTGCTGCATGCACTGCAAAAACAAACACGTGGTTGCTCATTCGAAACCTAAAAGCGAATCCCCGTATGTTAGGGTTTACAGATTATCTTGATCGTATGATTATGTTGGAATGTAACCTGTAATAATTTACCTAGTTTGTCCTGTCTTAACAAATGTAGTAGAACAAAGTGCTAAGGTCTTTTAAACTGATTGACTAGCTGCAGAGGAAGCAATCAAAGTTGCCTTGTTTACACAACGTCGTAAAAGAACCCCTGCTATGCTTTGATCAGCAGGCCAGGGCCTTCAACCCCATCCTGTCCACTCTCACCCCCACTCTGTTTCTCTCAATAAAAATGCTCCTGCAAGAGGCCTAAGTCAGACCTCATTCGATCATCGCTGTACGCACAGCGACGAATGGATTATCCACCTGCAGGTGTCTAAAAGGACTTACTTGTCTCCCGTGTGGTTCTTGCAAAATAAGTTAGAGAGAGCGCCACCCTAACACCGTAGATGACACGCGTACCTTTAAATACGAGAAGGAAAAGCATTGTCCGGCCTCTTTCACAACTCTGCCTCGGAAAAGCGCTGCCAACCGACTCGCCATCTGTTTGGCTGACCACGCGCGATCAATGGTGATCCGGGCAGTCAGTCCCATGGCTGAAAGTGCAGCTTGCGCTTTGGCTTGTGGTGCTGTGTTCCTGTGGAGACACCAAATTAGTACACCTTATCCCTCTTTATTGTCTCGGCTGGCACAACATGAGATCTGCTACATTCAGTCGAAATTCTGAAAAAAAAATAACAGGGCTCGCACATGGCTTGAGGATTATTCATGGACATCGCCGTGAAATATTGGATAGATCTCATCACCTGCCGATTTCTCCTTCAATGTAGAAGCCTCTGGGCAAGCAGAAAACATCTTTGACCACCAGGCCGCTCTGATGAGGAGTCAGCGGCTTCCATTTCATTCGGCTCGCTTTGCAGCCAAATGTCTGCAAGAGGTGTTTGTTCAAGATCAATTTGGTTCCTCAACGCAAATAAAAATGAAATAAAATATCAGAGTTGCTACGTTCAAGTCACAAAAACAATGGACAACAATTTGCATTGATTGACTGATGACATCACGAGTGCTCTTTTGGATTTAGATTAGATTACCAGAAGTCCACATGTGCAATACTGTGTGCAAGTAATCACACAAACAAAACAAAAAAAAGGAAAGACAGTTGTTACCGGGGTGATGAGCCCCACAAGTTGAGCCTTGGACTTTGTGAGGTGAGGAAGCACCTAGGACAGCAAAGAAAAATTTAGCAAACCAGCACTGCCCTTCTACAGAGAGAAAATAACATGACCGAAGACTGCGAGCAATTAGGCCTTTCAAAGAGAAAGAGAAATTTGGATTAATGTGCTAAGGTTACACAATGAGCACATGGCGCTACCTCCATTTCTATCTCGATGTCCTCCATGAAGACAAGGGGAGGGGGGCAGCTTCCACAAATTGCACTTTCCTTGGCTGGGGTCACAGTGTTGGGTAGAGGTTTGGACTTCTGCACTCCATCTTGCTGGGCTTCAACCTCCAGTGTTGTCTCTTCCTCACAAATGAAGACCAGAGGATGCTCCAAGTTCTTCAGCATTAAAAAACAAAATTATATAAAAAAAAGAAATGACAGTAGCGACAACTAGTTGTGTTGATTTTTTAATGGGCTGCTTTTTGGTAGTAACGATATTTCCCACAATTGGACATTTCTTATTGAAAGCAGCAACAGTGAGCTCGTACCTGGTAAGCACAATGGTCTTCCTCCAGCTCTTGTGTTGGAAGCACTTCACAGGTTTTGTGGAAAGAGAGTGATTCCATCTCAATGTTTTCCTTGACGGCCAGCAAAGTCTCTTTCCTTTCATTTGGCTTCATCCTAATTTGCAACAACTGCAGCTGATTAGCCCGAGAAGTGCTGAGCTTTGTTTTTGTCAAGACTGATTCCTTAGCTTGTTAAAACCGTAAAAACTAAAAACCTTGCAAGTTGGATCCTTCATGCGTTTTTCTTGACTCCTAACTCATTTCATGTCTTTCTGTGATTTCCTCCGCTTGAACATACCTTTCCATTCTGAAAGAGGCATGAGCTCATTACCCCAGCTGAGCTCTTGCAGCAACTCTCCAGCCCTGATTGATTTGCATTTATACTTATGCCTTTCCATTGATTGGCCAGGAGAAGTAGTCAGGGGAGGGGCGGTTTATCGCACAGCTCCGATTGGACAATGTTGACCTTTTACAAGTCTAAAAAAACAATGGGTGACCTTTGTGACTGTCGGAACTCCTACATGCGCTGCTTTCATAATGTTAAGTGTTCAGACCCAATCGCCACTCTGCAACTGAATGTTTGCATGATATATTTCAGTGATGAGCAACGAGGCGCAGCCCCCAAGAGCCACAGGTCGCCCGCAGGCCCGTTCCAAGACAAAACCGATGGCGTGACCACTTGGCAGTGTTTGTGACACCCGTACTGTAAACAGCAGCTGTAGCCAACATGATCAAGAGTTTGCATGCATACGTGTTAGGCCAATAAGTGTCTCTGGCTGCAGGTCAATAAGTGAGGTAAGAAGTACGAAGCTGTTCCGTCATCAGGTATGAGCTCCAAAAACTCTGCAGGACTTGTCTCCATGGCAACCACCACCAGTGTCTCTGTTGGGATCAATGAATAAATCTCAATCCTGGAACATTATGCAATCTTAAATTTGCATACAGTCCTGTATCGAGTGCGCTAAGGACACATGTTGCGGCTAATAAACCGCCTGTACCTTTGAGAGCCGCCAACAGAATGCTGTTGTCCGACGCGGTTCTTGTCCGATTGCAGATTTCCGGGAGCAGCTTCTTCCACCACAAATCCTAAAGTTTGGGCACACTTCATGAGCGAGCAAAGTAAACCCACAGCATCCACTGGCACTCCTATAGACTGACCATGTGTTGATCTTGCAAGTGGTGATTGGCGTAGGCAATAATAGCCTGGGGGCATCGCTCCAGAAGCTCTTCAATGCTGCGGTCATACTGCCCTCTTCTGGTAGCACACAGGATGTGCAGGCTGAAGCCCCACAAGGTTTTGTCTGGCAGACTTTCCAACAAGGGTGTGACTGAGCCCACAGACAGCGACGGTCCGCAAAGGAGTGA